>NW_028317936.1:596666-900833 GCF_062004578.1 Staurois parvus | reverse complement strand
TAGTACACCATATTTGATATTGGGGACTTATCAAAATGTTGCATGCATGCCAAGTATCCCGGATTTTCCTGGATAGTCCCAAATCTTGGCCCCAGGTGCTTCCTGTATAACAAGTAAATTCACATTTTAGTACACCATAACTCAAACTTGATAATAGGGACTTAGCAAAATGTTGTATACATGCCAAGTATCCCGGATTTTCCTGGATAGTCCCCAAATCTTGGCCCCAGGTACTTCCTGTATAACAAGTAAATTCATATTTTAGTACACCATAACTCAAACGTGATAATAGGGACTTAGCAAAATGTTGCATACATGCCAAGTATCCCGGATTTTCCTGGATTGTCCCAAATCTAGGCCCCAGGTGCTTCCTGTATAACAAGTAAATTCACATTTTAGTACACCATAACTCAAACTTGATAATAGGGACTTATCAACATTTTCCATACATGCCAAGTGTCCTGGAATTTTCTGGATAGTCCCAAATCTAGGCCCCATGTCTTGCCTGTATAACCAGTAAATTCAGATTTTAGTACACCATACTTGAAATTTGATATTAGGGACTTATCAACATTTTGCATACATGCCAAGTGTCCTGGATTTTCCTGGACAGTTCCAAATTTTCATCCTCTGTACTGCCCATGCTGTGTCCTGGGCCGCATCCCGGGATCACAGCATCAGCCTTACATGAGTTACCACATACACACAGTAACTCAAAAAGGCAGGAGGCCGTGGGAAACATTGCAAACTGGCAATGCCAATTGTTATGGAAATAACTTTGGATTCGTCTTCTACATTTCTACGGTTTGTGAGCTTTCTAAACATGTTATAGTAAAGCATTAACAATGACACATGTTGAATGAATATTGTATAACAAAAATCTCATATTAATACGATTAGATGCAAATATAACTAGAAAATTCAGATTTTTGTACACCATACTTGAAATTTGATATTGAGAACTTATCAAAATTTTGCATACATGCCAAGTGTCCTGGATTTTCCTGGATAGTCCCAAATCTTGGCCCCATGCCCTGCCTAAATAACAAGTAAATTCAGATTTTAGTAGACCATACTTGAAATTTGAGATTAGGGACTTATCAACATTTTGCATACATTCCAAGTATCCCAGATTTTCCTGGATATTTTGAAATCTTGGCCCTATGTCCTGACTGTATAACAAGTAAATTCAGATTTTAGTAGACCATACTTGAAATTTGATATTAGGGACATATCAACATTTTGCATACATGCCAAGTGTCCTGGATTTTTCTGGACAGTCCCAAATCTTGGTCCTCTGTACTGCCCATGCTGTGTCCTGGGAAATGTCCCTGTGTTCAGTTCCTACCATCTTTTCAAGAATTGGGTAGCTGGAGTACCTGTTGAATTAAACAGAGTCTACACCAACCTTAATAAGGTTTTGCATAGCTCTTTTTTGTTTTCATATCTTCCACTGCAGTTCCTTTAAAGGCCCTATGGAGGTCCTTAAAAAAATGGAACAGATATGTTTTCTTAGAATACTAACTAGAAAAATATATAACGGCATGGTTTATAATACCACAGAGGAGCACCATGAAGGTTCCACCAACCTTGAAGGCAAGGGTGGACCCACTGTGCCATTAGTGGTGCACATGGTGCATAATGGGCAGCTCCAGGCCATGTTGTCTAAAAAAAATACTTCCATTTTTCTGAGTGATACTTTCAGGTCACAGGTAATGTCCTGGCAGGCAACTGAAGCATAATACTGAGCCATCAAGCAAGAGTGTTGTCTACAAATAGGCAGTGTCAGGGCAGGTTGCGTTTAGACAGAGCCATATTACAGTTTGAAGGTTCAGGCAGGTGGCAAACACCAGGAACAAGTCAGGGCAGTAGTCAGAATACACAAACAACAAGGTGCTCACAATGTACAAAAGAAGCCTTTGTTCCAGGTACTGGTAGATTTAGGACTCCACTACCTGCACAGGTGAATGGAGTGGGAACCACAAGTTCCCCTTAAGTCCTAAGTAAATATCTACTACAGGGTTTTGCCAGCACCTCATATAAGTATCATGGAAGTCCACACAACCTTGAAAATCTTCAAGAAGACACCCCATATTAGCATCATGGAAGTCCACACAACCTTGAAGACCTTCAAGAATACACCTATTCGAAAAGACCACCCATTTATCATGTCCTATTACATCATTGCATTGGCCATGCTCATATACTGTATGTCTCTGTTCAGATCAGTTTCCTGTATTGTCACCTAGTGGTATACGCCCTGTAACTTTACCCAAGCACCAAACAACACCATATGTATAATCTCAGTAAAAACCTAAAAAAAGAGAGATCAGGGATCTTTGGGTGGCATCATTTCAGCGTCATTGCAGGCTTAATTGCAGGCAGGGCTAGGCCAAGAACAAGGCAGAATTTGTGGCTGCTTTGCTTCCAACGTGGTCTTAAGTTTCATGGAGCTCTCTGGAGGTGATTGCAGTCGTAGGGTGGAGACCCTATAGCACCGCCTCTTTCTGGGGTTATGTTTTAAGCTTTGATTACCATGGATATATGCTGACCACTTACAACAGCCATTACCACTCAAGTGTGGTAAGAAAATAATAGTTGCATTTCATTAATGGTTGTATTTCATGGACATCTCATGGACATGGATATTTCATGTATTGACATTTCAAAAGGACTCTCACTCGAGGTGAAAAGCAAGCTTGGACTTCTTATCTCAAAGTCAATTACCCCAATAACACTCCTGATCTCTATCTCTATAACCTAACCTAGTGTTTTTCAAACAGGGTGCTTTTTGGGTTTTCTTTGGATGCCACAAGCAAATGACCAAGTTTGCCCTGCATCAGGGTCATGAGTTGCCATGGTTCAATGATGCTCCAGGGCTTGGTGATGGCAGCCAGCGCTGCCCACATCATGGCAATGCATGACTCTGATCTAGGGCACGAGACATGCAGGGCTGCCCCCAGCATTCAGGAGAAAAGGGAAGTCCACCTCCTCCAGACCTCCTCTACCTCCTGCCCTCTAGAGAATGTGATTGGGGGTTCTGTGATGGGGGGACTCTTTGGTGATGGAGGAAAACCAAATATAAATTTCTGGAAAAAAAAGGAAAATCCTCAAGTTGTCTCTGTTATGGTGATCACATGTCAGCAAATGGTCAACAAATGAGGAAGACTTTACTTGACAGTCATAATATAGAAGACGTTTCAGGGCAGCACAATATCCCTTTAACAAGATGGAATATTCATGGACATAGTTATTTCATGTATGAACATTTCAAAAAGACTTTCACTCGAGGTGAAAAGCATGCCTGGACTTTTTATCACAAAGTCAATTACCCCAATAACACTTCTGATCTCTTTTTCTAAAGCCTAACCCAGTGTTTCTCAACCAGGGTGCCTTCTGGATTCCGCACGGTGCCAAGAGCACAAGACCCAGTTTGCTCTAAATCAGAGTCATGAGTTGCCATGGTGCAGTCGGCTGCCATCACCATAACAGTCAATGATGCTCTAGGTCCAGGACATATGGCATCATTTGTTGCTATGGTGATGGCAATCAACCTGCCCACATCATGGCAATGCATGACTGTTATCTAGGGCAGGTGGCATGCAGGGCGGCCCCCAGCAACTAGGAGAAGACAGAAGTGCACCTCCTCCGCATCTCCTCTACTTCCTGTCTTCTGGAATCAAAAGCAGAGGCTCTGATGTATGACAGCATTCAGGAGAAGATGGAAGTATATCTTCTCCAGACCTCCTCCACCTTCCTCCCTCTGGAGCCAAAAGTTAGGGCTCTGATGTGCCCCAGCATTCAGGAGAAGATGGAAGTACATCTTCTCCAGACCTCCTCCACCTTCCTCCCTCTGGAGCCAAAAGTTAGGGTTCTGATGTGCTCCAGCATTCAGGAGAAGATGGAAGTCCACCTTTTCCACACCTCCTCCATCTTCTGTCCTCTGGAGCCAATAGTTAGGGCTCTGATGTACCTCAGCATTCAGGAGAGGATGGATGTCCACCTCCTCCAGATGTTCTCTACCATTCGCCCTCGGGATCCAAATGTTAGGGTTCTGATGTGAAGAAGGGACTATGTGATTGGGGGACTCACTTTTGATGGGGGCACTCTGTAGTGAAGGGGAGGGTTGAAAAGGGGAAATAAATTTTAAACAGAAGGTAAAAATCTCAGGGTGACTTCTATTACTGGTGATCGCACATCAACAAATGGTTAACAAATGATGAAGACTTTACTTGGGAGTCATAACATCGAAGACATTTCGGGCAGCACAAGACCCCTTTATCGAGATGGAAGAGTCATCTATCTTTCAAGACGGAACAATATTGTACAGAAATATTATGGGATAATAAAGGAATGATGGGTCATATTGGTTTCTCTTTGATCTTTTTCTAATGTACTTAGTACAATTGCTGGCATTCCATGCCCTTATCTTCACACCATAGTCCCCAGGAAATTGGCCAGTGTAGAATGAATGTTGGGATCGAGACGCTCTTGATGTTGTGAACGGTTTGGTCCCATATATATCATTCTATGTTACCATAGTGAACAGCACAAAAGAATCCCCTACCTCTCCTATGTAACGAACAACAGATGCTGCGCTGACCCCAGAAACTTCCTGGAAACATGAATTTGTCAAAATAAAATGCAAAGATTAATGTGGGGAAAGATTCTCATAACCAGGAAAATCGCTGCCTATGACTCCAAACATTTGAGCCTGTCATAGGCAATTGCTGTGAAGAGCTTAGTTAAAGGCTAAAGAAAAACAGGCCACACAGATCCAACGCTGCGGCTGGCGGCACTCATTGTCATTAGAACCTTCACATGCTGGACCACGAAGATTCACCGATGGATTGCCTAATTGTCATCGTTATTAGTGTTAGAGTACGGTTCAAATAAAACCCAGCAGGCAATAAATTAGCTAAACACACATATCATATAGCGACGTTATTACACTTACAGTATGATTCAGTTGTATATCTGCTTTCTATGAAAACTATCTAGAACATGGCTCACCAACCATTGGCCAAATGTGGCCCGCCACAAGATTTTAAGTCTCCATGTTCCTGCCCTGCAAGCATGTAAGGTAAGGTCAGACTCCAATGGGGACACTGATGTAAGGAGGGGTCTCTGGTGGGTACGCTGATGTGAACTATGATGTAACGGGAGACTCTGATGAGAACTGTGATGTAAGGGAGGGACTCTGATGAGAACTCTGATGTAAGGGAGGAATGCTGATGTAGACTCTGAAGTAAGGGAAGGACTTTGATGTAAGTGTAGCTAGGGGGAGCTAGTCTGGTTTTTAGGCAGAGGCTGAATACTAGCATGGCATGAGTCAG
Source organism: Staurois parvus (assembly GCF_062004578.1). NCBI lineage: Eukaryota > Metazoa > Chordata > Amphibia > Anura > Ranidae > Staurois > Staurois parvus. The sequence goes on along the minus strand of NW_028317936.1, from coordinate 895,497 downwards.
CCTGGGATGAGTCAGCCTCTGAGGCTGAGGGCTCTGAAAGTCAGTTCCCTGATACCTCCTCCTGCTCTAGAAGCTTGAGAAGTTTCTGGAAGGCAGTGGGTGGGGGTGAGGAGGGGCTGATCTGCATATTTAAGAGACCTTGGCCAATCCCCAAGTCAGGACAGCCCTAAAACATTAGAGAGCCTGATCAGCAGGAGGAGTAGTGTCGAGTGGAAGATGGAGTGAAGGCTGGAGTGTGGAGCCTGGGAGGGGGCCCAGGAATGGGGCCTACCTACGGGCTGGTGCTGGACAAGGGAGTATCCACTGTACCACTGTCTTCCAGGAGGGACCACCTGAACATCAAGGAAGGAGCCAGCCCAGTGAAAGGCCTGAAGGCAGCCAGCAACCCATTGACCTATCAGGAAGGACAGTGTGAGTAACGTAACATAGGATAGGGGGAGAGAGCAGTCAGGTGGAGAACCCAACTAGCTCCTCATCTGGGACTGTTTCTTAAGTTTGCAATTTCTGGTCCCCTTGCCCAGGGATACCCTCAGTACAGCTGGAGAACTCTTTAAAGGAGAGACTTATGTCCATGGACTTGTATATAGATGCTAAGGAGTTTGTCCTGACAGTTCACAGTTTCCTTGGGCATCCCATACATCCCTCAACCCCATCCAAGTTCTAAACCCCTTTAACCTTCCTAGCGGTCTGATTATGTCCATATTTCTGTGTTCAAAGCTGTACATTTTTTTGCATAGAAATATGTTGGTTTTTTATTGTAGGCCTGTAATTCTTAGGAATAACTCACTGCAATCTGTCTGAACAAAAGTCTAGTAAACATCCCGGGTATGATAAAATTTGAAATATGAAATCATATATTATAATATAATAAATAATCATAAAAAATAATAATATAATAATTTAATTCAATAATGAAACCAAACCAAAAACACTGAAATTTGAAATATAGCGCCAAGTTCGCACATCACTGAGCTTAGCTGCAAAATCGTTTTCAGTGTCTGATGATGAATTTCCCTACAAATCATTATCACTCAATTCTGCAAGTGGTTCTGATTTATTATCGCTGTTCTCTAGCCGGTCTAAAACCGCTTTTGACCTAAAGGGACGCTTTTTGGACGCCATCTCAGTTTCCAGGCAGAAAGAACAGTAAAAATGCAGGCAGGGCGCCGGACAAAGCACTCGGGACAAAATGTTTGTGAAATGGTTTGATACAGTAATGTGACTTTTAAAATTTTTAAATTTCCCGCCGGTTTCGTCCCCCATACGTCCCGACGCTCGCAGGGAACGGAACCCAGAAGACAGATGCTGGCATCGGCTGGAGGAGATGCCCGGGGACGCTGCAGGGGGGACATCGTGGGAGCAAAGGACAAGGTAAGTGATCGAGGGAATCCCTGAGCAACGCTGCGGTGTAATCCCGAGCAGGGGCAGACTGACAACTCATGGGGCCCCCGGGCATCTGGGGATCTTGGGGCCCCTGTGTCCGTGCCCAAACTCAAAAAAGCCTATGAAAAAGGTTCCAGGGGCATCTCATGGGGCCCCCTACTGACCCGGGCCCTTGGGCAGTGCCCGAGTTTCCAAATGGTCAGTCCGCCCCTGATCCCGGAAGTAGCTCGGGGTTACCGCTTTTGGTACTGAAAGTTAACCCCGAGCTACACTCGGGAATACTGCCAGGGAGGTTAATAGAATCCCAAAACCAAGCTTGAGGACTATTTACTGTCTCCAGTGTTCAGGTGTGGAAGAAAATGTGTGTTGCCTGGCTTTGCAGAGCTGTAGGGGGACCCAAATCTCAGCAACTCCTAAGGGGGTAGTGCTACATAAGGAGGCACTTTTATGAGGACTCCGATGTATGGGTGGGACACTGATGTATGGGGGACTTTGGTGTAAGGGGAGACTCTGATGTAAGGGGAGACTCTGATGAGGACTCTGAGGTAAGAGAGAGACTCTAATGGGGACCCTGATGTAAGGAGGCACTTGGATGAGAACTCTGATGTATGGGAGGGACTCTGATGGGGACTCTAATGTGGTCTTTTATATAAAGGAGAACACTGATGGGGACCCTGATGCAAAATGGCGATGCTGATAGGGATCTTGATGTAAGAGGGGAGTCTGATAGAAACTCTCATGCAACAGAGGGACTCTGATGTGGACTTTGATGTAGAGGTCATCTTAAATGGACTCTGATGTAAAGGAGACTCTGATTGTGACTCTGCTATAAGGGTGGACTCTGGTGTGGCGTCTATAATAATTTTGTGAGAAAAAAAAATAAATATATAATTGCTACATAAGTCGTATTGTAATTGAAAGTTATTAGAAATGACCTTTTCTTATCAATCTGCAGCCGGTGTAATTTTCTATAAAATGCAATATGGCAACCTGGAGGCGTTCTGTACACAGATGATGTAGAGAGCACCCCCCTCCCCCCCCCCCAGAAATGCCAGTACCTGATTGTGTGATTGGCTCAGTGATTTCCCAGGTGTCTGCACTTCAGATACAAGTCAGATTTTGGGCATCCCTTGCAACAAAAAACCTCATTTTTGCTGAGATATTCCTAAAGGGAAATTCACTTCTAAGGAGATGCAGACCCTGCCGCTTTCCTTATTAGAGCCCTGAAAGTGCAGCAGCTATAATTATAAGGTCACTCCCATTCACATTCACTCTGCACATGGACACAGACAAACAAAGAACTATTTCTTCAGAATAACAAAAGGTAGGAACCTGCAACAAAGTTTGTTAAAATATCTGCTATGTACATAGAACATTCAGAGGGGAGGGTTTTTTCTTAGCAAAAGCGGAGTTACTCTGTAACTTTATATGGCAAAAAATGAATATCCATGTGCTTATTAAATATTTTAAAAAAAGCTCAATCTGTCTTAAAAAAAAAAAAACTATATATACCGTATTTTCCGGCGTATAAGACGACTTTTTACCCCTTGAAAATCTTCTCAAAAGTCGGGGGTCGTCTTATACGCCGGTACCGGCATGCTAACACTTTTTAGGGGGGCGGCGCGATGCCGCCGCCGCCCCCCCCTTCCAACAGAAGGGAAACTAAGTACAGGGGTGGGCAGGGGCTGCTGCCTCTTACATGGCTCCGGTCCTACGACGATCCGGTCCAGGAAGCGCGGCTGCTCCTTCATTCAGTTTGTCCACTGGATGTTCGCGCGGCTGCTCGGCTCCGCCTCCTCACCGGTGATTGGCCGCCAGAACTGTAGCTCAGGAAAGGCACACAGGCAGCCAATCACCGGTGAGGAGGCGGAGCTGAGCGGCCCCGCGAAAATCGAGTGAAGGAGATGCAGGTAAGTGTGCCGTGCTTAGGTGCTGCTGCAACCACATATGCTGGCTGCAGCAGCATCATACTGGCACAGGGGTCAGCAAGTGTCAGTGGGAGGAATAGTGCCCCATCATTGGTGTCACTGATACCAATGATGGGGCATTACTCCTCCCACTGACACCAACGATGGGGCACTTTTCCTCCCCCCCACTGACACCAACGATTGGGCACTATTCCTCCCCCCCCCCCACTGACACCAATGATGGGGCACTATTCCACCCCCCACTGACACCAATCATGGAGCACTATTCCACCCCCCACTGACACCAATGATGGGATACTATTCCTCCCCCCACTGACACCAACGATGGGGCACTTTTCCTCCCCCCCACTGACACCAACAATGGGGCACTTTTCCTCCCCCCCACTGACACCAACGATGGGGCACTATTCCCCCCCCCAAATGACACCAATGATGGGGCACTATTCCACCCCCCACTGACACCAATGATGGGGCACTATTCCACCCCCCACTGACACCAATGATGGGGCACTATTCCTCCCCCCCCCACTGACACCAATGATGGGATACTATTCCTCCCACTGATACCAATGATGGGGCACTATTCCTCCCACTGATACCAATGATGGGGCACTATTCCACTGATACTAATGATGGGGCACTATTCCTGCCACTGATACCAATGATGGGGCACGATTCCTCCCACTGACACCAATGATGGGGCACTATTCCTCCTACTGACACCAATGATGGGGCGCTATTCCTCCCACTGACACCAATGATGGGGTGCTATTCCTCCCACTGACACCAATGATGGGGCTCTATTCCTCCCACTGACACCAATGATGGGGCACGATTCTTGCCACTGGTGTGCACTGGAAGAGGGGTAGTCTTATACGGCGAGTATAGCCCAAACACTACATTTTAACAGGAAAAGTAGGGGGTTGTCTTATACGCCAGAAAATATGGTATATATATATATATATATATATATATATATATATATATATATATATATATATATATATAAAATTCATTTGGATACAGTGTTGTATGATGGAGGCATTGTTGGTCAAAATATCACAGCACTGTCCTGGTAATGAAGGGGTATTATTTGCTGGCACTGAAGGGGTAAAAAAATGCTATTTTTTTACAATAAAGAATTATTGATTTACTTTTCTCAATGTGGTCTTTGCCTTTAACTTTTTTTTTTACATGCAAATTGAAAACAATAGGGAGCTGGGAAATAAGTCCTTTCTCTTCTTTATTAAATTTTTTTTCTATTAATAAAAGCATTTCATGATAGGTCATATGCCAAGACACTGTTGATTGAATAATGCTTTTTATGGCACCTTAAGTTATCATTACAACAAATTAAGGGTCTCTTACTGCTATTATTCCATCAGATCAGTCTAAAGTCTATTGTCCCATTGCTTTACATTCAGTCAAATTATTGGCTATGTATAGCTACGTTGTGTCTGTTTCTAATGTTGATTTGCACATTGCCCGCTGTCCTGTGATTATAATGCGTCTGAGAATTCGTGTGTGGCTACAAGCATATGATTACAGGTATTTCCTTTTTTTTTTTTTTAATTTACCTTTACTGCTTTATGAGGTTGGTGGGGTCGCTTTACATTCTTTTCTATTTTTATTTATTTATATCTATTTCATATAATTTATTTTTTTTTACACTTTTTTATTTATTTGGTTTACTTAACTTTATTGCTATCACAAGAGGGCACAGTTAAATAGAAAGGTATATACAAGGGTGGTGGGGATATTTTACTTTTGTATATTAATTTTTATGTATATATACAGTTGTGTTCAAAATAATAGCAGTCAGACATCACTAACCGGATCAGTCACTGTTTTTGGTAGAAATGATATTTCTACATGGCAAATAATTTACTAGCAGGTGTAGTAGAGTAATAGAAATCCAACAGACCCAACAGTCATGACATGCATGCTGCTGATTCTGTGTAATTGAATCACTAATTGAAAGGGGCATGTTCAAAATAATAGCAGTGTGGAGTTCTATTAGTGAGGTCATTCATTCTTTGAAAAACAGGTGGCAATTATTGCCCTTATTTAAGGAAGGAAGGCAGCAAATGTTGTACATGCTGGTTACAGTGCATTTCTCTCTGAAATTCTGAGGAAAATGGGTCGTTCCAGACATTGTTCAGAAGAACAGCGTACCTTGATTAAAAAGTTGATTGGAGAGGGGAAAACATATAAAGAAGTGCAGAAAATGATAGGCTGCTCAGCTAAAATGATCGCAAATGCTTTAAAATGGCAACCAAAACCTGAAAGACGTGGAAGAAAGCGAAAAACTACCATTCGAATGGATAGAAGAATAGCCAAAATGGCGCGGACTCAGCCAACAATCAGCTCCAGGAAGATGAAAGAAGGTGTGACGTTCCCTGTGAGGACTGTTACAATTAGAAGACGCCTATGTGAAGCCAAGCTATCTGCAAGAAGTCCCCGCAAAGTCCCACTGTTGGGAAAAAGACGTGTGCTGAAGAGGTTACAATTTGCCAAAGAGCACATTGACTGGCCTAAAGAGAAATGGCGCAACATTTTGTGGACTGATGAAAGTAAGATTGTTCTTTTTGGGTCTAGTGGCTGGAGACAGTTTGTCAGACGACCCCCAAACACTGAATTCAAGCCACAGTACACTGTGAAGACAGTGAAGCATGGTGGTGCAAGCATCTTGATATGGGGATGTTTCTCATACTATGGTGTTGGGCCCATTTATCGCATACCAGGGATCATGGATCAGTTTGAATACATCAGAATACTTGAAGAGGTCATGCTGCCTTATGCTGAAGAGGAAATGCCCTTGAAATGGGTGTTCCAACAAGACAACAACCCCAAACACACCAGTAAACGTGCAACATCTTGGTTCCAGACCAACAAGATTGACGTTATGGAGTGGCCAGCCCAATCCCCGGATCTTAATCCAATAGAAAACTTGTGGGGTGACATCAAAAATGCAGTTTCTGAGGCAAAACCAAGAAATGGAGAAGAACTGTGGAATGTCGTCCAATCATCCTGGGCTGGAATACCTGATCACAGGGGCCAGAAGTTGGGTGACTCCATGCAACACAGATGTACAGCAGTTCTCAGAAACAGTGCGACTACAACCAAATATTCATGAAGTCATTCAAAGGAAAGAAAATCTTCAAACATTTTTCAGTTTATATAGTGAATGTTTGAGTTTGTAAAGAAGAATACAAACACTGCTATTTTTTTGAACCGTCTAATATTCACTTTTCTTCAATTTTTTTAGAGGAACAACACAAATTTGATATATTTTTCTTCATATTTTGATTTGGAATAGAATGTGTCGTGTTCCCAATGCATTTGTGTGGATGGAAATAAAAGCTATTAGAAGGATTTTGAGCTTTATTCACTTTTTTCAACACACTGCTATTATTTTGAACACAACTGTACCTTTATTATATATAAATTATATATAAATATATATATATTTATATATAATTATATAGTATATAGGTACTGTATATATATATATATAATTTTTTTTATTTATTTACACTTTATATATTTATTTATTTTTTTAAACATTGTTGTTATCACAAGGGGGCTAGCAAGTTTCTCATAGTACCGGGCTCCCTGAAGAAACAAGAGAGCCCAAGAATCACCAAGCGTGACGCTATTTAGATAAAACTGATTCATGGATCAGTTTTATCTGAAAGCCCTTAGCTGGCTGTAAAACAACAATGCCAAGGTATGCTCACTGGGCTTCTGACAGGGATTCAACCCCTTGTTTACTATGCCGCTTATCAATGCACCTTGGTAGACAAGGGGTTAAACAGACCCCGTCACCAGCTTTTAAAAAAATTGCGGTAAAGTCCCAGTAAAAGTATCTGTTTCCTTGCAGCATTTTTTAATTCCATAAAATATTTTTATTCACTTAAATTGTGCCTTTAAACTTGCGTGAAAATGTGACTATTCCAGGAATTCCCTTCAGTCTGGAAATGTCTAATTACTGTATGTGCTAGCCCAGCTCCTCTACCCCCCTTACCTCCCTATATAACCATTTACGTAGCCACCAGGGGAGGAGAGAAATGACTTGAGTGACAGCTCCAAGCCTACTGGGGTTGCTCACATCACATCCAAGATGGCAGCACCTAGTAGCAGTCTCGGGGCTTTCAGCACAACTGGTTTCTTGTGCTGCTTCTCCCTCCTCCAGTCTGAGCTCTGGTGTACACGGACTGCAGTAGGCTTATACCAGGTTACGTTCAGGTAGGTACACTGCTTGCATTAAAAAATTATGTGTAAATGATTGCTGGAGAGGGGCAGCATTTCTACAAGCAAGACAAAACTGGACTCTATGGACTAGTATGGTTTTTGTTTTTATTTTACTTTTATACAGGGACAATTTTTAAGACCTAAATATTTTATTTTTTAATAGTACGGGTGGAGTTCTCTTTTTAAAAAGCTGAGTTTAATATCAAGATATTTAAAGATAATCTAGAAAGATGCAATAAAGATTAAAAAAAAAAAAAAATACAAAATTCAATTTATATGACAATATACAATTGTTTCCTTTTAAAATAAAACCAAATGTAATGGTTGAGTACCATCTTATACAGGTGTATGGTGTCACTGAGAAGCTCTGTAGCACCAGCTAGCATTGTGATAAGATGATGATAGGATGATGGTTATATAGTGTCCTGCCGCATGATGTATTTTTTTTTTATCAGCGTTTTTCCTTGTGTAACTCCCTTCCTGGGAAGGGTTCCTATGATTTCCCTCCAAATGCACTGATGTGTAATCTACAGGAATAAGAGTATCCTGAGTGGGAATGGAGCTGTGAAGCGGGCGTCAGCGGCATGCCCTAGATTTATGAGCAACGAATGGTGATCACATCACAAGGCTGGAGGGAGATCAACATTCCTCAGGCCCGTAACATCCACTTATTCTTTCCAGTTCTCTCCAAATCTTGTGGGACTTCAAGGAAGGGAAGTCATGGAATGAGGGAAATGCGCTATGGAGAGGTTTGTCATAGCTGAACTCTGAGATTAAAGATGCTGATCTGTAAACTGGGAGATGTTGACTCACAACTCTTCAGTCCTATGACGTTGGAGATATCAGCCAACATTTAAGTTCATAAACCTTGAACTTCAGCTAAGGTCCATTTATTCAAGGTGACCCCTCCATAGTGCGGGGGGTGATGCCAACAGGATCCTAGGGAACAGTGAGTAGTTATGTCCTTGAGTTGGGTCTAAAGCTCATGCTTGGCCAAGCCTGGAAGGAAACTGTCTGTGCAGGATGATGGTTCACGAAATTAAAGCAGACCTTGAACTTCAGGTGAGGTCCAGATATTCAGGGTGACCCCTTCCATAGTGCAGGGGGTGATGTCATGGTCTTGCCAACAGGATCCCAGGGAATGTTGAGTAGGTATAAGCTTGAGTTGGGTCTAAAAATCATGCTCCACCGAACGCAGAAGGAAGCTGTCAGTGCTGGCTTAATCAGCTGTGGCCAGGGCATTCCCCATTTAATAATAGCACAAGGTCATGTTAGGTCAAGGTCATTGACTTAATATGGCCATTTGGCCATATTGGGTCAATGATGTCACAAGCATCCCCACCAATTTGTGTACGTGCAGCTGTGGAGGGGAGAATTCCCCGGTTGCAACTGATTGGGCTGACAGTGACAACCTCCTTTGGGGTTTGGCTCAACGTGGGGTCAAACTGAACCCAAGATTAAAGATGCTGATCTGTAAACTGGGATTCATTGGCTTACAACCCTACTTATCATGCATCAACCCTTCAGTCCTATGACATAGGAAATATCATCATCCAGGTGGGATCCAGTTATTTAAGATGACCCCTTCCTTGGTGCAGGTGTTGATGTCAATGTCTTGCCAACAGGACCCAAGGAAATGGTGAGTAGATAAGAGCTTAAATTGGATCTGAAACTCATGTTCAGCAGAACCCATAGGAAAGCTGTCAATGCTGGCTTAATCAGCTTTAGCCAGGGCATTCCCCACCTAATATTACCATAAAGTCATGTTAGGTCAATGTCATTGACCTAATATGGTCATTTGTAGAGATGAGCGAATTTCTCAAAAATTCGATTCGGCTGATTCGGCGAATTCCAGTGTGAAATTCGATTCGATGCAAATTTCTTCGCTACGAAGATGACTTATAAAAAGGGTTTCTAGGCTTCAGAGAGCCTTTAAATTAGTGCAGAACACTGTACCTTTAATTTAAATGCCCTTGGAGATGAGGAAGGAGAAGGAGAAGGAGAAGGAGAAGGAGAAGGAGAAGGATGAGAAGAAGGAGAAGGAGAAGGATGAGAAGAAGGAGAAGGAAAAGGATGAGAAGAAGGAGAAGGAGAAGGATGAGAAGAAGGAGAAGGATGAGAAGAAGGAGAAGGATGAGAAGAAGGAGAAGGATGAGAAGAAGGAGAAGGAGAAGGATGAGAAGAAGGAGAAGGAGAAGGATGAGAAGAAGGAGAAGGATGAGAAGAAGGAGAAGGAGAAGGATGAGAAGAAGGAGAAGGAGAAGGATGAGAAGAAGGAGAAGGAGAAGGATGAGAAGAAGGAGAAGGAGAAGGATGAGAAGAAGGAGAAGGAGAAGGATGAGAAGAAGGAGAAGGATGAGAAGAAGGAGAAGGATGAGAAGATGGAGAAGGAGAAGGATGAGAAGAAGGAGAAGGAGAAGGATGAGAAGAAGGAGAAGGATGAGAAGAAGGAGAAGGAGAAGGATGAGGAGAAGGAGAAGGATGAGAAGAAGGAGAAGGATGAGAAGAAGGAGAAGGATGAGAAGAAGGAGAAGGATGAGAAGAAGGAGAAGGAGAAGGATGAGAAGAAGGAGAAGGAGAAGGATGAGAAGAAGGAGAAGGAGAAGGATGAGAAGAAGGAGAAGGAGAAGGATGAGAAGAAGGAGAAGGAGAAGGATGAGAAGAAGGAGAAGGAGAAGGATGAGAAGAAGGAGAAGGATGAGAAGAAGGAGAAGGATGAGAAGATGGAGAAGGAGAAGGATGAGAAGAAGGAGAAGGAGAAGGATGAGAAGAAGGAGAAGGATGAGAAGAAGGAGAAGGAGAAGGATGAGGAGAAGGAGAAGGATGAGAAGAAGGAGAAGGATGAGAAGAAGGAGAAGGATGAGAAGAAGGAGAAGGATGAGAAGAAGGAGAAGGAGAAGGATGAGAAGAAGGAGAAGGAGAAGGATGAGAAGAAGGAGAAGGAGAAGGATGAGAAGATGGAGAAGGAGAAGGATGAGAAGAAGGAAAAGGAGAAGGATGAGGAGAAGGAGAAGGATGAGAAGAAGGAGAAGGATGAGAAGAAGGAGAAGGAGAAGGATGAGAAGAAGGAGAAGGATGAGAAGAAGGAGAAGGATGAGAAGAAGGAGAAGGATGAGAAGAAGGAGAAGGATGAGAAGAAGGAGAAGGATGAGAAGAAGGAGAAGGATGAGAAGAAGGAGAAGGATGAGAAGATGGAGAAGGAGAAGGATGAGAAGAAGGAGAAGGAGAAGGATGAGAAGAAGGAGAAGGAGAAGGATGAGAAGAAGGAGAAGGAGAAGGATGAGAAGAAGGAGAAGGATGAGAAGAAGGAGAAGGAGAAGGATGAGAAGAAGGAGAAGGATGAGAAGAAGGAGAAGGATGAGAAGAAGGAGAAGGATGAGAAGAAGGAGAAGGATGAGAAGAAGGAGAAGGATGAGAAGAAGGAGAAGGAGAAGGATGAGAAGAAGGAGAAGGATGAGAAGAAGGAGAAGGATGAGAAGAAGGAGAAGGAGAAGGAGAAGGATGAGAAGAAGGAGAAGGAGAAGGATGAGAAGAAGGAGAAGGATGAGAAGAAGGAGAAGGAGAAGGATGAGAAGAAGGAGAAGGAGAAGGATGAGAAGAAGGAGAAGGAGAAGGATGAGAAGAAGGAGAAGGAGAAGGATGAGAAGAAGGAGAAGGAGAAGGATGAGAAGAAGGAGAAGGAGAAGGATGAGAAGAAGGAGAAGGAGAAGGATGAGGAGAAGGATGAGAAGAAGGAGAAGGATGAGAAGAAGGAGAAGGATGAGAAGAAGGAGAAGGAGAAGGATGAGAAGATGGAGAAGGAGAAGGATGAGAAGAAGGAGAAGGATGAGAAGAAGGAGAAGGAGAAGGATGAGAAGAAGGAGAAGGATGAGGAGAAGGAGAAGGATGAGAAGAAGGAGAAGGATGAGAAGAAGGAGAAGGATGAGAAGAAGGAGAAGGATGAGAAGAAGGAGAAGGAGAAGGATGAGAAGAAGGAGAAGGATGAGAAGAAGGAGAAGGAGAAGGAGAAGCAGAAGGAGAAGGATGAGAAGAAGGAAAAGGAGAAGGATGAGAAGATGGAGAAGGAGAAGGGTGAGAAGAAGGAGAAGGAGAAGGATGAGAAGAAGGAGAAGGAGAAGGATGAGAAGAAGGAGAAGGATGAGAAGAAGGATGAGAAGAAGGAGAAGGATGAGAAGAAGGAGAAGGAGAAGGATGAGAAGAAGGAGAAGGATGAGAAGAAGGATGAGAAGAAGGATGAGAAGAAGGAGAAGGATGAGAAGAAGGACAGTTCTGTGACAGTTTCTGTCTATTTCTGACAGTTCTGGGACATTCACTCCATACAGCGGTTTCAACCGCTGTATGGAGGGAATGTCATAAAACTGTCAGAAATAGACTATTTATGACAGTTCTGGGACATTCCTTCCATACAGCGGTTGAAACATTGTATCTATTTGTTTCCATAAATGGATCCATTTATGGAAACAAATAGATACAATGTTTCAACCGCTGTATGGAAGGACAGTCCCAGAACTGTCATTAATAGTCTATTTCTGACAGTTCTATGACATTCCCTCCATACAGCGGTTGAAACCGCTGTATGGAGTGATTGTCCCAGAACTGTCAGAAATAGTCTATTTCTGACAGTTCTGGGACATTCACTCCATACAGCTGTTTCAACCGCTGTATGGAGGGAATGTCATAGAACTGTCAGAAATAGACTATTAATGACAGTTCTGGGACTGTCCTTCCATACAGCGGTTGAAACATTGTATCTATTTGTTTCCATAAATGGATCCATTTATGGAAACAAATAGATACAATGTTTCAACCGCTGTATGGAAGGACAGTCCCAGAACTGTCATTAATAGTCTATTTCTGACAGTTCTATGACATTCCCTCCATACAGCGGTTGAAACAGCTGTATGGAGTGAATGTCCCAGAACTGTCAGAAATAGACTATTTCTGACAGTTCTGGGACATTCACTCCATACAGCGGTTGAAACATTGTATCTATTTTTTTCCATAAATGACATTCTGCAGATACACTTAGAGGAGCACTGCAGATACACTTTTTGCCGGCTTGGAATTAATCTTATTTTCATCCTACTTCTTCTTCTTCATCCTCATCCTTATAAGAAGAAAAAGAAGTAGGATGAAAATAAGATTAATTCCAAGCCGGCAAAAAGTGTATCTGCAGCGCTCCTCTAAGTGTATTTGCAGAATGTCATTTATGGAAAAAAATAGATACAATGTTTCAACCGCTGTATGGAAGGACAGTCCCAGAACTGTCATAAATAGTCTATTTCTGACAGTTCTGGGACATTCACTCCATACAGCTGTTTCAACCGCTGTATGGAGGGAATGTCATAGAACTGTCAGAAATAGACTATTAATGACAGTTCTGGGACTGTCCTTCCATACAGCGGTTAAAACATTGTATGTATTTGTTTCCATAAATGGATCCATTTATGGAAACAAATACATACAATGTTTCAACCGCTGTATGGAAGGACAGTCCCAGAACTGTCATTAATAGTCTATTTCTGACAGTTCCATGACATTCCCTCCATACAGCGGTTGAAACAGCTGTATGGAGTGAATGTCCCAGAACTGTCAGAAATAGACTATTTCTGACAGTTCTGGGACAATCACTCCATACAGCTGTTTCAACCGCTGTATGGAGGGAATGTCATGGAACTGTCAGAAATAGACTATTAATGACAGTTCTGGGACTGTCCTTCCATACAGCGGTTGAAACATTGTATGTATTTGTTTCCATAAATGGATCCATTTATGGAAACAAATACATACAATGTTTCAACCGCTGTATGGAAGGACAGTCCCAGAACTGTCATAAATAGTCTATTTCTGACAGTTCTATGACATTCCCTCCATACAGCGGTTGAAACAGCTGTATGGAGTGAATGTCCCAGAACTGTCAGAAATAGACTATTTATGACAGTTCTGGGACATTCACTCCATACAGCGGTTGAAACATTGTATCTATTTTTTTCCATAAATGACATTCTGCAGATACACTTAGAGGAGCGCTGCAGATACACTTTTTGCCGGCTTGGAATTATTCTTATTTTTATCCTACTTCTTTTTCTTCTTATGAGGATGAGGATGAAGAAGAAGAAGTAGGATGAAAATAAGATTAATTCCAAGCCGGCAAAAAGTGTATCTGCAGCGCTCCTCTAAGTGTATTTGCAGAATGTCATTTATGGAAAAAAATAGATACAATGTTTCAACCGCTGTATGGAAGGACAGTCCCAGAACTGTCATAAATAGTCTATTTCTGACAGTTCTGGGACATTCACTCCATACAGCTGTTTCAACCGCTGTATGGAGGGAATGTCATAGAACTGTCAGAAATAGACTATTAATGACAGTTCTGGGACTGTCCTTCCATACAGCGGTTGAAACATTGTATCTATTTGTTTCCATAAATGGATCCATTTATGGAAACAAATAGATACAATGTTTCAACCGCTGTATGGAAGGACAGTCCCAGAACTGTCATTAATAGTCTATTTCTGACAGTTCTATGACATTCCCTCCATACAGCGGTTGAAACAGCTGTATGGAGTGAATGTCCCAGAACTGTCAGAAATAGACTATTTCTGACAGTTCTGGGACATTCACTCCATACAGCGGTTGAAACATTGTATCTATTTTTTTCCATAAATGACATTCTGCAGATACACTTAGAGGAGCGCTGCAGATACACTTTTTGCCGGCTTGGAATTATTCTTATTTTCATCCTACTTCTTTTTCTTCTTATGAGGATGAGGATGAAGAAGAAGAAGTAGGATGAAAATAAGATTAATTCCAAGCCGGCAAAAAGTGTATCTGCAGCGCTCCTCTAAGTGTATTTGCAGAATGTCATTTATGGAAAAAAATAGATACAATGTTTCAACCGCTGTATGGAAGGACAGTCCCAGAACTGTCATTAATAGTCTATTTCTGACAGTTCTATGACATTCCCTCCATACAGCGGTTGAAACCGCTGTATGGAGTGAATGTCCCAGAACTGTCAGAAATAGTCTATTTCTGACAGTTCTGGGACATTCCCTCCATACAGCGGTTTCCGGCAAAAAGTGTATGTGCAGAGTTCCTCTATTCTGCAGATACATTTAGAGGAGCTCTGCAGATACACTTAGAGGAGCTCTGCACATACACTTTTTGCCGGCTTGGAATTATTCTTATTTTCATCCTACTTCTTCTTCTTCTTCTTCTTCTTCTTCATCCTCATCCTCTTCTTCTTCTTCTGAGGATGAGGATGAGGATGAAGAAGAAGAAGAAGAAGTAGGATGAAAATAAGATTAATTCCAAGCCGGCAAAAAGTGTATCTGCAGAGCTCCTCTAAGTGTATCTGCAGAATAGAGGAACTCTGCACATACACTTTTTGCTGGCTTGGAATTATTCTTATTTTCATCCTACTTCTTCTTCTTCTTCTTCATCCTCATCCTCATCCTCTTCTTCTTCTTCTGAGGATGAGGATGAGGATGAAGAAGAAGAAGAAGTAGGATAAAAATAAGATTAATTCCAAGCCGGCAAAAAGTGTATGTGCAGAGCTCCTCTAAGTGTATCTGCAGAGCTCCTCTAAGTGTATCTGCAGAATAGAGGAACTCTGCACATACACTTTTTGCCAGCTTGGAATTATTCTTATTTTCATCCTACTTCTTCTTCTTCTTCTTCATCCTCATCTTCTTCTTCTTCTTCTGAGGATGAGGATGAAGAAGAAGAAGAAGAAGAAGTAGGATGAAAATAAGATTAATTCCAAGCCGGCAAAAAGTGTATGTGCAGAGCTCCTCTAAGTGTATCTGCAGAGCTCCTCTAAGTGTATCTGCAGAATAGAGGAACTCTGCACATACACTTTTTGCCGGCTTGCAATTATTCTTATTTTCATCCTACTTCTTCTTCTTCTTCTTCTTCTTCTTCATCCTCTTCTTCTTCTTCTGAGGATGAGGATGAGGATGAAGAAGAAGAAGAAGTAGGATGAAAATAAGATTAATTCCAAACAGGCAAAAAGTGTATGTGCAGAGCTCCTCTAAGTGTATCTGCAGAGCTCCTCTAAGTGTATCTGCAGAATAGAGGAACTCTGCGCATACACTTTTTGCCGGCTTGGAATTATTCTTCTTTTCATCCTACTTCTTCTTCTTCTTCTTCTTCATCCTCATCCTCATCCTCTTCTTCTGAGGATGAGGATGAAGAAGAAGAAGAAGTAGGATGAAAAGAAGAATAATTCCAAGCCGGCAAAAAGTGTATGTGCAGAGTACCTCTATTTCTGACAGTTCTCTCACAGCTTCTTCACATGTACAGCGGTTGAAACATCTGTATCCTAAATGTAAACTAATAGATACAATGTTTCAACCGCTAAACATGTGTTCCTTCTGTCAGAGAACTGTCAGAAATAGCGGAGCTCACTGCAGGGACACTTTTACCGGCTGATCGGGAAATGTTCGATTCGCGCACCCGAAGTAGGCAAAATTTCGGATTCGACGCGAATCGAATATTTCCTGAAATTCGACTCGAATTCCGGTTCGCCTGGTTCGATTCGCTCATCTCTAGTCATTTGGTCATATTGGGTCAATGATGTTACAAGCATCCCCACCACTTTGTTTATATGCGGCTGAAAGGTGGAAAATTCCCAAACTGCAGCTGATTGGAGAATGACCTGGCCAAAGCCAAATGCCCCGGCCTCAAATGAGGGATAACTTCCTTTAGGATTTGCCTGAATATAGGTTGAGACTGAACCCAAGAGTAAAGATGCTGATCTGTAACCTGGGAGATGTCGGTTCACAACCTTACTTAACAACCATCAATTCTTCAGGTCTATGACATTGGAGATATCTGCCAATGTATAGGAGCACAAAATTAAAGTGGACCCTGAACTTCAGGTGAGATCCACTTATTCAGGGTGTGTGCTTCTGTAGTGCAGAGGGTGGCAACATCTTCTTGCCAACCTGGAGGATGATGAGAGCTTGGGTTGGGTCATCCTTCGGAGTTCTGTTGAACATGGGCCCATACTGAACCCAGTATTAAAGATGCTGATCTGTAAACTGGGAGATGTTTGTTCACAACCTTACTTAACATACATCAACCCTTCAGTACTATGATATTGGAGATATCTGCCAACGTATAGGTTAAAAAAATTAAAGCAGACCTTGAACTTCAGGTGAAATCCTCTTTTTCAAGGTGGCCCCTTCCGTAGTGCCAGCTTCCGAGGAAAGCTGTCAGTGCCAGCTCAGTCAGCTATGGCCAGGGTATTCCCTGCTTAATATGACCACAAGGTCTTGTTAGGGCAGTGTTTCTCAACTCCAGTCCTCATGGACCCCCAACAGGTCATGTTTTCAGGATTTCCATTATTTTGCACAGGTGATTTGATCAGTTTCACTGCCTTAGTAATTACCACAGCTGTTTCATCTGAGGGAAATCCTGAAAACATGACCTGTTGGGGGTCCATGAGGACTGGAGTTGAGAAACACTGTGTTAGGGCAATGTCATTGACCGAATATGGTCATGTGGCCAAATTGGGTCAATTATGTCATGAGCATCTCTATCTTTTTGTTTAGGTGCAGCCATGGGACAGGAAATGCCCTGGCTGCAGCTGATTGGCTTGGTACTAACAGCGTTCTGTGGGGTTTAGAGAACCAAATGAGAACCTTTGGAGAGGAATAGATGATATACTTATCTCCGAATAGTGCCAGTATTGATGTCATCTTCCAACCAACAAGATCCTGGGAAATGGTGAGCAGGTATAAGCTTGGCTTGGGTCCCATATTTACTGAACACAGAAGGAAACCATCAGTGATGGACCAATCATCTGCAGCCAGGGAGTTCCCCATCTAATATGACCAAAATATCATGTTAGATCAATGCCCTGATGCAGCTGATTTGGCCAACACTGAAACATTTTTTCTAGGTTTGGTTGAACATGATATTTAGAGGGAGACCCCTTACCATTTTTTTTCAGCTTTTTACTTCCATGAAAGCTGGCTCTTGGGAAGAGTAATGCAAATATCCAAATGCCTTGATCAATGGAAGTCAGTCTGGAGGAGTGGGTGTTGCTAGGCAGGCTGTATTTACATGCAGATCACCCTAGGTAATGCCCAGTCATAATGACTGAAAGACCTGAAACCCAATGAATGAAATAGGTGGGCCAAAGACAGTCAGGTTGGGGCGGAAAGAGCTATATGGTGTTGAATGTCCTCCAGCCAGGTGGGCTCTGTCTGAATGACATGCTACAGCTTCTAATGCACATTGTGAGTAGCTCACAATGTGCAGTGAAATCAGAGTAAGCCATTTCAGTCCAGGAGAAGAGCCAGTACAACCGAACGAAAGGCCCGAGGTCAGTTTCAACTTTCCAGAATCTGACAAAAATTGAAGTCTCACTTTCAGTTGAACATACAGTATATGCAATGTTCTGAGCACATGCCATATTTTTGGTTTACAAAGTCCTAATTGACTTCGTACACAGATCTTTCCATGAATGGCAGTGTTAGTATACCACTTCCCAAAATATTATTCTTCCCCCTTAGGCCATAACAAATAACATTTACTTTGTTCTTCCTCCGATGTTTCCAACACCAGTGGCTGGCATGGCGGGAGTTAACAGCGATTTTTTTTTTATATGTTTTAATCAAAATGGAAATTGCCGCTTGAAAATGAACTACGCCACCATTAGTCTGAAATTGTTACGCTGCCTTACTCAATGTTGTAGTCCGCGGAAAGCTGATTAAAGTGCATAATAGTCCCTGAAGGCGGTGGGCCGTAATTTCAGGTATGTTCAAGTAGGCCAATAGAAATGACTTCTCAATGACTTTCTTTCAAAGCTTGATTTTTTTTTTAAATGGTAATTTAGCTAATTTGAAATATCTCTATAAGTATAGCCGTACAATTTTTTTTTTTTGCAACATTCATATTTGATGAAACTGTAAACAAAGGATATAGTATATAATCCCAAGTCAAACAGGGGTGTGTAGATCGACTCTAATTATACGTGGGCCTGGAAATAATTATATCATACGCTCACAATGTATTGCTTGATGTACAGTGTAAGGAGGCTGTGTGGTCCAAGACTGCTACTTTATTACTGAGAGTGTGCTGGGCTTGTCGAGCAGATTGGGGAGAAGAAGAAAATGGATACACTGGCAGGAAATCGTAGGCTACTGAACAAGCATGTGCTATGGATAGAAAGCAAAGTCAACGCAGCCAACAGTCTTTCCGTAAAATCCAAAATGTCAAGTAGGCCATCAATACACAATTTTAAGACAAATACCTGAACAGTTATAGCTGTCAACATTTTTTGTGATTTTGTTCAGCTAATCCTGTGATGCCTCTTCTAAATTGCAAAGTTCGGCGGGTAACACTGTTTCCACTGCCTGACATAAGTTGGGCCTCCTAGACTCCCTGAGGCACTATGGGCATGGAATCCTTCCCTGGAAACTATACAGAGGCACCACTGTGGAGGCCACTGGTCTGGCTTGGACCAAAGTGATCAATACACAACTGAAAGATAAATACCTGAACGGTCATACCTATCAACATTTTTGTGATTGTGTTCAGCCAATCTTGTGAGAACTCTTCCACAACTCAAAGTCTAGAGGTTGGCACTACTGAGTAGCCATGTTGGGCTGCAAGTCCTCCAATTTTATGGCCTTGTGGTGGGAGAACATTTAGACTCTTTAACCCATTTTTTCCTAGCAAATGTTGGGCCCCCTAGACTCCCTGAGGCATTATGGGCATTGAATCCTTCCCTGGGAACCATACAGAGGCACTGCCTCAGTGGCCCCTGGCCTGGCTTGACCAACACCAACAGTAGTCTGTCTCATATCATTCTCAGTGCACCCCAATAGCAGTGTGTAGATTGACTCTAAATACACGTGGAATTGGAAATAATTATATCACAGGCTCATAAAATATTGCATGACGTACAGTGTAAGGGGGCTGTGTGGTCTGACAGATGGGCACTTTATTACCAAGAGTGTGCTCAGTCCAACATTCTATATCGAAGGCATATAAGTAGTCCCATAAGTCCATCACTTCTCCTTCCTCACCATCTCCCCCCTAAGAGAAAGCTTCCAGAAGCTAGGTCTTCAAAGATTACATCTTTGCTGCATTGGTCCTGCACTGCTTCCCATGACCAACCGACCAAGAATCCCCCCAGGCTATTTCTACTTAGCCCTTTACTCAAGATGCCCCACATCAATTATAGGGGTTGAGTGTTTTAAAATGCCACTAATCACCAATGATTGTGGGATTGTTTGGGGGATTACAAAGCCACTTTAGAGTGACCTCAACATAATTTAGGTGTGTGATCTTAGGCAGGCAGCCACAATAAAAAAACTTTAAATTAGGGAAGTCCTGCAAGAAGCCTTGAAGGGCCCACCATAGCACAAAATTATGTAATTATTATATTTGTTATATAAATTATTTTTTTATTTCCCATTACTTTATTAATTAAGTTTTTTTTTAGAAATGTTAGTATGATTGATTCTATGCAGAAATTAGCATCATATACCCTAATGTTATAGAGCAACCATTCTCAACCAGGGGTCTGTGGAACCCTAGAGTTCCTCAAGAGGTTGCAAAGGGTTCCTTGAGCTCTGTCTCTGGACTCCTATTAGATGGTGCCTGCATAGTTCCAAATCCAAATCCACTTGGCAGAGCCAGTGGCATACATGTTGTCCCTAGGCACATGACCTAGTCATTAAGTCCTCTGGGTCTTCCACATGGGTTCCCCTGTATGGACTTCCTCCCTAGGGTTCCTCAAGAGGTTTCCAAGGGTTCCTTGAGCTCTGTCTCTGACCTAATATTTGATGGTGCCTGCATAATTCCAGGTCCAAAGCCACTTGGCAGATCCAGTGGCATACATGTTGTCCCTAGGCACATGACCATGTCAATGAGTCTTCTGGGTCTTCCACATGTGTTCCCCTGTATGGAGCTCAACCCTAAGTTCATTTTTCTTTTTCATTTTGATGTGTCTGCTGCTAATGTGGTTACAAATCTAAAGAAAAAAAAATGAATACAAGGGAAAGGATGCACACACAGGAATGCATTCTAGCTATGCCCACACTCCAAAGGGTTAACTACCCATTTATTTTAGGGGAAACTAAGTTTTACTTAACCTGATCCTTCGCTCCCCCGACAGATGGTGCTCCGCCATGCTCTAGTGGTAGATTGTCCCTGGGAGTTATCACATCTCATGCAAGGCTATGGACTCTTCATCAGTCTTGAAGACGTCAGGACCTTAAATTGCTGGAGCATAGGGGAAAAGATGGTGCAGGGACCGGTCTAGCAACAAAGTGGAGTGGAGGATCAGGTAAGTTGATATTCTTTTCTATGCTGACCTAGATCTAAACAAGCTGTTAAGCCTTGCAGTGCAGGCACAACCCCACCGCAAGGGAGAATTCTTTAGTTTCCTGGAGTTGGGCTTTAAAGACAATTTCTACACCAATGGGCCCCCTTTGCTGCTGGATCAATTAGCAGTCCTGGGGTTGTTAACAAATCTAGATCCTCCTCCCTCTCTTTTGTAAAATACTTTCAACCAACCAAGCAGTCACTAACACCCTGTTGCCCAACCATGTGGCTCTCAGGACCCCTGCAGACTAATCTGTTTTCCTCTTGCCCTGTTATAGCAATGATTTATAGCAGTCTCGTGCAATACATCCAGTCTATGATTATCACCTGAAACATGTCCCCAGTCTCCAACAGCTTTTATAGCATGTTCACAGTCTCTGACAGTCTCCTGCAGAATGTCCACAGTCTCTGACCATCTCTTGTATCATGTCTGCAGTCTCTGGCAATCTCCTGTATCATGGCTACACTCACTAACCATCTCTTGTATCAAGTCTGCAGTCTCTGGCTATCTCCTGTATCATGTCTGCACTCTCTAAACATCTCTTGTATTATATCTGCACTCTCTGACCATCTCTTTTATCATGTCTGCAGTCTTTGACCATCTCCTGTATCATGTTCTCAGTCTCTGACCCAGTCTTTTATCATTCTACAGTCTCTGACCATCTCTTGTACCATGTCTTCAGTCTCTGACCAACTCCTGTATCATTTCTACAGTCTTTGACCATCTCTTGAATCATGTCTGCAGTCTCTGATCATCTCCTGTATAATTTCTACAGTCTTTGACCATCTCTTGTATCATATCTACAGTCTCTGACCATCTCTTGTATTATGTCTGCAGTCTCTAAACATCTCTTGTATCATGTCTACAGTCTCTAACCATCTCTTGTATCATGTCCACAGTCTCTGACCATCTCTTGTATTATGTCTGCAGTCTCTAAACATCTCTTGTATCATGTCTACAGTCTCTAACCATCTCTTGTATCATGTCCACAGTCTCTGGCCATCTCCTGTATCATGTCTGCAGTCCCTGACCATCTCCTGTATCATGTCTGCAGTCTCTAACCATCTCTTGTATCATGTCTGCAGTCTTTAACCATCTCCTGTATCATGTCTGCAGTCTCTAACCATCTCTTGTATCATGTCTGCAGTCTCTAACCATCTCTTGTATCATGTCTGCAGTCCCTGACCATCTCCTGTATCATGTCTGCAGTCTCTAAACATCTCTTGTATCGTGTCATCAGTCCCTAACCATCTCTTGTATCATGTCCACAGTCTCTGGCCATCTCCTGTATCATGTCTGCAGTCCCTGACCATCTCCTGTATCATGTCTGCAGTCTCTAACCATCTCTTGTATCATGTCTGCAGTCTTTAACCATCTCCTGTATCATGTCTGCAGTCTCTAACCATCTCTTGTATCATGTCTGCAGTCTCTAACCATCTCCTGTATCATGTCTGCAGGCTCTGACCATCTGTTGTATTATGCCCACAGTCTCTGGCCATCTCCTGTATCATGTCTGCAGTCTCTAACCATCTCTTGTATCATGTCCACAGTCTCTGACCATCTCTTGTATTATGTCTGCAGTCTCTAAACATCTCTTGTATCATGTCTACAGTCTCTAACCATCTCTTGTATCATGTCCACAGTCTCTGGCCATCTCCTGTATCATGTCTGCAATCCATGACCATCTCCTGTATCATGTCTGCAGTCTCTAACCATCTCTTGTATCATGTTTGCAGGCTTTGACCATCTCTTGTATCATGTCTGCAGTCCCTGACCATCTCCTGTATCATGTCTGCAGTCCCTGACCATCTCCTGTATCATGTCTGCAGTCTCTAAACATCTCTTGTATCGTGTCTTCAGTCTCTAACCATCACTTGTATTATGTCCACAGTCTCTGGCCATCTCCTGTATCATGTCTGCAGTCCCTGACCATCTCCTGTATCATGTCTGCAGTCTCTAACCATTTCTTGTATCATGTCTGCAGTCTTTAACCATCTCCTGTATCATGTCTGCAGTCTCTAACCATCTCTTGTATCATGTCTGCAGTCTCTAACCATCTCCTGTATCATGTCTGCAGGCTCTGACCATCTGTTGTATTATGACAACAGTCTCTGGCCATCTCCTGTATCATGTCTGCAGTCTCTAACCATCTCTTGTATCATGTCCACAGTCTCTGACCATCTCTTGTATTATGTCTGCAGTCTCTAACCATCTCTTGTATCATGTCTACAGTCTCTAACCGTCTCTTGTATCATGTCCACAGTCTCTGGCCATCTCCTGTATCATGTCTGCAATCCATGACCATCTCCTGTATCATGTCTGCAGTCTCTAACCATCTCTTGTATCATGTTTGCAGGCTTTGACCATCTCTTGTATCATGTCTGCAGTCCCTGACCATCTCCTGTATCATGTCTGCAGTCTCTAAACATCTCTTGTATCGTGTCTTCAGTCTCTAACCATCTCTTGTATCATGTCCACAGTCTCTGGCCATCTCCTGTATCATGTCTGCAGTCCCTGACCATCTCCTGTATCATGTCTGCAGTCCCTGACCATCTCCTGTATCATGTCTGCAGTCTCTAACCATCTTTTGTATCATGTCTGCAGTCTTTAACCATCTCCTATATCATGTCTGCAGTCTTTAACCATCTCTTGTATCATGTCTGCAGTCTCTAACCATCTCCTGTATCATGTCTGCAGGCTCTGACCATCTCTTGTATCATGTCTGCAGTCTCTGACCATCTCTTGTATCATGTCTGCAGTCTCTGACCATCTCCTGTATCATGGCTGCACTCTCTGACCATCTCTTGTATTATGACTGCAGTCTCTGACCATCTCTCGTATCATGTCTGCAGTCTCTGACCAGGGGCGGACTGACCATTTGGAAATTCGGGCACTGCCCAAGGGCCCGGGGTCAGTAGGGGGCCCCATGAGATGCCCCTGGTACCTTTTTCATAGGCTTTTTTGAGCTTGGGCAAGGACACAGGGGCCCCATTATCCCCTATTGCCCGGGGGCCCCATGAGTTGTCAGTCCGCCCCTGTCTCTGACCATCTCTTGTATCATGTCTGCAGTCTCTGACCATCTCTTGTATCATGTCTACAGTCTCTGGTTCAACATTTTTATTAAACAAATACCAATCCAATACAACTGGTCACCCTCTCAGGGGTATAAAGCAAATAAGACAAATAAGCCGGGCGATGGCAATAACAACTTTTTTACAATAAGATTATGTACAGCGCAGTCGTACAACCTAAGCCGCAGGACAGCTTTAATGACCCAGAATCTCATGTCTACAGTCTCTGACCATCTCTGGTATTATGTCTGCAGTCTCTGAACATCTCTTGTATCATGTTCTGTCTCTGACCATCTCTTGTATCATGTCCGCAGTCTCTGGCTATCTCCTGTATCATGTCTGCAGGCTCTGATCCTCTCCTGTATCATTTCTACAGTCTTTTACCATCTCTTGTATCATGTCTGCAGTCTCTAACCATCTCTTGTATCATGTCTGCAGGCTCTGACCATCTCTTGTATCATGTCTGCAGGCTCTGACCATCTCTTGTATCATGTCTGCAGTCTCTAACCATCTCCTGTATCATGTCTGCAGGCTCTGACCATCTCCTTTATCATTTCTACAGTCTTTGACCATCTCTTGTATCATGTCTGCAGCCTCTGACCATCTTTTGCATCATGTCTTCAGCCCCTGACTATCTCTTATATTATGTCCACAGTCATGATGCAAGAGATGATAAAAGAGATGGTCATAAACTGCAAACATGGTACATGACGATCTCCAGTATTATTTCTGTAGTTTCTGACCATCTACTGTATCATTTCTGCAGTCTCTGACCATCTCCTGTTTTATGTCTGCAGTCTCTGACCATCTCCTGTAGTATGCCTGCAGTCTCTGTCCATCTCTTGTATCATTTCTACAGTCTCTGACCATCTCTTTTATCATTTCTGCAGTCTCTGACCATCTCCTGTATTATGTCTGCAGTCTCTGACCATCTCCTGTAGTATGCCTGCAGTCTCTGTCCATCTCTTGTATCATTTCTGCAGTCTCTGACCATCTCTTGTCACATGTCTGCAGTCTCTGACCATCTCTTATATTATGTCCACAGTCATGATACAAGAGATGGACAGAGACTGCAGACATGTGACAAGAGATGGTCAGAGACTGCAGAAATGATACAAGAGATGGACAGAGATTGCTGACATGATACAGGAGATGGTCAGACTGCAGAAATGATACAAGAGATGGACAGAGACTGCAGACATAATACAGGAGATGGTCAGAGAATGCAGAAATAATACAAGAGATGGACAGAGATTGCTGACATGATACAGGAGATGGTCAGACTGCAGAACTGATACAAAAGATGGACAGAGACTGCAGACATAATACAGGAGATGGTCAGAGACTGCAGAAATGATACAAGAGATGGTCAGAGACTGCAGACATGGTACATGATGATCTCCTGTATTATGTCTATAGTCTCTGACCATCTACTGTATCATTTCTGCAGTCTCTGACCATCTCCTGTGTTACGTCTGTAGTCTCTGACCATTTCCTGTATTATGCCCACAGTCTCTCATCTGCCAGAAATTCAGTGAGCTCCTCGCTTCATGTTCAGGATGACAACACGGTGCCATTACCACTCCCAAATCCCAACTGGCCTCATCAGTCCTACCCGCTGGACTACAGAACTTTGCCCATCCTTGCCTCTCCGTCCCTCTTAACATACATACATTGATTAATTTCTCAATAAACTGCATAGTCAATGTGTGTAGGAAAGGGCTTTTGGGAGGTGTAGTTCTGGGGGATTGTCTATGTCAGTCAGAAGGGAGCTCCCAGCAGCTTCCCCTGCAGGAATTTTGATGACATCACAAAGAGTAATAAAATTATTTTTCACTAAAGGACAAGGTAAAGAAAATTACTAATGCTGGGACATGATCAATAAAAGGAGGGGGAGGTTTGGGAATAAATCTGAGTAATGTCTGGCTATACCCTTTGACTAACTTCTGAATTGCTGACATGTAAAAGGCTACAACATTATTATTCTGCATATTTTAGATGGATGATGACTGTTCAAATCACACATTATTGAGCAAGTTGCAGTGAGCATACATAAAAATCTTTTCGCCCAGTGGGTGGCCTCCACAATCAGGAAGTAATTATAGTTTCTGGCTAGTTTTTGCCTGGCTCTTTCAGTCCCCTGTCTGGGGAATGTCTCTTTGAGTACCTTGTGAATAGAAAGACCAGCAAAGTTATTAAGATTTTTTTTTTTCTTTGAACAAAGCAAAAAAAAAAAAAAAGTTGTCTGCATTGTAACATGCAATTATAGCATACATACAGGAGGTGCTGGGGATTCTGGGATAGCCACATCATTCCGTGAACTGGTGTTAACCACCTCGCTGCTGACAGGCTTTAATGGACCGCAAAAGGAAAACAGAATCACATATCGGGTGTATATGGTGTTTATTGTATTAAAAAACAAAACAAAAAAAACAAAGTAAAATAATATGACACGTTATTGAATAAACCTTCTTAAAGATGCCATGTGTGCAAGTGTCTTTTATTTACCATTTCAGTTAAAATTTGGTGCTATGGCCCAAAAACATTTTTTTTTCTTTAAAGTGACCCTGTTGGGGGTCAAAGAAATAAAAACTGCACTAAACTGTAAAACTGTTTGGTAAAACTTAGGTCAGTAGCAGAGCTCCTAGTAGGACCCTCAGCTGGAAGTGGGGGAGTCTGATATGACTCCCCTGGCTGGTCGAATAGTGGATCACCCAACACAATCCAATTCCACACTTTCGAGGATGTAGACGAATGTGCACCCCCCCCCCCCCCCCCCACCACCACCACCACCACTGGCCACTGTGGTTCCTCCTGTTGACCCTTGGCTTGATTCCTACAAAGAAGAGGTCAGCAGAAGGAACCACAGTGGCCAGTGGGAGGGGGTGCACTTTCGTCTACATCCTCGAAAGTGTGGAATTGGATTGTGTTGGGTGATCCACTGCAGTGCAAATTGATGCACACAGGTACAGTATGTACAGTGCCAGGACAGGCTCACCCAGTGCCCAGGGTGAAGATGTGAAACTGCAATCCCCTCCCCCAATATAACTCCCCTGGCTGGTTAAATAGTGGCTTTCTCCATTGGTACCAAGGTTCCTCCTGCTGATCCCTGATGCCTGGAAAGTAGAGGTCAGCAGGAGGAACCAGTGAGGGAGGCACCCTTTTACATCTTCGGAAGTGTGGAATTGGATTGGTGTTGGGTGATTTTCAAAAGAGTAAATTTGATGCAAACTCCCCTCCTCTGATATGACTCCCCTGGCTGGTCGAATAGTGGTGTCCTCTATTGTCCACCATGGTTCCTCTTGTTGACCCCTGATTCCTGCTAAGAAGAGGTAAGCAGGAGGAACCACAGTGACCAGTGGGGGGGGGGGGTGCACATTTGTCTGCATCCTCAAAAGTGTGGAATTGGATTGTGTTGGGTGATCCACTGCAGTGTAAATTGATGCAAACAGGTACAGTGTGTACAGTGCCAGGACAGGCTCACCCAGCGCCCAGGGTGAAGGGTGGGGAACTGCAGTCCCCTCCCCCAATATGACTTGCCTGGTTGGTTGAATAGTGGTTTTCTCCATTGGCCACCAAGGTTCCTCCTGCTGACCCCTGATGCCTGCAAATTAGAGGTTAGCATGAGGAACCAGTGAGGGATGCACCCTTTTACTTCCTCGGATGTGTGGAATTGGATTGGTGTTGGGTGATCCGCTAAAGAGTAAATTTGATACAAACTCCCCTCCTCTGATATGACTCCCCTGGCTGGTCGAATAGTGGTTTCCTCTATTGTCCACCATGGTTCCTCCTGTTGACCCCTGATGCCTGCTAAGAAGAGGTCAGCAGGAGGAACCACAGTGGCCAGTGGGGGGTGCACATTCGTCTACATCCTCGAAAGTGTGGAATCGGATTGCGTTGGGTGATCCACTACAATGTAAAGTTGATGCAAACAGTATGTACAGTGCCAGGACAGGCTCACCCAGTGCCCAGGGTAAAGATATGGAACTGCAGTCCCCTCCCCCAATATGACTCCCCTGGCTGGTTGAATAGTGGTTTTCTCCATTGGCCACCAAGGTTCCTCCTGCTTACCCTTGATGCCTGCAAAGTACAGGTAAGCATGAAGAACCAGTGAGGGATGCACTCTTTTACATCTTCGGAAGTGTGGAATTGGATTGGTGTTGGGTGATCCGCTAAAGAGTAAATTTGATGCAAACAAGTATGTACAATGATGAGACTCACCCAGTGCCCAGGGTAAAGATGCAGAACTGTTTACCTCTCCAAAGCTGCTACACCATGATATAAATGGGCATACCGCAATTTATGCTCCAGAGCGCCCTTTTTTTTTTCTTTTTCTTTTTCTTTCGAAGACCGCGGTGGCTATGGAAAAACTAAACACCAACACGTGAACAAAAAAGTGCACTGGGGGTGTGTCTCTGGTCAACCTCCCGAAGAAGTAAGACCCCTCCCTGACGCCCTCGGGGCACAAGACTCCTGAGGAGCATCCAGGTCCAAAAGCCCTGGTGGACCTCTCTCCTAGTGGTCACCCAAAGCCAACCACTGAGTTCTAGATGAGGAGCTCTTCAGAAAGGAGACCACCCAAAGGCAGGGGAGGAAGGAACCTGATGGCCACACATCCTGGCCGTAGAATTCAGGGTATGACCGAGGACACATACTGTTAATCCTCCACCCGATGCCAACCACTGAGTTATGAATGAGGAGTTCTTCAGAAAGGAGACCCCCCCCCAAGGTAGGGGGGGAAGGAAACTAATGACCACACATCTTCCTCCTAGACTTCAGGGTAGGCCTGAGGACCCATGCTCTCCATCACGAGTAAAAGGGACCACAAAAATAAGTGCAGCAATACACACATGGAGAGCAATAAGTATGTAAAATAAAAAGTGCTAGTGCCAGTACAAGTGCATTGGCTAGGCCATGTGGCCTGGTTCTCCTCTGCACCCTCCTGTGCCCTGGCATCAAAGTTGGCATGGATGCAGTGCACATATATAGCCATTTGCAGCTAGGGGTGGGTATGTGGTTGAGCATGCATGATGTGTTTGTCTTGTTGGCTATGGGCAGTTAGGGTGATGTGTGAGCATGTTGGAGCATGTTGCCCACCTTGTTGCCCACCAGTGATCTGGAGCACACATGTGCTGTCAGGAAACACCGAAAATGAAGTAATAAGATAGATAGTAATAAGTAGGAAAACACATGAAAAGCACATCTTAAAGGCATCCTGCATTGCATTGCATTCACATAGGGACTTAAAGTAACAACGTAAATGTCATGAAACACAAGATTTCATGGGAAAGCAATAGATTAAAAATGCACTAAAAACACATTTTTTAATGCAATGGTTTTAATGGTTTATCGAGGACAAAATCTCTGTAAAAACTACAGTGATATTAATTTTAGGGCACATTAACACAAAGGGGGAGGGGGTGAATTTACTAACACTGTGGCGTGCAACATCTGGTGCAATTGCACAGAAACCAATCAGCTTCCAGGTTTTATCATCAAAGCTTAACTGGACAAGCTGAAGTTAGAAGCTGATTACACGCCACATGGGGACCAAGAGAGACTGCGGGCTGCTTAACGGTGTATGCAGAACCCAACTTTCGTTCCCGGGGATGTCCGGAGCCGTGAAAATGTCCATGAGTCTCTTTCTCGCTCTTGTCGGGGGGGCGTGGGTTGCGGCAAGTATATGGGGGAGGCGGTGGTAGTGGGAGGCTCTCTCGTGGGTGGGAGGGAGGGAGGTGGTGTTGGTTGGTGTCAGGTTCTCCCCTTTGGGGGGTGTGGGTTGATGTTATGCTCTCTCCGCACTTGGGGGGGGGGGTTGG
Source organism: Staurois parvus (assembly GCF_062004578.1). NCBI lineage: Eukaryota > Metazoa > Chordata > Amphibia > Anura > Ranidae > Staurois > Staurois parvus. Next base: position 865,697 of record NW_028317936.1, on the reverse strand, counting down.
TCGGTATCAGGCTCTCTCCTTTGGGGGGTTGCTGGTTGGTGTAATGCTCTCTCTGTGCATGGGGAGGGGGTGTTGGTCGGTATTAAGCTCTCTCCTTTGGGGGATTGTTGGTTGGTGTTATGGTCTCTCTGTGCGTGGGGGGGGGGGTGTTCGTCGATATCAGGTTCTCTCCTTTGGGGGGTTGCTGGTTGGTGTAATGCTCTCTCTGTGCTTGGTGGTTGGTCGGTATCAGGCTCTCTCCTTTGTGGGGTTGTTGGTTGATGTTATGCTCTCTCTGCGCTTGGTGGTTGGTCGGTATCAGGCTCTCTCCTTTGGGGGGTTGTAGGTTGGTGTTATGCTCTCTCTACTCTTGGTGGGTTGGTCGGTATCAGGCTCTCTCTTTCGGAGGAGGTTGGAGTGGTCGATTTTTGTGTTGCCTTGGGCAGCACAACACCTAAATACACCACTGTGCACAGCTGCACCTGATTCTGAGTACTCCAGTTTTAGTACCTCCCCCCTAGTATAATACCCACATTTTTTTGTAAAATATAAAACATGAGGTTGTGCCGAGTAAATAGACACCAAACATGTCAAGTCTTAAAATTGCATGCAACCCTGAAACAGCGACAAGCTTTATTAACCTCTATTTTCCATAGACGGTGCTTTTAAAGTTCCTTAAGGGTTTGTAGGTGTGTGTATGGAGGGGGTGGGGATGAATCAAACATTTTTTTGTGTGTGGGGGCGTTTAGATTTTTGGGTTTAACACTACATTTTGTATTACACTTTTTTTTCACTAAAGTTTTTTTGTTTTTTTTATCACATTGGGAACTTTTGGTCTCTTTAATGACCCCCAATAGCTCACATGCCCACCATCGAAGCTAATACACCTTCTGGGAAGAAAGGGGAAGGGGAGATCAATGAACGGACATTGCTGGTCTCTCTCTCCTTCATCAGGTGGCACCTGCCATGGGGTTCCTGGGCTCAGAGATGGGAGTGCAGACCCCCAGGAAACATGACAGGGGGTGCAACGTTGGGGGGAGGGGCAGATGTATCAGGGGTGGTGGAAGTGATCTGTCAGCTATACGGTTAGCTTATCAGATTTATTAACATTTAGCCGAGAGAGTGTTAAACCACACTGCATCCATGGCTGCCAAAGGGTTAAAAGCCCTTCTCCAGTGAAATGAGAAATGTGGCACTGCAAGGGTCAAATGCTAGAAGAGAGAGGGGCTGGGCTGGGAGCCAATCAGGTGAGCTGCATGCAAATCTTCTGATATTTAACACGCTGATAGTAGGAGAGGGCAGAGCGAGCAAGAGACGACTGGCACCTCCACAGTCCTACCCTACAACACCACTTTCTCTATTACAGTTTATTATAACCAAGACTTTTTTTTTTTGCATGGGTAGATTAAGAAAAGTTCCAGTCAAGAAATGAAAGGGGTGCTCGCTGGAGGTGCACTCAATGCCTATGATACCTCCATCATTAGACAGCAGGAATTATATGCTAAAGGCACCGAGCCAACCAGAGTGGCTCTGTGCCTTGCGATTGCTGTGATGGCCAATCACAAATGTAAACAGCTCTATCGTTTACAAAGTTTACAAATAAAGCGTCCCCCCCTTCTTCTCGCAAGGGAGGAAAGAGGATCGGTACAGGGGATCAATGGAGAGGACGGAGAAGCAAAAGTGGAGAAAGGCTTTGTTCGAACTATGATAGTAATAGGATGACCTGATCGGTCTGTGGCTGCTCTTTCACCGGCTGGGGATGGGGAGAAGACTCCGCTCTATCACTTATGCAGTTTACAGCTGTGGAAGAAAAAAGTGGTGTCATCTGGCAGAACTGTGCAAATCTCAGAAATGGATGGACAGAAACCCGTCTTTTTTTAGGTGGACCTGATTGAAAGCTCTGTGCAACCTTACGGACAGGTAGGCCTATACAGGTTTCCTTTTCTGTTTTTCCAGACCTAAACATGATGGTTTAGAGGTAGTCTGATGTAAACGGACAGTGGGATCCATTTACATTCAGCTGCCCAAAGAGCTCATATATATATATATATATACACACAGTACATATTGTTTATGTATATACACACAACACACATTTGAGATGATTATCAAAATCATCATCATCAAAGTTATTCTTATGGGTTCTCCTGATGTAATTCTAATAGATCTTTTTTAGATGACCAGTATATATGTTTTTTTGTACTTGATTCTCAATCCTGACAAAAGAGGCATTTTAATGGACTTACTTAGCCTTTATGGCCAAATCTTCAGCATGCATATTATATTTATGAGTTCATGTTCTCCTGATAGAGATTATTTTAGATCTTTTTTAAATGTCTAGTTTATACATTTGTTTCATTTCTTTTGTTCTAACTTGATTCTCAGTCCTGATGAAGTATGCATTTTAAGCCCCCAAAAAACATCAGATTGTATTTTTGGATCATATTATATAAAAAACTCTTTAATGGACTTAACTAGCCATTGTGGCTCTCTCACCCTCCTGACTAATTTCTGTGAGGTAAGTAAATATAAAGAAAGACTTTTTAACCACTTCCAGTCCAGACACTTTTACCCCCTTCCTGTCCAGGCATATTTTCAGCTTTCAACGCTATAACGCTTTGAATAACAATTGTGCGGTCATGCAACTCTGTACCCATGTGAATTTTTTAGCATTTTTTGAGACAGATGAAGCTTTATTTTGGTGGTATTTATTCACCACTGGGATTTTTATTTATTTTTTGCTATATAAATGAAAAAGTTCAAAACTTTTGAAAAAAATGTTTTTGTTATAAAATTTAGCAAATAAATAATATTTCATCATAAATCTTGGCCCAAATTTATTCAGTTATCGTTTTAGTAAAAAAAAAGTTTATAACCAAAAATTATAATTTTTTAAAAAATTGTTTACATTTTTATTTTATTTTCTTACATTATTATTATTTTTTTTACAAACTGTCACCCTAGCCGTACAGTTTTTTACACTGATTGCTTTTACACCTATAAAGGCTGTAAAAGCAATCATTTCTCCTTGTCTCTAACTGCATTCTTGCAGCCATTGAGAAATACTGTGTGAGCTGTGATTGGTCACAGCTTGTCACATGGTACAAGGCTGTTGTGAATAGCCCTGTACCATGTGATCTCTGTGATCATTCACAGATTTCACACGTAGTAAGCAATGATGTCAGAAGTGACATCTTGCTTACTACTCTGCATGTGGTCACTGATTGGCCAATTAGTGATCACATGATCGGGACCTCGCACAGAGGTCCCATACGACGATCAGTATTCCACTGTTAGCATCAAGTCAATGAAACTCCTGGGATATTGATCTGGTCAGGTAAGTAGCAGAGGGGGGTGTTAATCAGTTTCAGCTGTTTTGGTGTTATGAAATTAACAGGTGCACTAGATGGGCAACAATGAGACAATCCCCAAAACAGGAATGGTTTTACAGGTGGAGGCCCCTGACATTTTTTTCCCTCCTCATCTTTTCTGACTGTTTTTCACTAGTTTTGCATTTGGCTAGGGTCAGTGTCACTACTGGTAGCATGAGGCCATACCTGGACCCTACAGAGGTTGCACAGGCAGTCCAACTCCTCCAGGATGGCACATCAATACATTCCATTGCCAGAAGGTTTGCTGTGTCTCCCAGCACAGTCTCAAGAGCATGGAGGAGATTCCAGGAGACAGGCAGTTACTCTAGGAGAGCTGGACAGGAGTGTAGAAGGTCCTTAACCCATCAGCAGGACAGGTATCTGCTCCTTTGTGCAAGGAGGAACAGGATGAGCCCTGCCAGAGCCCTACAAAATGACCTCCAGCAGGCCACTGGTGTGAATGTCTCTGACCAGTCAGAAACAGACTTCATGAGGGTGGCCTGAGGGCCTGACGTCCTCTAGTGGGCCCTGTGCTCACTGCCCGGCACCATAGAGCTCGATTGGCATTTGCCATTGAACACAAGAATTGGCAGGTCCACCACTGGCACCCTGTGCTTTTCACAGATGAGAGCAGGTTCACCCTGAGCACATGTGACAGACGTGAAAGGTTCTGGAGAAGCCGTGGGGAAGGTTCTGCTGCCTGTAACATGGTTCAGCATGACCGTTTTGGTGGTGGGTCAGTGATGGTCTGGGGAGGCATATCCATGGAGGAATGCACAGACCTATACCAGCTAGACAATGGCACCCTGACTGCCATTAGGTATGGGGATTAAATCCTTGGACCCATTCAGACCCTACACTGGTACAGTGGGTCCTGGGTTCCTCCTGGTGCACGACAATGCCTGGCCTCATGTGGGGAGAGTATGCAAGCAGTTCCTGAAGGATGAATGAATCGATACCATTGAATGGCCCCACGCTCGCCTGCCCTAAATCCAAAAGAACACCTCTGGGATGTCATGTTTCGGTCCATCCGACGCCCCCAGGTTGCACCTCAGTCTGTCCAGGAGCTCAGTGATGCCCTCGTCCAGATCTGGGAAGAAATCCCCCAGGACACCATCTGTGGTTTCATTAGGAGCATGCCCCCGATGTTGTCAGTCATGCATACAAACACGTGGGGACCATACAAACTACTGTGGACTATTCTGAGTTGCTGCAATGACATTTCACTTTGATTTTCAGGGTGTATTTGAATTCAGTCCTCTGTAGGTCAATCATTTTCATTTCCATCAAACGATGGGGCATCCTTGCGTTCCTAACACATTACCCCATCCATATCAGTATAGAGATCCAGCAGGAGATTATTCCCCATTGAGATCTGATGGGTCTTCAAAAGGTTCCTTTAATTTTTTTTGAGCAGTGTATTTATATATATGTATATATATATATACATATATATACTTGCTATAAGCTTGATATCAAGTTTATAATATTCTAATTATCTTTTTTTATTACCAATATTATTTCATATTATTATCAAATTATTATCATCAATGTTATTGTTATGAGTTGATGTTCTCCTGATGTAGATTCTTATAGATCTTTTTTTAGATGAGCAGTTTATACATTTTTAAAAAATATTTTTCTTGTACTAACTTGATTCTCAGTCCTGATGAAGGACGAGTTTTAAGCCCCCAAAATGCGTCAGATTATACTGTGGCATCATGTTAAATAAAATCGTTATGGACTTACCTAGTCATTGTGGATCTCTCAGCCTTCCAATTGATGTATGTCAGGTAAGTAAATATAATATATATATAAATTTATGTGTTTTTTATATATATATGGCAATCTATAAGAATCTGTGGGCGGAATTTACTAAAACTGGTGTACACAGAATCTGGTGCAGCTCTGCCTAGAAACCAATCAGCTTCCAGGTTTTATTACCAAAGCTTAACTGAACAAGCTGAAGTTAGAAGCTGATTGGTTACTATGCACAGCTGCTTGAATAGTAAATGTTCCCCTATATCAAGAGTATATGACTTTATAATAACAATACTGATAATAGTAATAATAAAAGTAATAATTAGAATATTATAATCATATAATTATATAATATTCTGTAAAGCCCTGTGCAAAGTGGTGGCCCTATGTAAACCCTGTATAATAAAAATAATAAAAATAATATTATAAGTGTAATATCTCAAATGTAACAAGGTTAGTAAAAACCAATATGCCTAAAGACATACTACAAAGTAATTGTATTTTCATGTGTAAAGATAAAGGACAACGGCAGTATTAACAAAAATTATGATTAAAACAAAAAATATATATAAATATATAGTTATATATAAATATATCTAATAAATATATCATTTCAATTTTATAGAATTATATATACTATATATATATATATATATACAGTATATATATATATATATATATATATATATATATATATATATACACAGCATTAGTTAGAAACAAATATACGGTGGTATACAGATTATAGTTCTGCCACTTCTACCCTGTTATATTCAAACAAATTCAAAAGCTGATTTTTTTATACATAAAAAAACTTGAAAAAATTACTGTTGCGCTAAATTTGAAACTTATTTAATTTTCCATCCATGGCACAAAGAAAAGGATTTCCTAATTGCACTGGATTAAAAAAAAAAAGAAAAAAAGTACAATAAAAAAAAGAACATCATTCACTAAGTGTCCTCAATCTTCAAAACTTCAAAACAACGCACATCTAAAAAAAAAATAATAACGTATCTCTTATTATAGCCAGAAAAGTTGGAGTTTCAACTCATGGCCACGGGCACAAAAGAAAGTTTTTCTCTGTCACAGATGCTCACGACAGTGGAGTGATTGGCAACGAGAAGAGCATGAAAATAAAATTGTTCACACACTAATGAATAGAAGCTTGATTGCAAGATCCTGTTTGGAAAATTATAGTGCTACACACCAGCCATACAATTACATCAAAAATGCTGCATATTCATTTCATCTACTTTGCATAGAGATTAACAAGCAGACTCTAAAATCAAAGCTAACACCAAATTTAGTCACAGGTTAGCAACGAAATCGCATTGTTTGATGGATATGAATCTGTACCACCTGCCTGCTTTCTGATTGCTCGCAGCTTAACACGGGCACAAAACTTGTTGTGTTTTTCTTATTTTTTTTTTCTCATTCCAAGAAAACCATTTAGGATGCAGGTCTAGAAAATATTTCCAGTTGGATTTAATTATTTCAAAGTTAAAAAAAAAAATTATTATTAAAAAAATATATTTTTTTTCTTACAGTTTGATCTACAAAATCACAAATTAATCAACTAAAATTCACAAGATACTGGGATGAGTTGATAAAATTTATTTAGGGAAGTCTAGAATGTAACTAAGAATTTTGTAAAATAAATAAATAAATGTATGTATTGAAAATAAATATATATAAATATACAGTATCTCCCAGAAGTGAGTCCACCCCTCACATTTTTGTAAATATTTGATTCTATTTTTTCATGTGACAACACTGAAGAAATTACACTTTTGCTATAATGTGACGTAGTCAGTGTACAGCTTGTATAACATGTAAATTTGCTGTCCCCAAGTACTGCTTGGACTTTGAAGAAGGGGACATACCCCGAAAGCTTGTCCTCAAAATTGTATGTTAGTGCAAATAAAAAAAGTATCACGGACAGTACTCAATTGTTTCTGTCCCCTCAAAATAACTCAACACACAGCCATTAATGTCTAAACCGCTGGCAACAAAAGTGAGCCCACCCCTAAGTGACAATGTCCAAATTGGGCCCAAAGTGTCAATATTTTGTGTGGCCAGCATTATTTTCCAGCACTGCCTTAAACCTCTTGGGTATGGAGGTCACCAGAGCTTCACAGGTTGCCACTGGAGTCCTCTTCCACTCCTCCATGATGACATCACGGAGCTGGTGGATGTTAGACACCTTGCGCTCCTCCACCTTCCGTTTGAGGATGTCCCACAGATGCTCAATAGGGTTTAGGTCTGGAGACATGCTTGGCCAGTCCATCACTTTTACCCTCAGCTGCTTTAGCAAGGCAGTGGTGGTCTTGGAGGTGTGTTTGGGGTCATTATCATGTTGGAATACTGCCCTGCTGCCCAGTCTCCAAAGGGAGGAGATCATGCTTTGCTTCAGTATGTCACAGTACATGTTGGCATTCATGGTTCCCTCCATGAACTGTAGCTCCCCAGTGCCGGCAGCACTCATGCAGCCCCAGACCATGACACTCCCACCACCATACTTGACTGTAGGCAAGACACACTTGTCTTTGTACTCCTCACCTGGTTGCCGCCACACACGCTTGACACCATCTGAACCAAATCAGTTGATCTTGGTGTCATCAGACCACAGGACATGGTTCCAGTCATCCATGTCCTTAGTCTGCTTGTCTTCGGCAAACTGTTTGCGGGATTTCTTGGTCATCATCTTTAGAAGAGGCTTCCTTCTGGGATGAAGCCATGCAGGCCAATTTGATGCAGTGTGCGGCGTATGGTCTGAGCACTGACAGGCTGATCCCCCACCCCTTCAACCTCTACAGCAATGCTTGCAGCACTCATACGTCTATTTCCCAAAGACAACCTCTGGATATGACGCTGAGCACGTGCACTCAACTTCTTTGGTCAACCATGTTCTGAGTGGAACATGTCCTGTTAAACCGCTGTATGGTCTTGGCCACCATGCTGCAGCTCAGTTTCAGAGTCTTGGCAATCTTCTTATAGCCTAGGCCATCTTTATGTAGAGCAACAATACTTTTTTTCAGATCCTCAGAGAGTTCTTTGCCATGAGATGCCATGTTGAACTTCCAGTGACCAGTATGAGAGTGAGAGCGATAACACCAAATTTAACACACCTGCTCCCCATTCACACCTGAGACATTGTAACACTGACGAGTCACATGACACTGGGGAGGGAAAATGGCTAATTGGGCCCAATTTGGACCTTGTGACTTAGAGGGTGGACTCACTTTTGTTGCCAGCAGTTTGGAAATTAATGGCTGTGTGTTGAGTTATTTTGAGGGGACAGCAAATTTCCATGTTATACAAGTTTACACTCACTACGTCACATTGTAGCAAAGTGTCATTTCTTCAGTGTTGTCACATGAAAAGAGAGAATCAAATATTTACAAAAATGTGAGGGTTGAACTCACTTCTGGGAGATACTGTATATATATATATATATATATATATATATATATATATATATATATAAACTAAATAAATAAATGAATATACTTTTAGTTAAATTTAAAAAAAGTGGGTATACAAAAGAATCACCCAACCCTCCTCCCCTTTAAAATAATCACATTTTGGTGCTTTTCAGCCTGAAATGAAGACAGACACAGTTTTTGTTTTATCCAGCTGTATTTACTGAGTGCAACAGAATTACCGAGTTGTAAGAATCACCCCCCACCCCAAAAATGAATTGTAAACTCAATCAGGTGTAGCTAATCACCTTCTCAATGGCACACAAAGTCATTTGACTTTCAACTGTGATCAGCTGTGGTCATTTTGATTAGTTCAGCATGTAAAGAGCTTTCCTGGAGCATTTCAGTCCCTTGTCATGCAACTGAAGCAAACAATTTACCATGGGTGGCAATGTCACCGGGATCTCGGGGATAAATTGTGGACAGGCACAAGTCAGGAGATGGAGACAAAAAAATAGTGCAACTTATAACATCCAAGTGAAAGATATAACACCAACATGTCAGAAAAAAAGATCAAAATCAAAAACAGGATCACTGAGTTGGAAAAAGGATCCCCCTCCCCATTGTGTCCGTATTTTGTTGAGCCACCATTTGCTTTAATTCCAGCCTTTAGCCTGTTGGGATATGTCTCTACTAACATTTCACACCTAGATGTTGCAATATTTGCCGGCTCTTCTTTGCAGAATGGCTCAGGTTCAGTTATATTTGATGGTGACATTTGTGGACTGCAGTCTTCAAGTCATTCCACAGATTTCCAATGGGGTTTAAGTCTGGGCTGTGACTAGGCCATGCAAGGACGTTCACTTCCTTCTTTTTTGGTAATGGTATCTTTCAGTCGCACTTTGTTAAGATGCCGTACAGAATTAAAGGAAGTCTATTTTTAGGTGATTCTGGGAAGGTACCCGTTGAGCTCACACCCCATCTTCCACCTTCTCACCAAACTCAGGCTATCCAAGAGAGGTGCAGACCTACATATCGTTACCATTGGAAAACCGGGAATACTGTCGGTTGGGAAGAGCTGATTCTACCCTATGCTATCTGACTTACTTAGTCCGGTAAGGTGCACGGTCTGTGATGTGGTGGAGTGGTTATATCACTTTTCACTGGTGGTCACATTTGGTAAAGGAGTGGAGCACGGGAGGACAATATATTGAGATATTGCTTTCTCTGGAGGGTATGTCTCCTGTGAAGGGGAGGATGGAAAGAGGAAGTTGTGAATTGAAGATAATTGTCTGTGGAATTTGTCATTAGGCGGTTTAAATATAGACAGAGGGTGAGAGTAAGAATGGCAGACTAATAGAAGTGAACACGTGGTGGAGCGGATATGCACGGATTTTGTGTGAGTGTGATTCTTTTAGGATAGCTGAGAGTGTATTGAGGATAATGCACTATATGTATTTTTTTGAGGGTATCAAGCTGAAGATGAAGATTTTGATGTAAGAATTACACATTGAAGGATACTAAAAAAGAAGGAGAGTCTGTCTATGATTGAAGGGATATTCATTGTACAGATGCTGTGAAAGACTTTTTATATTTAGTTCACCTTCCAAGCTGACCCAATCACCGGCTGACCCATTCATGGACTGACCCAATCACCAGCTGACCCATTCATGGGCTGACCCAATCACCGGCTGACCCATTCATGGACTGACCCAATCACCGGCTGACCCATTCTTGGGCTGACCCAATCACCGGCTGACCCATTCATGGACTGACCCAATCACCGGCTGACCCATTCATGGGCTGACCCAATCACTGGCTGACCCATTCATGGACTGACCCAATCACCGGCTGACCCATTCATGGGCTGACCCAATCACCGGCTGACCCATTCATGGACTGACCCAATTGCCGGCTGGCCCATTCATGGACTGACCCAATAACCGGCTGACCCATTCATGGACTGACCCAATCGCCGGCTGACCCATTCATGGCTGACCCAATCACCGGCTGACCCATTCATGGACTGACCCAATCACCGGCTGACCCATTCATGGACTGACCCAATCACCAGCTGACCCATTCATGGACTGACCCATTCATGGACTTACCCAATCATCGGCTGACACATTCATAGACTGACCCAATCACCGGCTGACCCATTCATGGACTGACCCAATCACCAGCTGACCCATTCATGGACTGACCCATTCATGGACTGACCCAATCATCGGCTGACACATTCATAGACTGACCCAATCACCGACTGACCCATTCATGGACTGACCCAATCACCGGCTGACCCATTCATGGACTGACCCAATCACTGGCTGGCCCATTCATGGACTGACCCAATAACCGGCTGACCCATTCATGGATTGACCCAATCACCGGGTGACCCATTCATGGACTGACCCAATCGCCGGCTGACCCATTCATGGCTGACCCAATCACCGGCTGACCCATTCATGGACTGACCCAATCACCGACTGACCCATTCATGGACTGACCCAATCACCGGCTGACCCATTCATGGACTGACCCAATCATCGGCTGACACATTCATGGACTGACCAAATCACCGACTGACCCATTCATGGATTGACCCAATCACCGGCTGACCCATTCATGGATTGACCCAATCACCGACTGACCCATTCATGGACTGACCCAGTCACCGGCTGACCCATTCATGGACAGTCACGAGACAATCATCTGGCCCAGCATGATGTCTGTAGGCTGTAATGAGATCATTAGATAATGTCAGACCTCTGAATTAAAACTTCCTGTGTGCATCCACGTCTACAGTTTATATGGAGAGATAATATAAAATTTGAATAAAAAATAATTTAGAATTTAGTTTTGTCCTTTTTCAGCACCTGGGTAGAATACGCTCATAAGAAATAATCAGTCTGCTTTTTTTTTTTTCAATCCTCTAGCCCTTTCCTCCCCAACCTGGCTGTCCCTAGCCCTGTCCCCTTTCATTCATTGGATTTTAGTTGTTTCAATCACGGAGGCTCAGCATCACATGTGCATAGCTAGCTTTTCCAGACTCCACCCATTAAGGCATTTTGATATTTTCATAACTCCTCCTACTGCTTGTATCAGGACTGAGGGCTGTTGAGACGAGTACTGAGGCAGGGTGCCGCAATGTTTTCAGGAAGCTATGTACAGAAGGGGAGGAGATTTGTGTTGGGAGGGAGGAGTTTGGGAGGTAGCAGAAATTGTTCTAGGAGGGGAAAAGGTATGCTAGGAGTGGTGATTTGGATGGATTTGTTTTGGGAGGGTAATGGGGAAAGAGGGTAGGTGAATTTGTGCTGGGAAGGAGGATTTGGAGTGGGGAGGGGCATGTGCTCAGAGGGGAAATTTGGGTAAGAGAGGATTTGTGCTAGGAGGGGATTATTTTTTGGTGGTGGGGGGGGGATTTGTGCTGGGGGCATATGGGAAGAGTGAGGATTTGAGCTGGGGAGGATGGGGGGGCAAGATTTGTGCTGGGAGGGGGGATTTCAGCAGGGGGGCAGATTTGTATTGGGGGGTTATGCTTGGGGGATAAGCAGTAGATTTGAGCTAGGAGGGGAAATTTGTGCTAGTAGGGATGATTGGGAGGGGGGTATTTGTGGTAGGAGGGGACATTTGTGCTAGGATTGGGGGAGGGGAATTTGTGCTGGGGGGGGGGATTTGGAGTGGAGGGGACATGATTTGTGCTCAAAAGGGGAACATTTTTTTTGGGGGGGGGGGTATTTGTGCTGGCAGCATATGGGGAGAGAAAGGATTTGAGCTGGGGAGGATGGGGGGCCAAGATTTGTGCTGGGAGGGGGGTTTTCAACAGGGGCCAGATTTGTATTTGGGGGGTTATGCTTGGGGGACAAGCAGTAGATTTGAGCTAGGAGGGGAAATATGTGCTTGTAGGGATGATTTGGGGGAGTCTTTGTGGTAGGATTGGGGATTGGGGGAGGAGAATTTGTGCTGGGAGGTGGGGATTTCAGCAGAGGGGCAGGTTTGTACTGGGAGGAGGGGAAATTTTTTGCCTATTATGCAAATTAGCGCTTGACTTTTTTGAGGGGGGTGGAGGGGATGTTTGCTGACACATAATGCTCAAACATCTTGGGGGGGGTGCAATTTGACATGTTTGCCCTGGGCTCTAAATGACTTCAACCCAGTACTGTACAGCAGCCTGCAGGCCCCTCCCACTATCCTGCATTGCATAGAGAAGCACAGAGACCAGTGATGATGTCAATAGGTATATATTAAAGGAGGTAATAAAAATGAAAAAAACATTTTTTATTCATGTGTCGATAAGGGGGGGTGGGGTGGTTAAGGAGGAAACAGGGAAGGTCAGTAGGAAGTTTAAGCTTCACGTTTAACATATTTTATTTGTTTTTTTTATATATATATATACAGTTCACACCATATTCGTCCACAAAGCAAATGTCGCATTTTTAATGACTCTAATTTAGAAATTGAATCATGTGATTTTATAAGTAAATTATTAATAATTAAAATAATTAATATAAATAATTATTAGTGGATCATTAATTTAATGTAATAATTTAATTGCTCCCATTTTTTAATTACCCAATCCATTTACTTTTACCTCTCCCATCAAATCTCTCCATTAATTGACAATTTGGTGAAGTAGATGTGTGCCCAAATATTTATTTCCTTCATTTACTTTGTTATATTATTTAGTTATTAAAAAAAGAAAAAAAAGCAACATTAAACTATTAATATCTATCAAAGTAATCCACAATCAGATATTTAGATAAGTGGCATTAAATAGCTAAAACACGCAGAATTTATTTTAAAAGATTAACGCCAGGCAAAAAAATGTTCATTTAGGTATATACTACAAAGAAGATAAATCCACGTTGTGCGCACCAAATGCCAGATATTACCTTGTAAAAGTAGCAGTGACATCATCACTGGGTTGTTCATAGCCTATGCAGAGAGCAGAGTTGTGGGAGGGGCCTGGCAAGCTCTGCCCACTTCAGAAAATGACTGGAGGGGGTGAAAACAAGACCAGTCCCTCCCCAAGGGGAGAGAGCAGCAGTAAACAGTCTTATCACTGAAAGTAAAAGAAAAATCCTGAATTTTGGGTTGTCCGCAGAAAAGTAATAGGGGGGAAATCTTCCAATGGTGACCTGGGGGGTCCCCAAGGAATTCCCTTAATTTGCAGGGATTTCCTCTCTCACTTCCTGTCTGGCTATGGGACAGGAAGTGAAGGGAAATCTCCCCAGCGGGACACAGATTGTGAAAAAAAATCTGACCGGGATTATAACCCTTCCTTAATTTATCCAAAATGTTAAAAAAAAAGTTTTGCCTAGTTCTACTTTAATGTTGGAGAGATTTGAGAGCGCAAGTGGTTGATAGCAAAAGACAATTGGACAGGGCTGACACCACTCCCACAGTCCACAAATGGCCATATGTGACCAGTGCGCAGAAGAGAAAGAGATCCTCCACCGTCCACACACACATAGTTACATAGTTAGTCTGGCTGAAAAAAGACAAAAGTTTTAATCCTACACCCACAGTTGATCCAGAGGAAGGCAAAAAAAACCCAGCAAAGCACGATCCAATTTACTCCTGCTGGGAAAATAATTATTTCCAGATCCCCCGAGAGGCAATCGGATATTCCCTGGATCAACTTTATCTATAAATGTTAGTATCCAGTTATATTCTGTGTATCTAATAAAGAATCCAGGACTTTCCTACAGCAATCCACTGAGCTGGCCAGAACCAACTCTTAGGGAGTCTATTCCACATTTTCACAGCTCTCACTGTGAAGAAACCTTTCCGTGTTTGGAGATTACATTTCTTTTCCTCCAGATGTAAATAGCGCCCCCTTGTCCTCTGTGATGACCTCAGGGGGAATAATTCTACACCGAGTTCACTATACGAACCACTGATGTATTTATACATGGAGATCATATCCCCCTTATGTATTATACATGGAGATCATATCTCCCCCATTATGTATTATACATGGAGATCATATCCCCCTTATGTATTATACATGGAGATCATATCCCCCTTATGTATTATACATGGAGATCATACCCCCCCCCCCTTATGTATTATACATGGAGATCATATCCCCCTTATGTATTATACATGGAGATCATATCCCCCTTATGTATTATACATGGAGATCATATCCCCCCTTATGTACTATACATGGAGATCATATCCCCCCTTATGTATTATACATGGAGATCATATCCCCCTTATGTACTATACATGGAGATCATACCCCCCCTTATGTATTATACATGGAGATCATATCCCCCCTTATGTATTATACATGGAGATCATATCCCCCCTTATTTATTATACATGGTGATCATATCCCCCCTTATGTATTATACATGGAGATCATATCCCCCCTTATGTATTATACATGGAGATCATATCCCCCCTTAATCTCCTCTTCTCAGTAGAGAATAAATTCAGTTCCTCTAATCTTTCCTCATAGCTGAGCTCCTCCATGACTCTTATCAGTTTAGTTGCCCTTCTCTGTACTTTCTCCAGTTCCCCAATGTTCTTTTTGTGAATTGGTGCCCAAAACTGAACTGCATATTCCAGATGAGGTATTACTAATGATTTGTACTGGGGGGAATGATATCTCTCTCTTTGGAGTCTATAGCTCTTTTAATACAAGATAGGATTTTGTTCGCTTTAGAAACCGCAGCTTGGTATTGCATGCCATTATTAAGCTTGTGATCTACCAGAACTCCCAGATGCTTCTCCACCATTGACCCCCCAGTTGTACCCCCCCTAGTATGTATGATGCATGCATATTCTTAGCCCCCAAGTGCAGAACCTTACATTTATCAACATTAAACCTCATTTGCCACATAGTTGCCCAATTACACAGAGCTTTGAGGTCGGCTTGTAAATTGGAGACATCCTGTAAGGACGTTATTCCACTGCACAGCTCGGTGTCATCTGCAAAGACTGAAATGGGATTTTTAATCCCAGACCCTATATTGTTTATAAATATATTAAAAAGTAAGGGTCCCAACACTGAACCTTGGGGTACACCACTGATGACCCCAGACCATTCAGAGTATGAATCATTAACCACTACTCTCTGAATACGATCTTTTAGCCAGTTTTCTATCCATTTACATACAGATTTTTCCAAGCCTGTAGACTTTACCTTACACATTAGCCGTGTGTGGGGAACTGTGTCAAACGCTTTTGCAGAATCCAAGTATACCTCGTCCACAGCCACCCCTCTGTCCAAGTATACCAAGTCCACCGCCACCCCTCTGTCCAAGTATACCACATCCACAGCCACCCCTCTGTCCAAGTATACCACATCCACCGCCACCCCTCTGTCCAAGTATACCACATCCACAGCCACCCCTCTGTCCAAGTATACCACATCCACCGCCACCCCTCTGTCCAAGTATACCACACCCACCACCACCCCTCTGTCCAAGTATACCATGTCCACCACCACCCCTCTGTCCAAGTATACCACCACCACCCCTCTGTCCAAGTATACCACATCCACAGCCACCCCTCTGTCCAAGTATACCACATCCACCGACACCCCTCTGTCCAAGTATACCACGTCCACCGCCACCCCTCTGTCCAAGTATACCACGTCCACCGCCACCCCTCTGTCCAAGTATACCACGTCCACCTCCACCCCTCTGTCCAACTATACCATATCTACCGCCACCCCTCTGTCCAAGTATACCACGTCCACCGCCACCCCTCTGTCCAAGTATACCACGTCCACCGCCACCCCTCTGTCCAAGTATACCACGTCCACAGCCACCCCTCTCTCCCAGTATACCACGTCCACTGTCACCCCTCTGTCCAAGGTTTTGCTCACCTCCTCATAAAAAGAATTCAGATTTCTTTGACAACTTCTGTCTTTCATGAATCCATACGGTCTGGTGCTTAAAATATTTTTTTCCAGCAAGAACTCCTCTATGTGGTCTTTTATTAAACTCTCCATTATCTTCCCAACTATAGAAGTTAAACTATCAGGTCTATAATTACTTGGTAAAGATTTTGATCCCTTTTTAAATATTGACACCACATTGGCCTTACGCCAGTCCAGTGGTACTATGCCAGTCATTAAAGAGTCACTAAAAATTAGAAAGAATGGCTTTGAAATGACAGCTCAATTCTTTAAGGCCCCGTGGGTGTATGCCATCCGGTCCGGGTGCTTTATTCACCTTTATTCTGTCTAAATATTTCTGGATCATATCAATTGTGAGCCAATGTGAATCATCTGGAGCTGTGTCAATACCATGCCCATTGTGGACAAGAGCTCCCCCATGCTCCTTTGTATACACAGAGCTGAAGAAGGTATTTAATAAATTTGCCTTCTCTTTGTCTCCAGTCACCCACTCTAGATTATTTTGTAAAGGGCCTACATGCTCAGACCAAACCTTTTTACTATTAATATAGTTGAAGTATTTTTTGGGGTTGGTCCTATTTTTTGCAATCTGTTGTTCGTTATCAATTTTTGCAACCTTTATTTCCTTTTTGCATTTTCTGTTATATTCTTTGTAATGTTTAAACGATGATAGCGTTCCTTCATGTTTATATTTAATAAAAGCTCTTTTCTTATTACCTATAGCTTTTTTAACTTTGGCCGTAAGCCACTTAGGTTTGATTTTTAGCCTTTTAAACTTGTTGCCCATGGGAATATATTTTGCAGTGTGTTCACATACAGTCTTTTTGAAGAACTCCCATTTCTGTGTTGCGTTCATCGATGCCAATATTGCCTCCCAGTCTAAGCCTTGGAGAGCAGCTCTCAGCCTTGGAAAATTAGCTCTCTTGAAATTGAGCATTTTTATTTGTCCCGTATGTGCTTGCTATTTACAGCTAACAATAAATGAAATCATGTTATGGTCACTGCTACCCAGATGTTCTTTTATATGGACATTCATTATAAACTCTGCATGGTTTGAGACTACCAGGTCCATCAGAGCATCATTTCTAGTTGGGGCCTCTATGAACTGTACCATAAAATTGTCCTGTAGTAGGTATAAAAATTTTTGCCCTTTAACTGCTCCTGTAGTACCATTACTCCAGTCAATTTCTGGCTAATTAAAATCCCCCATTATTATCATTGTCCCAGCCCTTACAGCCCCTTCGATCTATATAAGGAGCTGAGTCTCCACCTCCTCATTAACACTGGGTGGCCTATAACAAACTCCAATGATTACCTTTGTAGTACGCACCCCCATGTGCAGTTCCACTCATAATACTTCAGCCTCATCATACTCTACATCAACTAGGTCCTCTTTCACACTCGCTCTGAGATCACTTCTCACATACAGACAGACACCACCACCAACTTTCCTATTTATCCTGTCTCTCCAAAAGAGAACATAGCCAGAAATATTAAAGGCCCAGTCATGCGAAGAATGAAGCCAAGATTCAGCAATACAAATTAAATCATAGTTCTGTTCATGCACCAAAGCTTCTAACTCACCTATTTTGCTTGGCAGACTTCTGGCATTGGTGAACAAACACTTTAAATCATTGACGCCTTGTGCACACATATTTTGCATATTTTTTATTTTCATACAAATGGTACCAATTCCACTGGTTGTTTGTAACAAGGGAACCTTCGTATCATCTGCCATAGTCTTCCCCCCATCTTTCCCCACTCCACCCCCAAATAAGTACTGACCCCTGTCTGATCTGTCTACCCCGTTATAATCTAATTCTCCCTCCCCCCTCAATCCTATATACAGATGTGTATATATATATATATATATATATTATATCTATACAGTAATGGTCATATATATATATATATATATATATATATATATATATATACATATATACTTTATATTATTATTATATTTATTCACAAAAATTAATTCCATGTTCTTACTATTAACACACTAAGTGCATACATAAGTAAGTTACACCTAACTAAAACTAATATATACATTTATTTAATTAAATCATATAATAAATAATTCAATATAACATAAATAATAGAAACATTTAAAGAATTTATATTAATACATATTTATGTACATAAATATACTGTAATAATGTGATCAAATTAAAATATATAAAATAATAAATAATATCAAATAAATATATTTGCATATATATATATATATATATATATATATTCATATATCTATACCAGTGGTTCTTAACCTTGTTGGAGGTACTGAACCCCACCAGTTTCATATGCGCATTCACTGAACCCTTATTAATTGGAAAAATAAAATATGATTTTTAAAATTCAAAACATAGATATATATTTATACATAGGTGCACAAAATGAACAAAACCGTTAAGAACAAAGAACAAAACCATTAAAACATGATTTTCACACAAAAACAAAAACATAATAATGAATATTTACTGCACGAATCATATGAGTCGGGTGTGGGTCTTCACCTCCGCCGAACCCGCGAGACTGACTCACCGAACCCCTGGGGTTCGATCGAACCCAGGTTAAGAACCACTGATCTATACAGTAAATATATAATATATATTTTTCTCGGTATTATTTATTTTTAATATTTCTTATATATATATATATATATATATATATATATATTTATATATACATATATAATTTATTCCATGTTCTTACAATTAACACACTAAGCGCATACATAAATAAATTATACCTAACTAAAAATAATATATATACATTTAGTTAAGGAAATCTTATAATAAATATCACATAAATAATAAAATAAAAAACATATTTATATAAATACATTTATGTAAATAAATATACTGTAATAATGTGATTAAATTTAAATATATATAATCTAATAATATCCCATATAAATATATAATAAATAAACATTCCCAAATAGACTATTTGATAAAATTCTCACTCTAGCACTTGCTTCCCTGAGCTTTTGGTCTTTACAGGAAAGAGTTAATGGTGGACAGTGCTGTCTGCATTCGGTCTGTTAGCTTGAAGAAGGTGGGAGGAGAAAGGAGCAGGGGAGTGCTTTTCCATCCTAGGCTATGGGGCTGTGTGTTTCTGTTGCTACACACAGTGGAGGGAGACACAAATCTAGTCCCTGCATGCAAGAGTGGCTCCATAGGATGCTGCAAGAGAATAGAGCCACCCTGAAACACCCTTGTCAGGATCTCCTGGGGCCGCTTAGACCGGGGCTTTCAAGGGGCTTAGAGTCGATTTCCCATCAGCTGCACTGCATGTTTTGTGACTTCTTTAAATTCCATTTCTTCTTAGTACTGCTTTCTGGCCCTGCAGTGTTCTGTGCTGGCAGAGCTGAGTAAGCTGTAGCACAGATGCATCTTTCATGCGACTTTGGATGGGTGTGACTTGGATGAGACTTTGGCTTTGCCTGTGGCTCAGATGCAACTTTCATGCGACTTTGGATGGGTGTGACTTGGATGAGACTTTGGCTTTGCCTGCAGCTCAGATGCAACTTTCATGCAATTTTTGAGAGTTTACATTGCAGTCTGTGGCACTCAAGTTGCATCAAAGCAGTGCTAGAACCTTCTTAAAGTCGCTGCGACTTCAAGTCGCATATATTTGAACGGCTTCCATTGAAATACATAGGCTGTGACTTGTCATGTGACTGTATGTGTCTAAAGTCACACGGCAAGTCGCACAAGCGTGAATGGAACCTAACACTAATGCCCATTTGGAGCCCAGAGTCATATCTAGGGCCGGCGTCGAGGGGCTATTGCAGGCTCCAGGCTGTTTTGGCTGCAGGCTGTAGAGAATGACACTTCTTCTTTGTTTGTGAAGCAGCGATCTCTCTGCAGAGATCCAACACTCAAATTTTACTGTACATTTATTTTATTTCAATTTGAATTTCTATAGTTTCAAATTTGATTTACTTTTTTGCAAATTTATTTTATTTCAATTTTAACTCATTTAAATTTTATTGTACATGTATTTTATTTAAATTTAAATGTATTTAAATTTAAAATGTATTCAAATTTTACTGTAAATGTATTTTATTTCAATTTGAATTCATTTAGATTAAATTTTTATTTAAATTTTATTGTAAATTTATTTCATTTCAATTTGAATTCATTTAGATTAAAATTTTATTTAAATTATATTGTAAATTTATTTTATTTCAGTTTAAATGTTATTGTAAATTTATTTCATTTCAGTTTAAATTAATTTAGATTCAAATTGTATTTAAATTTTATTGTAAATTTATTTAATTTCAAATTGAATTCATTTAGATTAAAATTTTATTTACATTTTATTGTAAATTTATAATTTTTTTATTTTATTTAAATGCTGTTTTAAATGTATTTTATTTAAATGTAAATGTATTCAAATGTAAAATGTATTCACATTTTATTGTAAATTTATTTTATTGCAGTTTAAAGGTTATTGTAAATATATTTTATTTAAATTAATTTAGACTTTAATTTTATTGTAAAGTTGCAGTATTTGGTGGTAGGACAATTGTTTGCTGTCTTTAGGCATTTTTACTGCCCTCTACTGCCCTAATACAGACAAAACTGGAAACATGCTTGTTTTCCTATGATGCCCAGCACCATCTAGTGGCCATAATGTGGTATTTATCTCATTTGCATTTTTTCTTTTTCAAGGAATAACATTCAATTTGAATTTGAGCCCCATTTGAACAGAACACATTTACATGCAGTTTTTTTTCTTTCTTATAAATACACTTCTATGTGATTTTATGGCTTAATAATGGAGTTATTGTACATTTAATTCATTTAAATTTAAATGTTATTGTAAAATTATTTTTTTCAGTTTGAATTTATAAAGATTCAAATTTGATTTATATATTTTTTTTGTACATTTATTTTATTTCAATTTCAATTTTATTGTAAATTTATTTTATTTCAATTTGAATTCATTTAGCTTCAAATTTTATTTACATGCTACTTTAAATTTATTTCATTTCAATTTGAATTCATTTAGATTCAAATTTTATTTAAATGTTATTGTCAATTTATTATTTTTTTTATTTTATTTAAAAAAAATTTTAAGTGTATTTTATTTAAATTTAAATGTATTCAAATGTAAAATGTATTAAAATTTTACTGTAAATTTATTTTATTTCAGTTTAAAGGTTATTGTAAATTTATTTCATTTCAATTTGAATTCATTTAGATTCAAATTGTATTTAAATTTTATTGTAAATTTTTTTTTTATTATTTTATTTAAATGCTGTTTTAAATGTATTTTATTTACATTTAAATGTATTCAGATTTAAAATGCATTCAAATTTAATTGTAAATGTATTTTATTTCGGTTTAAAGGTTATTGTAAATTTATTTCATTTCAATTTGAATTAATTTAGATTCAAATTGTATTTAAATTTTATTGTAAATTTATTTTTTTTTATTTTATTTAAATGTTGTTTTAAATGTATTTTATTTACATATAAATGTATTCAGATTTAAAATGTATTCAAATTTTATTGTAAATGTATTTTATTTCGGTTTAAAGATTGCAGTTTTTGGTGGTAGGGCAATTGTTTGCTGTCTGTAGGCATTTTTGCTGCCCTCTACTGCCCTAATACAGGCAAAACTGGAAACATGCTTGTTTTCCTATGATGCCCAGCACCATCTAGTGGCCAAAATGCGGTATTTATCTCATTTGCAGTTTTTCTTTTTCAATGAATAGCATTCAATCTGCAGTGACTATCAAAACGTTCGGCCTTGCCCATTTGAACAGAACACATTTACATGCAGTTTGTTTTTTGTTTTGTTTTGTTTTTTATAAGTACATTTCTATATGTTTTAGGGCTTAATAATGTAATTATTTTTTTTCTTTCTTTCAATGTTTTTATTTTATTTAATCGTGAAGTTGCTTAATAGCTATTTGGTGCAGTAGTGTCCATGTAGGGCAATTTTTTTGGTTGTTATTGAGGTGTTATTGATATTTTACGAACGTCGGCAAACAGATGCTATCATTCGCAGGAACAATAAAAGCACCAAAAATCCTGGAGGTCTCAGCCAGAGAAGACAAATAATATCGGTGCTGACACATCCTCTGCCCTGTACTGCCCTCCAGGGGACAAAATTGAGATGAAAACTCAATTCTCATCCCAGAATATTCTACATTTGCACTTCAGGCCCTTTCTGATTCCACGGTAAAATCGCTATTTTGTGCTAGAAAATGTCTTGGAACTTCCAAACATGATTTTTTTTTTTTAAAGCAGAGGCCCTAGAGAATAAATTGGCATTTTTTCCCTTTTTTTTAATGTCACATGGTATTCACGCAGGAGTTTATCAAAAGCAATTTTGGGGGAAAAAATACATTGTTTTGAATTATATTGCAAAAAAACCCCAGAATGCATCAGCCAGTTTTTTTGTAAAAAAAAAAAAAAAACGATGTTATGCCGAGTAAATAGATACCAAACATGTCACACTTTAAAATTGAGCGCGTGGCAAACGGAGCACATTTTACTATCCGCTTTAAAATCCTTTACAGGTGATCACTTTATGTTTACAGAGGAGGTCTGGTGCTGGAATGACTGCCCGTGATCTGACGATCGCGGAGATACCTCACATGCGTGAGACGATCGCTGTTTGCGTGCGTTACAAGCAATCGAGCTGCTAATTAGCTTCAATCCGACTTCAAAGTGACTTCCATGTGACTTTGCTGTTATGTAGCTTTGGATTTGGCTAAAAACCCTCTAAAGTCGGATTCTGTTGCATCAAAGTCACATAGATTAAGACAGTCCTTGTGACTTTTGTTGCAGCCTATGGCAGAGAAGTAGCAACAAAGATGCAGAAAATCAAAAGACGCAGGAACTTCTTTATCAGTCGCTGTGACAGACCCGACCGGGACAGGGGCTTCAGTCCCCTACAAAAGCCCCGGTTGGGTCTATCACAGTCGCATTGGTTAAGACGGCACCCATTAAAAAAAGAAAGACGTTTTGACTTGTCACGTGACATTGTGTACCATAAAGTTGCATGATAGGTCGCATCAATGTGAACCAGTGCTTAAAAATAATTTCCTGCACTACTTTTTTGCTTCTTTAGGATGACTTCAGTGCCATAGACTGCATTGTTAACAAAAATCACAAAAGTCGCAAGGATTGTCTTAGTTTCTGCCACTTTCATGTGATGGTTTCTAACTTCGGAGGGATTTTAACCAAAGCCAAAGTCGCATGAAAGTTGCATTGAGGTCGCATAAAGTCATAATGCAAAGTCGCACTGAAAGTTGCACAGCTTTCAAGTCGTAGCAGTGTGAGCCGAACCTCACATGTGTCGCTTGCATTCATTTTTCTTTTAGGGTAAAATATATTTTCTGTGAGTGCAGTGCGATATTTCCTGCGAATACAGTGCGATATTTCCTGCGAGTGTAAAGCGATATTTCCTGCGAGTACAGAGCGATATTTCCTGCGAATACAGAGCGATATTTCCTGAGAGTGCAGAGCGATATTTCCTGAGAGTGCAGTGCGATATTTCCTGCGAGTGCAGAGTGATGTTTCCTGCGAGTACAGAGCGATGTTTCCTACGAGTACAGAGCGATATTTCCTGCGAATACAGAGCGATATTTCCTGAGAGTGCAGAGCGATATTTCCTGAGAGTGCAGAGCGATATTTCCTGCGAATACAGAGCGATATTTCCTGCGAATACAGAGCGATATTTCCTGCGAATACAGAGCGATATTTCCTGCGAGTGCAGAGCGATGTTTCCTGCGAGTGCAGAGCGATATTTCCTGCGAATACAGAGCAATATTTCCTGCGAGTGCAGAGCGATATTTCCTGCGAGTGCAGAGCGATACTTCCTGCGAGTACAGAGCGATATTTCCTGCGAGTGCAGAGCGATATTTCCTGCGAGTACAGAGCGATATTTCCTGAGAGTGCAGAGCGATATTTCCTGCGAGTGCAGAGCGATATTTCTAGCGAGTGCAGAGCGTTATTTCCTGCAAGTGCAGAGCGATATTTCCTGCGAATGCAGAGCGATATTTCCTAAGAATGCAGAGCAATATTTCCTAAGAATGCAGAGCGATATTTCCTGCGAGTGCAGAGCGATATTTCCTGCGAGTGTAGAGCGATATTTCCTGCGAATGCAGAGCGATATTTCCTAAGAATGCAGAGCGATATTTCCTAAGAATGCAGAGCGATATTTCCTGCGAGTGCAGAGCGATATTTCCTGCGAGTGCAGAGCGATATTTCCTGCGAGGGCAGAGCGATATTTCCTGCGAGTGCAGAGCGATATTTCCTGCAAGTGCAGAGCGATATTTCCTGCGAGGGTAGAGCGATATTTCCTGTGAGTGTAGAGCGATATTTCCTGCGAGTGCAGAGCAATATTTCCTGCGAGTTTTCCTGCAAGTGCAGAGCGATATTTCCTGCGAGGGCAGAGCGATATTTCCTGCGAGGGCAGAGCGATATTTCCTGCGAGTGCAGAGCGATATTTCCTGCGAGGGCAGAGCGATATTTCCTGCGAGTGCAGAGTGATATTTCCTGCGAGTGTAGAGCGATATTTCCTGCGAGTGCAGAGCGATGTGTCTTGCGAGCGCAGAGCGATATTTCCTGCGAGTGCAGAGCGATATCTATGGATCCCGCCAGAAATCCTCTGCGCACTGAACTGATATCCCCAACAACGTCATCAGCCTTCCCAGTGTCATCTACAGGACAGCTCCTCCCTATGGGGTTAGGGTGAGGCAAGGGGGAGGTGTTTGTAGTCCAAATTAGACATTTCTCCCTACAGTGGTTGGGCAGGATCACACAGTGCGCAGGGTGAAGATGCAGAATTGCGCCCCCTACCCCCATGGCTAATGCATGACATAGGTGCGCCTGTCAACTACAGGACACCTACAGGGTTAAAGGGACATTCTGTGAGAATGGCGAAAATCGAACGTTCTCAGGCTTTGTTCTCTGCAGAACAAATGTTATTCATTGAAAACAAAGTGCGAATGGGGAAAATACTGCACTATGTTCACTAGATGGCGGTGAGTACATAAAAAAAATTGTTTTTCAGCGCCATCTATTGGCCATAGTGCAGTAATTTCCCTGCAAAACGAATAGCATTCATTGAAAAAGGTGAATGGGAAAATACTGCATTATGGCCACTAGATGGCGCTGAGCATCAAAGAAAAATATGGAAATGCTCTTCACTGCCATCTAGTGGCCATAATGCAGTATTTTTCCCATTCACCTTTTTCAAATAATACTATTCGTTCTGCAGGGACGAATTCTATTTTACAGATTGAATATTATTCTTGGGAAAAAATGTGAAAGATGAAATATTGCATTATGACCACTAGATGGCGCTGAGTATGATTTTAAAAATGTGCATCTGCTCTTTATTGCCATCTAGTGGCCATAATGCAATATTTCACCTTTCATACTATTTCCTAAAACAAATATTCAATCTGTAGGAAAAATACTGCATTATGGCCACTAGATGGCGCTGAGTATCAAAGAAAGAAAATGAAAATGCTCTTCATCGACATCTAGTGGCCATAATGCAGTATTTTCCCAGCAGAGCGAATATTATTCATTTAAAAAGGTGAATAGGAAAAATACTGCATTATGGCCACTAGATGGTGCTGAAGAGCGTGCTTGATTTCTGTATTCTAGTGCCATCTAGCGGCCATAATGCGGTACTTTCACCATTTAAATTTTTTTTCAAGGAATATTATTCGTTTTGCTGGGAAAATATTGCACTATGGCCACGAGATGGCGCTGATGAGCATTTTTTTTAAATGATACTCAGCGCCATCAAGTGGCCATAATGCAGTATTTTCTCTTCAGAACGAATGTTATTCATTAAAAATAATGTGAATACTGCATTATGGCCACTAAATGGCGGTAAAGAGGATTTTCATTTTATCTTTGATACCCAGCGCCATCAGTATTTTCCCTACATATTAAATATTATTCATTGGAAAAAATGTGAAAGGTGAAATATTGCATTATGGCCACTAGATGGCAATGAAGAGCATATTCAAATTTTTAAATGATACTCTGAGTCATCTAGTGGCCATAATGCAGAATTTTCCCAGCAGAACGAATATTATTCATTGAAAAAAATGTAAATAGGGAAAGTACCGCATTCTGGCCACTAGATGGCACTATAGAAAATTAGAACGCTCTTCAGCGCCATCAAGTGGCCACAATGCAGTATTTTGCCCTATTTTTTTAAATGAATAATATTCGTACTGCTGGGAAAATACTGCATTGTGACCACTAGATGGGGCTGGAGAGCATTCTAATTTTCTATACTCTATTGCCATCTAGCGGCCAGAATGCGGTACTTTCCCCATTTAAATTTATTTCAATGAATAATATTCGTTCTGCTGGAAAAATACTGCATTGTGGCCACTAGATGCCGCTGGAGAGCATTCTAATATTCTATACTTAGTGCCATCTACTGGCCGCAATGCGGTACTTTCCCCATTTAAATTTATTTCAATGAATAATATTCGTTCTGCTGGAAAAATACTGCATTGTGGCCACTAGATGCCGCTGGAGAGCATTCTAATTTTCTATACTTAGTGCCATCTAGTGGCCGCAATGCGGTACTTTCCCCATTTAAATTTTTCCATGAATATTTGCTCTGCAGGGGAAATTCTGCATTACGGCCACTATATGGCGATGCAGAGCGGTATCATTTTTTTATGATACTCATCGCCATCTAGTGGCCATAATGCAGTATTTCCCCCATTCCAATTTTTTTCAATGAATATGCAGAGAACAAAGCCTGAGAACATTCGATTTTGCCCCATTCGTACAAAATAAATTTACCTGCATATCCCCAACAATGTCATCAGCCTTCCCAGTGTCATATACAGGACACTTCCTCCCTATGGGGTTAGGGTGAGGAAAGGGGGAGGTGTTTCTAGTGCAAATCAGGAATGTCTCCCTACACTGGTGGGGCATGGTCGTACACTGTGCAGGGGGAAGATGCAGAATTGCGCCCCCCATGGTGATTGCATGACATAGTCAGGGGCGGGCTGACCATTTGGAAACTCGGGCACTGCCCTAGGGCCCCCGGGGTCAGTAGGGGGCCCAATGAAATGCACCTGGTACATTTTTCATAGGCTTTTTTGAGTTTGGGCAAGGACACGGGGGTCCCATGATCCCCTATTGCCCGGGGGCCCCATGAGTTGTCAGTCTGCCCCTGGATATAGCTGCATCCATTTCTGCCCCTCCTGGGTGCTCTGGCTGCCCCTAGCTGGTATGGAGGGTGTACTGCACATGCGTAGCCAGTTGCTTGCTGTCTTGCAGCTGGGGGGTGAGTAGTCAGTTGCTTGAGCAGGCTGCGATTGGGGCAAAAGGGGCGAAGATTGGGCATGTTGGAAGGCAGTAGCTGATAGAAAGCCATGGGCAGTATAAGGGAGTCCAGGGTATGCCAGTTGCCCACCACCGATCTGGAGCATTTATGTGGTGCAATGCTTGCTCTATGGCACCCCCAACCAGCAGCCCCTTGTGAGGGCTTAGCAACCAGGCGCTTGTCCCTCCTGCCCCTACCTTGTCCCGGCCCTAGTGCCCTAGGGCAACAATCCTACTTCACCACTGTGAGCCTCTCACAGTGTGCATTAGAAGCTACCGATTGATTTCCTGGTTGGAGGCCATCCAGTGTCATCTGGCACTTTCCTCCTGATCCTGACTGTCCCTGGCCCCGCCCCTTTCATTCATTGAATTTAAGCTCTTTCAAGCATGGAGTTTCAGCATCACATGTGGGCGTTACTAACGGAGGTCTGGCTAGTAACGCCCACTCCTCCGGACTGACACTCACCCATTTAGGCTCTTTGATATTTGCATAACTCCTTCCACTGCTTGCATCAGGACCGAGGGCTCTTGTGAGGAGTAGCGAGGCTGGGTGCTGTGATGCTTTCAGGGGGCTATGTACAACACCTTGCCGGCCCCTCCCACCAACCACAATTTGCCTATATTGCATAGAGAAGCACAGAGACCCAGTGATGAGCCCCTGTCAGTGTTTTATTGCTGTCTGTGTCCCCTTTAGGGTGACTCGCCCTCTCAATTTGTCTTGGTGACCATTATCACCACATTTCATAGTGAAATAAAAATCTAAAATTTTGGGTTGTCCCCAAAACAAGAATAAAGAGGAAATTGGGACACAAGTTCAGAGATTTCCTCCCACTTCCTGTTTTGGCAATGGGACAGGAAGTGAGGGGAAATCTCACCAATGGTACACAGATGGCAAAAAAAAAAACCTGTCCCTTTCTCTATTGTTATGCTACATGACCATACACATTACAATCTGTGTACAATTGATGTCAAATTTACCAAAAATATGTAATATGAGGACCTACCTGAAATAGCCAATCAATTTGCATCCAATCAGGCAGGCTCCAGCTCTGCACAGTTGCTGGTAGATCTCCAGGTAATTGTACAATCAGATTGTGACATGTATGGTGAGTGTAAGGCCTTCTTCAGATGGAACTTCAGCTTGTATGAGATTATTGGGTGCAGCAAGCTTCCTGAAACTTTTAAAGCATCAATATGGGAATATTAACCTCAGATCTTAATAGGAGTGTTGACCAACAAACAACCTGCCACCAGATCATTCATTCGGAGGAATTATGTTCCATCATTGGTGTCAGTGGGGGGAATAGTGCCCCATCATTGGTGTCAGTGGGAGGAATAGTGCCCCATCATTGGTATCAGTGGGAGGAATAGTGCGCCATCATTGGTATCAGTGGGAGGAATAGTGCCCCATCATTGGTATCAGTGGGAAGAATAGTGGCCTATCATTGGTATCAGTAGGAGGAATAGTGCCCCATCATTGGTATCAGTGAGAGGAATAGTGCCCCATCATTGGTATCAGTAGGAGGAATAGTGCCCCATCATTGGTATCAGTGGGAGGAATAGTGCCCCATCATTGGTATCAGTAGGAGGAATAGTGCCCCATCATTGGTGTCAGTAGGAGGAATAGTGCCCCATCATTGGTATCAGTAAGAGTAATAGTGGCCCATCATTGGTGCCAGTGGGAGGAATATTGACCCATCATTAGTTTTGGTGGGAGGAATAGTGCCCTATCATTGGTGTCAGTGGGAGGAATAGTACCCCATCATTGGTGTCAGTGGGAGGCATATTGACCCTTCGTTGGTGTCAGTGGGAGGAATATTGACCCATCATTGGTGTCAGTGGGAGGAATAGTGTTCCATCATCGGTGTCAGTGGGATGAATAGTGCCCGATTATTGGTCCTGTCATCTTCACAAGGTAAGTTTACAGATTTTAAGATTACTCGTAGGCTGGAAATACAATGTGGAAAAAAGAGATACATTCAATCATTTATTAATGATTACAGAGCTGCAGTCATTTGTGTCTTTTATAGCTGCCTGGAGTTCAGCTTTAACCCTTTCACTGCTACGGCAGTGTCAGTGGGGGAAGGCACGCCCACTATAGCAGCAGGGAATGTGTGCATCTTCTACCGTCTATTGACTGGTGGCTGTAAAGCCACCTGATCTCTTCCAGTGGAATGGCAATGTTTTGCATCCCCACCCCTTTCTCCCCCATCTAGGTTCATTTTAAGTAAAAACCGATGACATGTATGGATTTTTAAAGCGTCCCCTGTGGACATTTTCACAATTTTAAAGCTTGACATGTTTGGTATCCAATTACTCAAGGCAACCTCATATTTTATATTTTACCAAAAATTGTGTATTCTATTGTCATTTTGAGTGCCAAAAATTGCTTAAGGTAGAATTATAGGCAATTTTTTTTTTAAATTCTGGATAGAGCAAGGGAGGGTTACCACCCATGTCAGATTTTTTTTACCATATGTGCCCCAATGTGTATATTTTTCTTCACTTCCTGTCCCATAGCCAAAACAGGAAGTGAGAGGAAATCCTCTCTATTACTTTTCTGGGGACAACCCAAATGCTGAAGGCATCATCCCGGTATAACTGCTTAGTGACGTACGGGTTCATCGCTGGTTCGGCAAATCGTTAAGCTGAAGTCTTCTGTTTGTTTCAAGCACAGCTTAAACATAACTTGTCCAGAAGAATACCTAAGTCCTCAACTTGTACACAGTTCCTGTTTTTGAAGTATCCCACTCAACACCCTCAACCCTATCCAAGTTCTCCAACAATAAAAACCACAAAAATAACACCCCTAGACCGATCATTGGAGCAACGAGTGAATGAACCTGTGTGCTTGGCTACCGGGCAAACTATCTGGGCAGAAGCTGGGTATCGGGGGAGGAGCAGTATGAATACTGAAGATTTTGAGGATTTAGAGAGTTCTGGTGTAGACGTAGAGTAGAGAAGAGTCAGTGGTTGAAATTGCCCCTCATGGGACTGGTTGGGGCCCTATTCATAGCTCTGTATCCTTGGAAGTAAGAGGCATTCCTTGGTTGAGGAATGCCTGTACAGGTCCTGGTACCCTAGTTGGGAGTTGTGATGGGGACAGGATGAAGTATACCCATCTTAGGGAATTTACTGGTACTGCCAAAATTATGAGAACTCGCCTTCCATACCATTCCTGAAGTAAAATTTTGAAGACCTCCTAGTAACATACATGTGATGTGACTGCACACTTTAATTGCTCCCTTACACTAACACAGAAATGAAGGCCAGAAGCCTGCTAGTGGTATCCAGGAGATAAATGTTATGCCAACGTTCTCTTGCCCTGGCCTACAGGTGCACCAACCAAGGCATTGCTACAATACTTAGTTGGGGATAAATACAAACGTATAGGAACTCACAAACCCTGTAGTGGTAGTAGGCTTGTTGGTTGCTATACTAAAGATGAAGTAGTGAGAGCTCTTTCACACAGGGGCCAGTGGCAGGGCTGGATGGTGGATACCTTCCTTTGCGTAGGACCTGGCTGAATGGATGGGTAGTGATGTTCTTAGCTGAAGCAAAGTAGGGTTTGTTGCTAAGCCTGACAACTCAGGACATAATATCTTAGTATTCTAAATATGGCAGTGAAGTTATTATCTTCAGTATGACTGTGAAGTTGGTATCCTCAATATGGCGGTGAAACTGGTGTTTTTAATATGGCATTGAAGTTGGTATCTTCAATATGGCGGTGAAATTGGTATTTTCTTATGGCAGTGAAATTGCTATCTTCAATATGGTGGTGAAGTTGGTATCTTCAATATGGCAGTGAAGTTGTGATCTTCAATATGGCAGTGAAGTTGGTATCTTCAATATGGCGGTGAAATTGGTATCTTCTTATGGCAGTGATGTTTGCATCTTCAATATGGTGGTGAAGTTGGTATCTTCAATATGGCGGTGAAATTGGTATCTTCTTATGGCAGTGATGTTTGCATCTTCAATATGGCGGTGAAGATGGTATCTTCAATATGGTGGTGAAGTTGGTATCTTCAATATGGCAGTGAAGTTGTGATCTTCAATATGGCAGTGAAGTTGGTATCTTCAATATGGCGGTGAAATTGGTATCTTCTTATGGCAGTGATGTTTGCATCTTCAATATGGCGGTGAAGATGGTATCTTCAATATGGTGGTGAAGTTGGTATCTTCAATATGGCGGTGAAGATGGTATCTTCAATATGGTGGTGAAGTTGGTATCTTCAATATGGTGGTGAAGTTGGTATCTTCAATATGGCAGTGAAGTTGGTATCTTCAATATGGCAGTGAAGTTGGTATCTTCAATATGGTGGTGAATTTGGTATCTTCAATATGGCAGTGAAGTTGGTATCTTCAATATGGCAGTGAAATTGGTATCTTCAATATGGCAGTGAAGTTGGCATCTTCAATATGGCAGTGAAGTTGGTATCCTCAATATGGCGGTGATTCTGGTATTTTAATATGGCGTTGAAGTTGGTATCTTCAATATGGCGGTGAAATTGGTATTTTCTTAAGGCAGTGAAATTGTGATCTTCAATATGGTGGTGAAGTTGGTATCTTCAATATGGCAGTGAAGTTGGTATCTTCAATATGGTGGTGAAATTGGTATCTTCTTATGGCAGTGATGTTTGCATCTTCAATATGGCGGTGAAGATGGTATCTTCAATATGGTGGTGAAGTTGGTATCTTCAATATGGCGGTGAAGTTGGCATCTTCAGTATGGCAGTGAAGTTGGTATCTTCAATATGGCGGTGAAATTGGTATCTTCAATATGGCAGTGAAGTTGGCATCTTCAATATGGCAGTGAAGTTGGCATCTTCAATATGGCAGTGAAGTTGGCATCTTCAATATGGCAGTGAAGTTGGTATCTTCAATACGGCGGTGAAGTTGGTATCTTCAATATGGCGGTGAAGTTGGTATCTTCAATATGGTGGTGCAGTTGGTGTCTTCAATATGGTGATGAAGATGGTATTTTTAATATGGCAGGCTTGTTGCATACTCCACAACACCCTTTGAGTTTCAGCTGTTGTCACAATCTGTCATCCTCAAATAATGGAGTTCTAACGTATCTGCCCCGGTGATCTTACAACAGTTCACACCTTCAATTGCAGGTAAACCCTAACATTGAACTTCCCTTATTTGCTCTCTTTTGGTTTGTAAAATATCCCATTGATCTGTTCAATATATAACTTTTGATCCTGCCAGCAATCCTATCAGCACACTTCCTGTGCTCAACATTAGATTCTCAACAAGATGCAATTGGTGGGTCTTACTGTACAACTATGTATAAACTTTTCAAGCTTGGTGACCTCTATTTTCAGGACCACCCCTGCTTTGTTAGAGCTGCCAAACCTAGGCCATCTTGCTCATACTACGATCTTTTTATCAACTATTCAAGGATCTGGATCCAGCACTTTAGTCCAAACTCTATTTAAAGCTTTACATTAGTGGTCAGCGGAGAAGGGACTCATTCCAGTGGTGGTCAGTGGGAAGAATGTCCCTTACAATGGTGGTCAGTGGGAAGAATGTCCCTTAAATTGGTGGTCAGTGGGAAGAATATCCCTTACATTGGTGGTCAGTGGAAAGAATGCTCTTTACATTGGCGGTCAGTGGGAAGAATGCTGCTTGTATTGGTGATCAGTGAGAATAATTCCCCTTATATTGGTGGCCAGTGGGTAGAATTTCCTTTACATTGGAGGTCAGTGAGAAGAATGCTCTTTACATTGGTGGTCAGTGGAAAGAATGCCCCTTATATTGGAGGTTAGTGAGAAGAATGCTCCTTACATGGGTGGTCAATGAGAAGAGTGTCCCTTAATTTGTGGCCAGTGGGAAGAATGCCTCTTAATTAGTGGCCAGAAGGAAGAATGTGCCTTACATTGGTGGTCAGTGAGAAGAATGCTCCTTACATTGGTGGTCAGTGGGAAGAATGCCCCTTAATAAGTGGCCAGTAGGAATAATGTGCCTTACATTGGTGGTCAGTGGGAAGAATGCTCTTTACCTTGGTGGTCAGTGAGAAGAATGTCCCTTACATTGGTGGTCAGTGGAAAGAATGTTCCTTACATTGGGTGATCAGTGGGAAGAATGCCCCTTACATTGGGTGATCAGTGGGAAGAATGCCCCTTACATTGGGTGATCAGTGGGAAGAATGCTCCTTACATTGGTGGTCAGTAGGAAGAATACGCCTAATTGGTGATCAGTGGGAAGAATGCCCCTACATTGGGTAATCAGTTGGAAGAATGTCCCTTACATTGATGGACAGTGGGAAGAATGCCCCATACATTGGGTGATCAGTGAGAAAAATGCCTCTTACATTGGTGGTCAGTGGGAAGAATGCCCCTTACATTGGGTGATCAGTGGAAAAAGTGTCCCTTAATTGCTGGTCAGTGGGAAGAATGACCCTTACATTGGTGATCAGTGGGAAGAATGCCCTTTACATTGTGTGATCAGTGGGAAAAGTGTCCCTTAATTGCTGGTCAGTGGGAAGAATGACCCTTACATTGGTGCCAGTAGTTACCTACTGGAGAGACATAAACTGCTCAATGCTTCAGGGAAACTGAAAAACCTTGGAAGGAACCCAGGTTGAGAAAGGTTGGACTAAACTGTCTTGAATTCTGTATTTTTTTCCAGACAGCTGACAGCTTTTCTCAGTACCTGTGTGCTGATACGAAGTAGCTCTTGTTTTGGAAGTGAGTTACAGTTATAGCTACTTGTTGCTTCTTCTGGCATGAAGATGTACGGAGAACATAAATCTTATTACCACTATGAGGCTTTGTGTTAACATGTCAGGAACTAGAAAATAATACAGTTTATATTGCCTAGCAAACAAACTGATAAGTAAGATAGTGGGAAGCCAGTGTTACACAGAGCCCGGGAACCTGACCTCAGCACCAAGTCATACCTTGTGATATTTCGCAGATTAGTCATTCCCTAAGACCTGCACCGACCCATTAGAGGGCCAGTGCTAAAATGCCTGCAATGGCATGAATGATCCGTCATGGTGGTGTTTTCCTACAGTGTGGAAACAAGGACCAATGCTCTGACACATCACTTCAGCTCATTTTTTGATAAATGTACGAGGACAGCAGTAAGTGATTCATCAAATTATTTTATACGTGTGACATTCTAGACTGGAAAGTAACCAAGATGAGTGTCAGGGCATGGACTTGAACCTGGGACCTCTACTGTGTCAGTCAGTAACTTGTAGCTTGTTTACCTATCCTGTTGCTTGGTCTTCTGCTATAGCAACTGGTCTCTGAACCTGACCTCACATCATGACAGAATAATCTGGCCTAAACATGGAGGCCACTATAGCAAATGCTATGGCTCCTTTCAGGCAGCAAATTTCAGAGCTGCAAGAGTTTGGTGTTACCTAACAAGAAAACTTTTCTCAACTGCAAAGTGTAGTAAAGGGGCAACAGGAAGAAATCCATGCTCTGCAGAGACGATTGCTGGACTTATGTTCCCGCAATGTTGCTAATACACGGATGCCTCTGCCACTCAAGTTCAATGGAGACCGCCGCCATTACAGAGGTTTCCTTAACCAATGCCGCATTTATTTCCAGATGCAACCTGCTGCATTTAATTCTGAGAAACAGAAGGTATTGCTTGTTATAAACCTCCTGACTGAGGAAGCCTTAGCGTGGGCCTCTCCTGATATAGAACAAGACAGCGCAACTTTAAACAATTTTGAGACTTTTGTGACTGCAATAAACAAGGTCTCTGATGATCCCAACCGCTGCGCTACCGCTGAAGCAAAGTTGCATAGTTTGCGGCAGGGTAGACGCTCTGTTGCTGAGTATACAGCTGAATTCCGACGATGGATCTCAGATACCACCTGGAACCCAGCAGCGCAAAAGAGTCAGTTCCGGCAAGGGCTCTCTGAACAGGTGAAGAATGAGCTCTCCAGAGTAGAGACTCCTAACGATCTCGAGGAGTTAGTTCAATTATGCATTCAGATTGACCAGAGACTTACAGAAAGGAGAAAGGAGAGATTGGGAATGTTTGGAAGTAATGGTGGCATGCGTTTCTCTGCTAATCAGTTCAGTCAGAAGGATCTAAACATTTCTTCAGATTCTAACACACCTGAACCTATGCAGGTAGATGCTATTAACAAATCCATTTCTACTCAAGAGAAAGAGAGAAGACGTTTGGAAAACTTATGTTTATATTGTGGGGACTCTGGGCATTACGCAGTTAATTGTCCCAATAAAGTTAAAAGAACAATTTCTGCTAGTGATGTTATACTTCCTGAACATTTAAAATCAATTACCCAGTCTATCTCCCCATTGATCCATGAAGAAAATAAAGTTGGTTCTAAACAGTCTCATTTTGTCGTCCCTATCAAACTTTTCACTGAGAGCCGTGAAATTCCTTGTTCTGCTATGCTGGACTCCGGGGCTGGGGGGAACTTTATGGACATAGAGTTTGCCCACAACAATAATGTTCTCAGAAGAAACAAATCTGCACCTATTGATATGGAGACGGTTGATGGTTCGCCTTTATCATCAGGACCAGTTACTCATGAAACAGTTCTTCTGGTACTCCAATTTAAGGCTGACCATTATGAGACCATCAGCTTTCAGCTGATTACATCACCTAAATTTCCTGTCATCCTGGGCATTCCTTGGTTTTCTACCCATAATCCCTCCAACAACTGGGGAGCAAAGACTATAAATTTTACATCCCCCCCATTGCGAGGAACATTGTAGGAAACCATGTTGTACAAGTTCCCTACCAATCAGGGAATCACAAGCTGATATGGTAACTACACAGTCATATGACAACCTGCCTCCACAATACCATGAGTTTCGAGACGTCTGTGATAAAAAGAATGCTGTTCAATTACCTCCTCATCGTCCATACAGTTGTCCCATTGAACTGCTTCCAGGAGCAGAAATACCATTCAGCTGCCTTTTCAATGTATCAGAACCTGAATTAAAGGTGCTCAGAGAGTGGCTTGATGAGAATTTGGAGAAGGGCTTTCATCAGACCCTCAACATCTCCTGCAGGGGCAGCCCTGTTCTTTGTTGAGAAAAAGGACTCCACTTTGCGTCCATGCATTGATTTCAAGGGCTTGAATAAAATCACTGTTAAAAACCGTTACCCACTCCCTTTAATTGCTGAAATGTTGGAAAGACTCTCCTCTGCCAAAGTCTTCACAAAACTTGACTTACGGGGGGCATATAACCTTGTATGCATGAGTCAAGGAGATGAATGGAAAACTGCCTTTAGAACCAGATACAGACACTTCGAGTCCCTAGTTATGCCTTTTGGCCTACGCAATGCTCCTGCGACATTTCAGCACTTCATCAATGATGTTTTTCAAGATCTGTTGGACCAGTTTGTGATTGCATATCTGGATGATATTCTCATCTTTTCGGACAACCTGGCGGAGCATCGCAAACATGTCTGCACTGTATTTAAAAGGTTAAGGATGAACCGACTTTACATCAAACTGGAGAAATGTGAGTTTGGAGAAACCCAGATCCAGTTCTTGGGATATATCATTTCTTCAGAAGGATTGAGCATGGATCCTGAAAAGATCAAGGCAGTGGTGGATTGGCCTGCCCCTAGAAACGTTAACAATTTGTTGGATTTGCCAACTTTTATAGGAAATTCATAAGAAACTTCTCTAAAATAATAGCACCAGGCAGTAACTCTTCTCACTTAGCTACCTGGGATGCTGGACAACACTCTGCCTGATCTATGGACAATCCTGCCTACTGCCTTCTTTTCTGATGAACCTTGAACTACTTGCTCCTCCCATGAACTTCCTGATTTAAGCCATGTCTCTGCACTTAAGGTAAAGTCTACGGGCCTGGAAAAATCCATATGTAAATGGATAGAAAAGTGACTAAAAGATCGTATTCAGAGAGTAGTACTTAATGATTCATACTCTGAATGGTCTGGGGTCATCAGTGGTGTACCCCAGGGTTCAGTGTTGGGACCCTTACTTTTTAATATATTTGTAAATGATGTAGGGTCTTAGATTAATAATCCAATTTCAGTCTTTGCAGATGACACCAAGCTGTGCAGTGGAATATCGTCCTTACAGGATGTCTTCAATTTACAAGCTGACCTCAATGCTCTGTGTAATTGGGCAACTATGTTGCAAATGAGATTAAATGTTGATAAATGTAAGGTTCTGCACTTGGGGGCTAAGAATATGCATGCATCATACATACTAGGGGGAGTACAACTGGGGGAATCAATGGTGGAGAAGGATCTGGGGGAATCAATGGTGGAGAAGGATCTGGGGGAACCAATGGTGGAGAAGGATCTGGGGGTTCTGGCAGATCACAAGCTTAATAATGGCATGCAATGCCAAGCTGCAGCTTCTAAAGCGAGCAAAATCGTCTCTTGTATTAAAAGAGGTATAGACTCCAGAGAAAGAGATATCATTTCCCCGGTACAAATCATTATTATTACCTCATCTGGAATATGCAGTTCAGTTTTGGGCACCAATTCACAAAAAGAACATTGGGGAACTGGAGAAAGTACAGGGAAGGGCAACTAAACTGATAAGAGGCATGGAGGAGCTCAGCTATGAGGAAAAATTAGAGGAACTAAATTTATTCTCTCTTGAGAAGAAGAGAGTAAGGGGGGATATGATTTCCATGTATAATATATAAGGGGGGATATGATCTCTATGTATAATAAATAAGGGGAGATATGATCTCCATGTATAATACAAAAGGGGGGATATGATCTCCATGTATAATACATAAGGGGGATATGATCTCCATTTATAATACATAAGGGGGGATATGATCTCCATGTATAATACATAAGGGGGGATATGATCTCCATGTATAATACATAAGGGGGGATATGATCTCCATGTATAATACATAAGGGGGGATATGATCTCCATGTATAATACATAAGGGGGGATATGATCTCCATGTATAATACATAAGGGGGGATATGATCACCATGTATAATACATAAGGGGGGATATGATCTCCATGTATAATACATAAGGGGGGATATGATCTCCATGTATAATACATAAGGGGGGATATGATCTCCATGTATAATACATAAGGGGGGATATGATCTCCATGTATAATACATAAGGGGGGATATGATCTCCATGTATAATACATAAGGGGGGGATATGATCTCCATGTATAATACATAAGGGGGGATCTGATCTCCATGTATAATACATAAGGGGGATATGATCTCCATGTATAATACATAAGGGGGGATATGATCTCCATGTATAATACATAAGGGGGGATATGATCTCCATGTATAATACATAAGGGGGGATCTGATCTCCATGTATAATACATAAGGGGGATATGATCTCCATGTATAATACATAAGGGGGGATATGATCTCCATGTATAATACATAAGGGGGGATATGATCTCCATGTATAATACATAAGGGGGGATATGATCTCCATGTATAATACATAAGGGGGGATATGATCTCCATGTATAATACATAAGGGGGGGATATGATCTCCATGTATAATACAAAAGGGGGGATATGATCTCCATGTATAATACATAAGGGGGGATATGATCTCCATGTATAATACATAAGGGGGGATATGATCTCCATGTATAATACATAAGGGGGGATCTGATCTCCATGTATAATACATAAGGGGGATATGATCTCCATGTATAATACATAAGGGGGATATGATCTCCATGTATAATACATAAGGGGGGATATGATCTCCATGTATAATACATAAGGGGGATATGATCTCCATGTATAATACATAAGGGGGGATATGATCTCCATGTATAATCAGTGGTTCATATAGTGAACCATCAGTGGTTCATATAGTGAACTCGGTGTAGAGCTATTCACCCTGAGGTCATCACAGAGGGCAAGGGGGTACTCTTTACGTCTGGAGGAAAAGAAATTTAATCTCCAAACACGGAAAGGTTTCTTCACAGTGAGAGCTGTGAAAATCTGGAATAGACTCCCTCAAAAGTTGGTTCTGGCCAGCTCAGTGGATTGCTTCAAAAAAGTCCTGGATTATTTCTTAGATACACAGAATATAACTGGATACTAACATTTATAGGTAAAGTTGATCCAGGGAATATCCGATTGCCTCTCGGGGGATCAGGATGGAATTTTTTCCCAGCAGGTGCAAATTGGATCATGCTTTGCTGGGTTTTTTTGCCTTCCTGTGGATCAACTGTGGGTTTAGGATTATAACTTTTTTTTCCCTAGGGTTGAATTGGATGGACTTTTTTCTTTTTTCAGCCAGACTAACTATGTAACTATGTAACTTCCTGTTTGCCATGTTATTGTGCCTTCTCCAGCCAGTATCTCGCTTTGTCTCTCCTGCTGCTGTCCATACCTT
Organism: Staurois parvus; assembly: GCF_062004578.1. NCBI lineage: Eukaryota > Metazoa > Chordata > Amphibia > Anura > Ranidae > Staurois > Staurois parvus. The sequence continues at coordinate 825,598 of NW_028317936.1, read as the reverse complement.
CGCTACCAACCTTTGGCTTGTTCCTTGACTACGATTCTGCCTCATCCCAACCTGCTACCGCTTGTTACCAACCTTTGGCTTGTTTACTGACTACGCTTCTGCTAGATCCCTACCTGCCATATCAGTTACTTGATTCTGGCTTGCTCACTTCCTGGTGGGGTGATCCTGAGAACTGCAACCTGGTACTAACACACAGCAAAATCCATCTCCACCATCAGGAGCTCTGGTGAATACCAGTTAGTGCCTAGACCCCGCACTTCAGGTGAGCCAGCATCAATTCCCAGGGTGATCTGCTTGTACCTATCCTGTTGCTTGGTCTTCTGCTATAGCTACTGGTCTCTGAACCTGACATTACACCGTGACAGTGAGAAAGGAAACAGGGACATGTGTGGATACCAAGTTCCTAGGCTCAGATCATGCACAGAACACAGCTAGACATGCACATTTTGGACACCAGTCTAGGGATGAGCTTGGGTTGGGCTTGGGTTCAGTCAGAAGCCATGTTTAGCTGAACCTCAAAGGAAGCTGTCAGTGCCAGGTTAATGAATTGCTGCCAAGGTATACTCACTCCCTGCAGCTGCACGCACATAAATGGCTGGGGATGCTCCTGACATCATTGACTTAATATGACCACATCTCCTTAAAGACATGGTTTGACTAGTTTTGTATGGAGGAACTTGAGTGGCCTGCATAGAGCCCTGACCTCAATCCTACTGATCACCTTTGGGGTGAATTGGAGCACCAATTGTGAGCCAGGTCTTCACATCCAACATTAATACACAACCTTATGAATACTCTTTTGACTGAATGGGTACAAATTCTAACAGACACACTTGAAAAAGAGAAGACTGGTGGCTTTTATAGCCTAACGATTGGGCTAACTCTATATTTATGCTCAGTGTTTTGGAATGAGATGTCAGTCAAGCTCATATACTGTAGGTGTGAGATGGCCAGGTGTCCACAAAACTTTGGTCATAGAGTTGATCCTTTCAAGTTGTAAGAGTATGTCTGCTTTCCAAAGCTAGGTCTTCTCATCCACAATCGTACCTAACCTCACAATGCTCTTTTGGCCAAATAGGCACAGATTTCCATACACACCATCCAAAATCTGGTGGAAAACCTTCCCGGAAGACTGGAGGCTGCTATGGCAACAAAACGGGGCAACTCCATTTTGATGACCATGGTTTTGGAATGGGATGCCCATCATTATTTCATAGGTGTGAGTAGGACAGGTGTCCACAGGACTTTGCCCATATAGTGTAGCTGCTTACAAGTTGTGTGGGTACTTCTGCTTTTCAAAACCAGGTCTTCTCCAACATCAGTACCTGACCTCACAAATGCTTTTTTGTCTGGTATAGCCACAAAACAGGGCAACTCCATATTATTGACCATGGTTTTGGAAGGTGAGTCCATCAATCTTATATAGTTGTGAGGAAGTCAGGTGTTATAGCCACAAAATGGGAAAACTCAATATTGATGACCATGAGTTTGGAACATGATGCCCATCAATTTTTCATGGATATGAGAAAGTCAGCTGTCCACAAGACTTTGGCCACATAGTGTGGCTCCTTACAAGTTGTGTGGGCAGGTCTGCTTTTCAAAGTCAGGTCTTCTCCAACATCGTTACCTGACCTCACAGATGCTTTATTGTCTGTAATAGCCACACAACAGGGCAACTCCATAATAATGACCATGGTTTTGGAACATGATGTCCATCAATCTTATAGAGGTGTGAGAGGGTCAGGGGTTTATAGCAATAAAACAGGGAACTCCATATTGATGACAATGATTTTGGAACGTGATGCCCATCAATATTTCATGGATGTGAGAAGGTCAGGTGTCCACAAGACGTTGGCCATATAGTGTAGCTCCTTGCAAGTTGTGTGGGCAGGTCTGCTTTCCAAAGACAGGTCTTCTCCAGCATTAGTACCTGACCTCACATATGCTCTTTTGGTTAAATTGGCACAAAATCCCACAGGCACACTTCCAAAATCCTGTAGAAAGCCCTCCTAGAAGAGTGGAGGATGTTATAGCCACAAAGAGGGGCCAACTCTATAATAATTTCCATGGCTTTGGAAGAGGATGTCCTATAGACTCATATAGGTGTGATAGTCGGGTGTTCAAAGAGATTTATCTTTATCATGTAGATGAGCCTGTAGGCAATGCATACTCAACTCCTTTAACACTTTGACTTTCCAGTTTCCATCTGCTGCACCTTTGGCAGACATTTCAGACCTTTTCATTGGACAGGCTCCCTTATCTAATGTGGTAGTCTTTGTAGGCAGACATGATCTCCCGTCCTGTATATTCTGCACAAACATTTAGGCTGGCTTCACACCTATGTGTTTCTGTTTTCATCCATTTTTCCATTGTATTTAGATGTACGTTCATCATACAAATTATATGCCCAGAATTTAGGGAGGTGTGAGAAGAGCCTGACATTTTTCCAAATGTAGATAGGCCAAGGGAGCATGGCCTGTTCCCAGGGGTAGGCTCCAGTAACTATGAGTTTGCAGTGCATGAAAGAACATGCATTGTGCATTTTCATGTGCTCCCATTAACTTCTATGAACCCCCCCCCGAAGTCAACAAAGGTACCCAAGCTATTTTCCATGAGGCACAGAAATATAATGCATGTATGTGATCCATTTAAAACTGTATTACAAGCTGACCTCCCTTGATAATTCCCACATGTGATGCTGAGCCTCCATGACTGAAAGAACTAAAATCCAATGAATGAAAGGGGCAGGCCAGGGACAGTCAGGTTGGGGAAAGAAAGGCCATTTAAAGAGGCGGACTCAACCTGACTTGTTGCAGCTTCGAATGTACATTGTGAGAAGCTCACAATGTGTAGTGAAAGCCGAGTAAGCCATTTCAGTCCAGGAGAGGAGCCGGTACAACTGGGCAAGACAGAAGGGTGAGGCTGGAGTGCTGCTTTAAAGCTTTTCATGCATTGCATTTTCTGTAATATTTATGCGTCACGTCAGATGAGTATTGTCAAAGCCCAGACATCCAATGCAAATACCTACCTACTAAAGGTCAATATTTGCATACGGGACAAATAATGGAAATCCAGACAGATGTTTGTTCATACAATATAAAAATCCATCAAAGGGCGCCCTATCTTTATGTAGTGCACCAAACACAAGCAGTAAAAAATGCAGAAAGGGTTCTGTAAGAGTGTAATTCTCCAAATATGCTGCTAATTATCAGATACTGAGAATTACACCCAGCATACAGGACAAGAGAAGTGCTACAGAATGAAAGAACTGGAGTCCAGTGAATGAAAGGGCAGGGGCAGCCAAGATGAGGAGAAAATGGCTAGATGAGTGTTTCTCAACCAGGGTGCTGTATGGGTTCCCTTGGGGTGCCACAATCATGGGAACCAGTTTGAACTGCATCAGGTCCTTGGGAGGGCCAATTATTGGGGGGGGGAGGCTGTGTCATTGGGCTCTCTATGATGGGAGGGCTGTGTGGTTATGGGGGGACTCTGACATGATAGGGGCACATGATTCGATGATAGAACTTTGTGATGGGGACTCTGATGTTATGGGAGCACCTCTGGTGTGATGGATGGGACTCTGATGTGAAGGGGGGCTTCTGATGTGATGGGACAACTATGTGACTGGAGGACCTCTGATGTGAAAAGAGGGCTCTGATGTGAAAGGGGACCTCTGATGTTATGAGAGGACACTGTGATGGGGACTCTGATGTAATGGGGGGACCTCTGATGTGATAGTAGGACCTCTGATGTGACGATGGGATCTCTGATGTGATGGGAGGACCTCCAATGTGATAGGGGACTCTGATGTCATGGAAGGACCTCTGGTGTAATGGAGGGAACTCTGATGTGAAGAGAAGCTTCTGATGTGATGTTATGGGGGACGTCTGATGTGATGGTAGGGCCTCTGATGTGATGGTAAGACCTCTGCTGTGATGGTAGGACCTCTGATATGCTGGGGTACCTGTGATAGTAGGACCTCTGATGTGATGGTAGGACCTCTGATGTGATGGGAGACGTCTTATGTGACTGGAAGACCTCTGCTTTGATGGGTGGACCTCTGATGTGATAGTAGGACCTCTGATGTGATGGTGGGATCTCTGATGTGATGGGAGGACCTCCAATGTGATAGGGGACTCTGATGTTATGGAGGGACCTCTGGTGTAATGGAGGGAACTCTGATGTGAAGAGAAGCTTCTGATGTGATGTTATGGGGGACATCTGATGTGATGGTAGGGCCTCTGATGTGATGGTAAGACCTCTGCTGTGATGGTAGGACCTCTGATGTGATGGGAGGATCTCTGATATGCTGGGGTACCTGTGATAGTAGGACCTCTGATGTGATGGTAGGACCTCAGATGTGATGGGAGACGTCTTATGTGACTGGAAGACCTCTGCTTTGATGGGTGGACCTCTGATGTGATGGTAAGACCTCTGATGTGATGGAGGACCTCTAATATTATGGGAGGACCTCTGATGTGATGGTAGGGCCTCCAATGTGACAGGGGACCTCTGATGCAATGGTAGGACCTCTGATGTGATAGTAGGACCTCTGAGTTGATAGGAGGACCTCTGATGTGATGTGAGGACCTCTGATGTGATGGGGGGACCTCTGATGATATGGTAGAACCTCTGATGTGATGGTGGGTCCTCTGATGTGATGGGGGACTTCTGCTGTGATGGGGGGGCCTCTGATGTGATGGTACTATCTCTGAAGTGATGGGGACCTCTAATGTTATGGGGGGGGGGGGGAACCTCTGCAGCTTCTAATGCACATTGTGAGAAGCTTACCATGTGCAGTGAAATCAGAGTAAGGTATTTCATTGGATCCTGTACAACTGTGCAAGACTGAAGGGAAGGCTGGAGTTGAGATGTAATACTTTAGTGACAAACTGAAAATTGGACTTTCATTATTTGGACAGATTAAGCAGAAAGTTTATTTTAAGTTGTAACCCAATGACTGTTTATATTCTTCCACACATATCATTAATGACACCATTGTACATCTTGGAGCCAAACACCGAAGGGTAAATATTGTGTAATCCAGTGTAATAAAGTAAAGTTTATCAACAATGTATAATTTATAGCACTGAAAGTAATGATGTGATTGTTTGCTGTGGTGTGACGTTCATTGACCGGACGAATCTTTGTACATAACCCTCATTATTGGGAGGTCAGGGCCTCAGGATCATTGGTAGAGATGACTAACTCTCCTCCACCTGTTCCTGCTCTGATTGGAAAATCAGATCCAGAAAATTGTTCATAAGTTTTCATTTACATTGGCGTTACCCTCTGAAGAGCAATCTGCAGTGGATTGCTTTTCTGAGGGCATTTGAAAGGCAGCTGAGAGGTGATATGTCACCTTTTTACCATTTGTTTTAACCCCAACGCTATGGTCACACCTAGAATTCTGCAAATGCGTGTTTTAATGCAGGTTTTTCACGCTACACGCATAGGGCAGTCCATTCATTTCAATGGGCTGCCCTACCCGTGACAAACTCTCCAAATAGCTCATGTACATTTTTGGGCCCTGGGCTTTGTGCGTCCATTTACTGCATTTGGGGTGCCATTAACAATGAATGGCACCACAAGCAAGATACTCGTTTTTTACGGGCTTTGTGAATATATACATACAGAATAAGAGCAAATGTGATTGTAGGACCTCTAATGTAATGGTGGAACCTTTGATGTGATGGAAAGACCTCTAATGTGATAGGAAGACTCTGATGTGATGAAGGGACCTCTGATGTTATGGGGAACCTCTAATGTGATGAGGGACCTCTGATGTTATGGGGAACCTCTGATGTGATGGGGGTAATCTAATGTGATAGGAAGACTCAGATGTGATGTTAGGACCTCTGAAGTGATGGGGGACCTCTAATGTGATGGGAGGGACCTCTGATATATGGTAGGACCTTTGATGTGATAGGAGAAGCTCTGTTTTAATGGGGGACATCTGATGTAATTGTAGGAACTCTAATGTGATAGTAAGACCTCTGATATGATGCGGGGACCTCTGATGTGATTGTAGGACGTTTGATGTGATGGGAGGATCTCTGATGTGATGGTAGGATGTCTGATGTGAGGGGAGGACCTCTTATGTTATTTTAGGACCTTTTATGTGCCGGGAGGACCTTTGATGATGGGGAGACCTTTAATGTGATGATAGGACCTCTGATGTTATGGTGAGATCTCTGATGTGATGGAGAACCTTTGATATGATGGTAGGACCTTTAATGTGATAGGGCGACCGTTGATGTGATGGGGGGACCTCTAATGTGATGATAGGACCTTTGATTTGATGGGGGGACCTCTTATGTTATTTTAGGACCTTTTGATATGACGGGAGGACCTTTTTATAATGGCAGGACCTTTAATATGATGATAGGACCTCCAATGCTATGGTGAGATCTCTGATGTGATGGAGAACCTTTGATATGATGGTAGGACCTTTGATGTGATGGGGGGACCTTTGATGTGATGGGGGGACCTTTGATGTGATGGGGGGACCTTTGATGTGATGGGGGGACCTCTAATGTGATGATAGGACCTATGATGTGATGGGGGGACCTCTAATGTGATGATAGGACCTTTGATATGATGGTGGGACCTTTCATGTGATGGTGGGACCTCTGATGTGATGGAGAACCTTTGATGTGATGGTGGGACCTCTGATGTGATGGAGGGATCTTTGATGTGATGGTGGGACCTCTGATGTGATGGAGAACCTTTGATGTGATGGGGGGACCTTTGATGTGATGGAGAACCTTTGACGTGATGGGAAGAAGCTCATGTACCTTTTTCAGTGCTGAGCTTTCTACATCCACTTGCCACATTTGGGGTGCCATTAACAATGAATGGCACCTCAATCAACATTTGCTTTATTTTTTTTTTTTACACATTTTGTGCACATGTGCCAAAACATGCTCTGGTCTAATCACATGATCTCTCCAGCAGCAGCTTCAGTGTAGAGGAGAAGCTGCGACACGGCTGCAGAACCTATGCAGTGACGTCATCCTTAGACTTACTATGGGGCATTAGTTGTTGGCTGTCCCTCCTCTACACTGAAGCCACCGCTGTAATGACCTGACCAGAGCACCCTCAGAATAGATAAGTATAGACCAGGGGCGGACTGACCATTTGGAAACTCGGGCACTGCCCGGGGTCAATAGGAGGCCCCATAAGATGCCACTGGTACCTTTTTTTTCATAGGCTTTTTTGAGTTTGGGCAAGGACACAGGGGCCCCATGATCCCCTATTGCCCGGGGGCCCCATGAGTTGTCAGTCCACCCCTGGTATAGACATATTTCCTTTTTCAGGGTAGATAGAATAGGTTTAGAATGGGGGTGGGAGTAGATTTAAGCTTGGTTGTGACTTGCCTTTCACTTTAAATCTACGAGGCAAAATACGGTGAAAATTCCATACGCCTCGGTGAATGCTTGTGACGTTCGTCCAGCGAATTGTTTTTAGAAATAGACTCCAATATATTATTGTGTTCCAAGACCTTTGTCATGACATATCCGCCAAAGCACTTCCAATGTTTGGCAGAGCCCACGATTTGTGGATTTTCCTTTTATCTTCTCTAGACAACTTCTGCGAGTTTGAACAATAAACCTGCTTTCTCCACTATTTCTGTGTAGCCACCTCCCTACAATGTAGGTAAAAAGACATTTCAAGGGCCATAAATTGTGGCGGTGTGACAAAAAGACGTATACAAACCTTTTCAAACAAAATGAGTGATCGGTCAGATTAATTAAGTTGTCATGAGAGGGCGGACTGCCTTACTAATATATAAACAGGGAATGCAAACTTGACGGGCAGATCACACGCTAAAGTAGATTCCACATACACACGGCAAGCTGACACATCAGTGATATGTAACATTGATTAGTAAGTGACAGAACCTTCTAGAAATGTGCAGGACTGTGATAGGAAAGCTTGTTACCTTACTTAACTTCCTCTATATTCTCTGTAGATTGAATGGTATTCATTAAAAAAAAAAATGCGTATTGGGAAAATACCACTTTATGTCCACTAGATGGAGTGGAGGAGCATACTTATTTTCTAGGATACTCAGCGCCATCTAGTGAACACTTTTTTTTTAAAATTTTCTAATGAATAAAATTCAATCTGCAGAGAATATAGAATGTTGGACTTTGCCCCATTTGGACAGAACAAATTTACAATGGATATAAAAATTTTTTATACATGCACTCCTAGGCCACTGCAATTTGCAGCAGATTTGTGTCTCTGTCCATTCATTCTTAAGATTTACACAGCTCTGCTGGAGAGCACAGCCAGCCTAAAGACCTGGGTTTTTCTCTACTGCAGTTAAATAATAGAGCTAGGTCTCGTCCCTCCCTATAGCCTGCGATTGGACAGCGCAGGAGAATCAGCAGACTGATGAGATCAACTCACTCTTTTCTTCAATCCCATCAGCCTGTTGCTTGTTAACACATGAGCATTGCATTACAGCTTTGTGTGAAACGCGTCGATCATACTGCTTCTTTGTATCCTTATGCTGCCGTTTGGAAGATTTGATGGAATACATTTGTTAACGGCTCTACAGTGGTGTGCATCCAATCCTTTCTCTTCTCAGTCTGAGCTCTGCTGTACAGGGACTGCACAAAATATTTTAAAAATGAACTTTATGTGTTTTTTTTTTCTTACATACCTGCATGTATCAATTTTAGATTATTTCTGTCTAGTTTTGTTAGGTGTCTTCCATTTTGTTACCCATGTAATATAATGATTGCCTATTAGTTTCCTATTTATTGCCACGATTATCCATTTGTTACTTATGTATTTTAACAATTGCTGTTTGTTGCTCATGTGTTGCCACAACTACCAATTTGTTGCCCACATATTACCACGAACATCTATTTATTGCCCATGCATTGTCAGGACTGCTAGTTTGTTGCCTGTGTATTGTCATGGTTGCCCATGTATTGTAATCATTGCCCATTTGTTACCCATGTATTATTATAGGTACTTATATAGCACCATCAATTTACGCAGCACTTTACATATATATTGTACATTCACATCATCCCTAACCCTCAAGGGGTGTACAATGTAAGGTCCCTAACTCACATTCATACACATACTAGGGCCAATTTAGACAGGATCCAATTCACCTAACAGCATGTCTTTGAAGTGTGGGAGGAAACCCACACAGGCACTGGGAGAACTCCAGGCAGGTGGTGTCGTGGTTTGGATTCAGACCAAGGACCCCAGTACTGCCAGGCGGAAGTGCTAACCATTTAGCCACTGTGCTGCCCATGTAATGATTGCCGTTTGTTGCCCTTGTAGTGTCCCGGCTACCCATATGATGCCCGTGCTATGGTGATTGCCCATATATTGTCATGATGGCCCATTTGTTGCCCCTGTATTGTAATCATTGGCCATTTGTTGCCCTTTTATTGTCCTGATTATCCATTTGATGCCCATTCTATATTGATTGCCAATATATTGTCATGATGGCCCATTTGTTGCCCATGTGTTGTAATCATTGGCCATTTGTTGCCCATGTATTGTAAGCATTGGCCATTTGTTGCCCATGTACTGTAATGATTGCTGTTTGCCTCCCTTGTATTGTCCCCATTTGAGGCCCATGTTATTGTGAATAAACAGCGTCTATGTGTTTTATTTTTTGAAGCTAGCTGGTAAGTTTGCTTATTTGTCATGTTACAATGATTGCACCTGTATTGCCATGATTGCCCATTTATTGCCCATGAATTGTAACGGTTGCTATTTGTTGCCCATGCATTGCCATGACTACCAACTTGTTGCCCATGTATTACAATTGCCTATTTATTTTTTATGTATTGTCATGATTGCCTATTTGTTGAACATGTATTTTGGTGATTGCTGTTTGTTGCCCATGTTTTGTAATGACTATCTTTGTTTCTGTTACCATGATGGCCAGTTTTGTTTCCCATGTACTATATTGCCATGGTTGCCCATAGATTGTCATTTTTGCCCCTGTATTGTCACAATTGCTGGTTTGTTGCTCATGTATTACCATGGTTGCCCATATATAGTCATTTTTGCCCCTGTATTGTAACAATTGCTGTTTGTTGTCCATGTATTGCCACAGCTACCCATTTGTTACGCACGCTTTACATTGATTGCCCATTTGTTGCCCATAAATTGCAATAATTACCTGTGTGTTACAGCACAGTGACTTCATAGTTAGCACCTCTGCCTTGCACTAGGGTTCCCAGTTTGAATCCCAACTGAAACACTACCTGCATGGAGTTTGCATGTTATACCTGTGCTTACATGGGTTTCCTCCAGTTACTTAGGTTCCTTTGCACACTCCAACACACATTCTGATTGGTTAATTGGCTCTTATATGTGTGTGCCTGTTGGTGATAGAGGCCTTAGATTGTAAGCTCCCCCAGGGATTGGGCTGTTGTTAATGCACAGTATGTAAAGCGTTGTGTAAATTGTTGGTGCTATATTTATACATGTAATAAATAATTGCCCATGTATTGCCAGTTTGTTGTCTATTGATTGCCAGTGTTTTACCCACATACTGAATCAAACCCAATGTGATTCTGCGCTTTGATAAAAAATACAGGAGTACTTCGGTTTACGAACACCTTGGTTAACATAATTTTCGGTTTACGAATAAAAAAACCATTGAAAATTATGCCTCGGTTTACAAATTTTTTTCGCAATACGAACTGATTAATTGGTTTTCAGTGCATTTATGAATTGTTTTTTAATCATGTCCCTGTACAGTAGTTATGCCTTTAAAGTGCACTTTACAAAGAGTTTTGAACAGATACATTTTTTTTTGTACTTATTCCTGACCTCCAGAACGGATTCATTGGTTTTCATTGCATTCCTAGGGGAAACCGCGTTTCGGTTTACAAATTTTTCACAAAACCAAAAGTCCCGCAGAATGAATTAAATTTATAAGCTGAGGTACACTTGTATAGAACAGAAACACGAGCAGCTAGCACATGTAGAAGATACTAAACCACAGTAAACATAATATATAAAGTGCAGCACTAAACACAATATTCAAAATAGTGACAGTCCACCATAATCAATTGAATGTCCACATCAAGAAATGTCCATGATAATGGATGTGCTTCACACAATAGGAGAAGAGAAAGAAACGCTTATCCAGCAGGGCTGAAGAGAGAGAGACACTCTAGGTTACTTCTGGTGACCACAGGTGAGTGAGCCCTTACTGGAGCTGTTGGGCTCTCAATTTAATGAAAAGCAAAAAGCGCGTAAAGGGATCAATCCCACAACATATTCATGCTGTATGGCGATATTCCACTCCTATGGCTCCAGTGTACCTTCACTCTCCATCAGTAGCAGAATATTGAATATATAAAAGCCAATAGTTCAGTACATTCCAAAAGAAATAGCTTTATTAAAATAGTATTGCGCTTACAATAGGTAGATATCAAAACAGCGCACAGCTGCAGCAATCCCGATGCATAACAAATTTCGGCCGAAGGCCACTCAGTGTGGTGACGTCACATCAGGCTCCACCCAATGCGTTTCGTCATAGGATGGACATCGTCGGCACAAATTGTTGGTGCAATATTTAACCCTTTGATGCCGACGTAACACAAATATGCACCCTCACAGGACTAAGCTTTTTTCCGTAGGGCCGCATATTTGCATACCTGTCTTTGTGCTGGGAGCGTGCCGAACTGCGCACTCCCAGCACAAAGACCGGGTGTCATTGAAAGCCCCGGGTCCCGTTCTAATGATCGAAACCTAGGACTCCCGATTCCGTGTCACATGAGCGCTGCGATAGCCTCTGATTGGCTGTCACAGCGATCAGTCACTGTACAACCCGGCCCCCTTGTTTTTTTTTCTCTCTATGAATGGAGGAGAGAGATACATTGTATCTCTCTAACTCCTGGCATAGAGGGGGAAACAAATGTTTGTAAAAAAAAAAAAGATAAAGAAATATTAAAAAATACCTAGATCAAGGTTTGATCTAGTTCAGTGCCAGAGTAAGTGTCTGGGTCAAGGTCAGGGTCAAAGGTCAAAAGGTCAGGGTCAAAGGTCAGGATTTAAAAAAAAATTGGTATCAGTGTCAGTTAGTGTCAGTGTGTTTTAGGTAAAAAAACAAAAAACAAAATGTGCACTATTGTTTCTGGGTTATACTACGGGTACAAACAACAAATAACATACACATTTATGGTATCGCTGCGATCGTAAAGAGCTGTAAAATGTATTTCGGGTTGTTCTTTGATGGTAAGTTATGGTAGTAACAAGAAACACACAGCAAAATTAAAAAAACATTTTTTTTTACTATTTTGGGCCAGTTTTCCTTTGATAATAAAAAGAAATCAGGAGGTATCCATTACCATTTGCCACCAAATGAAAGCCCAATTGTTCCTGAAAAAAACGCAGTATAATTCACCCGGATGTACAAAGTAGTTGTGATGATATGGACGGTTTTACCAACACATGTCAACGTTGCAAAATTGTGCTTAGGCATTTAGATTTGTTTTACCCTTAGGCGTGAAGGGGTTAAACATGTAATAAATAATTACTATAATATCAAAGTGCAGCGCTAATAAAATTGTGTGTTATAATCAATGCCTGTAAAAAAGAAAGGAAATATTATAAAAAAGAAATAGAGAATTGTGACTACTCCAATGAAGAAAAAAAAATGGACGGTATAACAAATCACAAATGAAAATATATAAGTCCTCTAAATATCATAATAGTCCAAAAATGGTGATGTGATCAAATCAACAAAATGTAGTGACTTTTGTGACTTCCACACTGAACCTCCACCATAATGCACTCACCAGAAGCAAGTAGCAAGTAAGCCCAGAGCGGAATGATACTAAGGGGTGTTCCTGCTTGTTACTCCTGCCAGTGACCGGGTTGAAGGTGGGATCTCTCCAGATATACCAAATGAACAATCAAAAGTAGAGTAGCCAAGTCTCCATCTCCAGCCCACGGTGAACCAAGGAAAGGGATTCCTCCTAGAGGGCAAGCTCATATACTGAGCCTGGAGACAGTATGATATAGTGTATTATGTGTTATTAAAAAGATAGCAACCACGTGGAGCATAAAATCATCAACAGATAAAAAGCACTTACAAAGATGGCCACCGGACCATCACGTGGACTCGGCGGCATGACGTCAGCACGGAGGCTCCCCTCTGACGCGTTTCGTGCGCACGCACGTTCTCAAAGGGATCCACCTAGTGCCGACGCATATAATTGTCCATGTGTCAGGGCTCCAGGTATGACCAGAGATGTGTGGACTGACACAGGGAAACACAGGCTCCAGGTATAGTATAAACAATACAATTTATTAAAGACTAAACAATACATAAACGCAGTGCAAGACTAAACATAAACACAGTGCAACCAAACCTCCAACAGATAACAATAAGAACAATACTAAACGTAGTCGGGCAGGCCGGGTCGGTAGCAAACGGGCAGGCAAGGTACAAGGAGCAGGCGGAAGAGTAGTCAGGAATAGCCAAGGTCAGGACAGGCTGAGTTCATTCAGAGTAGGATCAAAGCAGAATCAGGATCAGGCAGGAAGCAGACAAGATGCAGGTACAGGGGCTCATGGGAAACATACACCAAAGCCCTGACTGCAGGTCTGGCTATTCCTTAAATACACCTCCTGCAATCAGCTTCAGGTGATGGCCGATTGCAGGAGTGAGCCTCTGGTTGCTGAGAGCACCCACTGGCCAGCCCTGGTACTGCAGCCCACAAGGCAGGTGAGTCCCACCACCATTGGCAAGTCCATTCCTGACACCATGTATTACCAGTTTATTGCCTGTGTATTGCCAGTGTTATACCCACATACTGCCATGACTGCCACTGAGTTATTCACATATTGTCACAACAACTGCCCGCCTGGTAAATGTACATTGCCACATCATATATTAGTGTAGTGCCAAGGCACCATCTACTGTATGTGATATTAGCGGACCTCATTACTATAATATTAATCCCCTCGAAGCCCACCACTATCAAACCTCCAATGATACCCATTATCCCACCTGATCCCCCTGCAGAATCTACAGAAGTCCTCAGTTTTGCTGCTGAATATTGAACACTTTATGGGTGAACTTCTACAATACGATATGTTTGCCTAAGAGCACAAACACCACCTACCACCATTACATCCAGGGAGCAATAAACTGTCCTTGCTCCAGTCTCGATATTTATTTTACTAATTACTTGGGCACCTTTTATAATGATTGATGGGGAATATAAAACCATAAACACCTGTCCCTGCCATCATGGAAGTTTACGATCTTAAGACCTTGCAACTGTCCTATAGTCCTGCACTCACACTAGTACCATTCTGAACAATAGGGGCCCATTGACAGTGTTGCACAATAACTCATGCATGTGCGTTAGAAGTCAGTGGTAAGATGCATAAAGGTTTTTCTTTTCTTTTTTTAATTGTCATGCGTCAACATGCGTTTTCTTTGTGTGTTGAGGCGCGTTTCTAATATGTTTTGGAAATTAAGGTTTGGCATGGATGGTATTAAGGGCCATTGGCCAAAGCTTATTAATATTTGCTGTCAGCACTTGTTACACTTTTTTTTTTCGGCAGGTTGGTTGACTTGGATCTGCATCATTAGACGACATGATTGACGATAGAAGAATAGCATGGAACATTTTTTTATTTTAATTGTCATGCGTCAACATGCGTTTTCTTTGTGTGTTGAGGAGCGTTTCTAATATGTTTTGGAATTTAAGGTTTGAAGTAGATGGTATTAACGGCCATTGGCTAAAGCTTATTAATACTTACTGTCAGCATATGTTACACTTTTTTTTTTCGGCAGGTTGGTTGACTTGGATCTGCATCATTGGACGACGTGATTGACGATAGAAGAATAGCACAGAACATTTTTTCTTTAAAAGAGCTGGGTAAAAACTGTGTAAGTGTTTATTACTGTTTATTTTTTGTTTTTGCGAATCAGTAGAGGTACCATTTACCCCTTATTCATTCAAATGGGGGGGGGGGCAGTATCTTATTTCTTAAGGGAGGTTTCCAGATTCTTATAATCCCCCTATTTACAGACCCCCACAACCACCAGACCAGGGTTGTGGGGAATAGGCCCTTGTACTCCTCATCATGGGGATATAGGGCTTTGTCAAGGGGTCCCATCTGGCAAGGTACCCCCCTCTGTCCCAGGTCGAGGGCTTGCGCAAAGGTGTGATTCAGGAAAGAAGGGGGCAGGAAGAAGGAAGGCCCCCGTTCTTTCCCGATCTGCCAGGCAGCACGCTCGGATATGGGTCTGAAGTGGATTTTTTTTGAGTTTTTTTTCTTGATCTTTGCATGGGGCTCCCTCCTAAAATACATACGAAGGTATTCTCCCTTCTCTCCTGAATCACACCAGGCCACATTCCCTCAACATGGGAGAGTACCTTGCCAGATTTCACCCCTTAGCCAAGCCCCATGTCCTTAAGAAGATGAGGAGAAGGGCCTTTTCCCTGCAAACCAAAGGCTCTGGTATAGAATCTGGGTTCCCCACGACTTTTTTTTCTCTCTCTCAGCGTGCGGTCTCCCTTAAAATTCATACCAGGTTTGAGGGGGCTAGTATGAATTATTGGGGGAAATCCCACACAATTTTTTAAAATCTTGCTCAGCCAGTAAAACAATGGGGCCGGTGATGTCACTGGTTGGTAAGGATGCAGTGGGTACTTCTTTAACAACCATTGACACAGAGGAAGGAAACCCACTACTATGTATGATGTTTGGCTCCTGACAAGCAGAGCCTTATGATGAACACTCCAGCTAACAAAGTTCAGTGCCGAACCTGTGTTGAACCGGGAGCTCATCCCGACTCGCCTTCCTTTTGCTCCAACACCACTCCATTCAGTCACCAACAATTAAGAGAAAGTTCTATGAGAGCTAGAGTCACCAGAGTCGTAGCTAACACAGAGCTATTGGCCAAGCCCCGTCACATGGAGTGAGTCACATGGTTCTCCATACTGGGAAGTACTGGGAATTTCCCCCTGTCTCCTGGCACTGAATGGATAAATAGGGAAACAATGGATTGGTGAGTATATCCAGGGAATTAAAGGATTAACATTAATAAAGTGTTGATGAAGAGAAGGCTTTTTGAACACCCACTTTCCAAATGTTAGCAGAACACTGGTATATCCTGCTTTTCAAATGTGCTGCCAACTAAGCACAAAAAATTGGAGAAAGAGGATAAAAGGTTGCATTTCTGCACTGCACATGAACGTATAGAAAAAGCTGAATGCATTTTCATTGGGCGTATATATTTATCTGGTGTTACCATTTTTGAAGTAACCTTCAAATTTGATAAGATTCCTTTTCTGTTATTTTATTAGGGATTTGTAGATTTCCCTTATAGACAATGTAGATTAAATGCTGCAATTACTCTTCTTAACTACTTAACAACTGTTGAGATAAGATATCAGCCTTACAAGACTTGCATTGTGCTAAGGAGAATTAAAGGGAACCCTTGCATTCCCCAAGCATGTAATCACAACAGTATCTTCATAGTTGGTTCCATCAGCTGTTCCATCAGGACTTTTAGGCTATGATTGTCATTCTGGATTTTCAGTTTTAAGCTGGGATGAGAGGCAAAATGGTGGTGCTAAATGGAGAATGAAATGGGCATACAGCCCAACTTTCTGCTATGACGGGAGTTTACAAACCATCTAAACAAAGGGCCAGTTTACTGCCCTTCAGACTTTAGTGGGACTGGACTGTGGCCATTGGGGGTATAAAATGCCCTAGGCATCTGTGCAAGTAGACAATGTCCCAAGCTTGGTGATCAGTGGGAGTAAAAAATTACAAAGCATTTGTGGTCATTAGGAGGAAGAATAGTGTCCCATTGTTGACTTCAGTGGGGGAAATGGTGGCCCATCGTTCGTGTCTTTGGAAGGAATAGTGCCCTGTTGTTAGTGGAAGGAGTAATGACTCATCATTGGTGTCAGTGGAAGGATTAGTGCCCCAGTATTGCAGTCAGAGGGAGGAATAGTGTCCTATCATTGGTATCAGTGGAAGGAATAGTGCCCTATTATTGGTTTTAGTGGGAGAAATAGCACCTCATTGTTGGTATCGGTGGGAGGAATAGTGCCTCATCATTGTTATCAGTGGAAGGAATAGTGCCCCATCATTGGTTTCAGTGAGAGAAATGGTGACCCATTATTGGTGTCAGTGGAAGTAATAGTGCCCCATCATTGCTGTCAGTGGGAGTAATATTGTCCCATCATTGGTATCAGTGGAAGGAATTAGTGCCTCATCATTGGTGTCAGTGGGAGGAATAGTGCCCCATCATTGGTTTCAGTGGGAGAAATAGTGCCACATCATTGGTATCAGTTAGAGAAATGGTGCCTCATAGTTGATGCCAGGAGAAAGACAAATACCCCATTGTTAGTGGAAGCAGTAGTGACCCATTGTTGGTTTAAGTGGGAGAAATGGTGCCTCATTGTTGGTGTCAGTGGAAGAAATAGTGCCCCATTGTTGGTGTCAATGAAAGGAATAGTACATCGTCTCAGTGGGAAGAACAGTGCCCCAAGGACCGGATGAAGGCAAGTAAAGGGCAACATCTGGCCAACATGCCGCAGTTTGGAGACCACTGTAATATGAGTAAGAGGGCACCTTTTAATAGAAAGTACGTAAGTAAAGCACGCGCCCCTTCCACTGCCATCTGGAACAATCAATCAGAAGCTGGCTATGGAAGCACACAAGTGGTGTTCCAGAGGAAGGAGTTTTTGATTAGGAAGCAAGGGCGTTGTTAGTCATCTCTTGACATCTTGGGTGCTATTTGGCAGTTTCATCTATTTTTTGTGCACATGACTATAGGCCCGCTGCTTATGTCTCTCCATTACACCAGCAATTAAGTGTCTCTCATAGCAGATGAGATGCCATTGTTGGATGTGTATTGGTAATCATTGGGATCATGGTGCTAAGGTGGAGGTGGAGGACTCATGAGTGTGAAATAGTAAACAGAAACTGTATTAAACTCATGCAAATCGCATAACAATGCCAGGCTTGAAGAAACATTGCCTGGCATTGTGTGATAGTCACGCAATACTCTACAAAGTGATACTGCACCATCACACACAATGGAACATTTGAAACCAGGGGCGGACTGACCATTTGCAAACTCGGCCACTGCCCGAGGGCCCAGGGTCAATAGGGGGCCCCATGAGAAGCCCCTGGTACCTTTTTCATAGGCTTTTTTGAGTTTGGGCAAGGACACAGGGGCCCCATGATCCCCTATTGCCCAGGGACCCCATGAGTTGTCAGTTCGCCCCTGTTTAAAACACTCCACAGTGTGATGGAACCTGCTTAGGAAGGGCTCACGTCACAACTGGAGAAGGGTTCTCTTTATATTAGACATCACACCTTCATGTCATACAACTGGCTTAAACTCTGTCCCAGCCACATGTCATGGGTGGTATCTCACATTATTGGGCATTGTCTTCACGTGTTTGATATGCATTTGGAACGCATGTCAATGGCAGGTCAGAAAAATCCCATTGACTTTAATGGAGCATAGCACATGACAGTTTAGAGGCTGAGCTTGATCTGCTTTGCTCCGCGTTTATTTAGACTCAGCATATCCTATGGAGGTGCAGGTAATGCAGATCGAAAGCAACTTTTTCCTGCAAATGCTGTGTTTTCTTGTGCATTTGAATGGTAACGCAGCGTAATGTCTGTCGACATAAACCCTAAATCTTTTTTTTTTCTTGTATTTTGCAAAGCATATGGGTAGTTCTAGCATGTGTCTTTTAATAGTTACTTTCCCTTTATTAGGTAATAGTGTAGGGTGGTGCAGGCTGTAAATACATCCTGTTCATTATATAATGGTATGTCCATGCTATGTGAATATATTTCATCTGTCCTTCCTTATCTCTTTCTTTTATTTTGTGTTCACAAGGGTGTGTGCATCACTACATCGAAGGTTGTATTTGTATAGCGACATACACCACCTTTTTTTATTTATGTATCTATAGACCGGATCATATAAACTTAGTACAACAAAGTGCAAAGCAACAAAAAAAAAATTCAATGGGAACAATGGTAAAGAGTGCTTAAAATAACACAATATGAAAAAATACAAAGCACAACAGACAAAGAAGAATATTATATATATATAAAATGCATGTACAGTAGATAGATTTTATTTTTGTACAAACAAAATATATATACAGTACCTATATACTATATATATATATATATATATATATATATAATTTGTACAATAAATACATACATAAATACATACATTTTAAATATATATATACAGTATATACAGTATGTGTGTGTGTGTATATATATATATGTATATAAAATGTTTTTTGTGCAAATAAATAATTTTTCACATTGTATGTAAAAATCAAGCCCCTAAGCATGCAAACTGCTTCTACAAACATTGGTGAAAGAAGCGTGGTCCCGTGATAGGTGGCCACCTGTGCAATAAGTCCATCCGTGACATTTCCTGGCTACTAAATATTCCACGCTCAACTATTAGTGGGATTATAACAAAGTGGAAGCAACTGGGAACAACAGCCACTCAGCCACCAAGTGGTAGGCCACGTCACATGACAGAGCGGGGTCAGCGCATGCTAAAGCGCACAGTGCGCAGAAGTCGCTAACTGTCTGCAGAGTCAATAGCTAAAGACCTCCAAACTTGGTGTGGCCTTCAGATTACACAACAACAGTGTGTAGAGAGCTTTATGGAATGGGTTTCCATGGCCGAGCAGCTGCATCCGTGCCTTACATCACCAAGTGCAATGCAAAGCGTCGGATGCCGTGGTGTAAAGCACGCCGCCACTGGACTCTAGAGCAGAGGAGACGTGTTCTCTGGTGTGACCAATCACGCTTCTCTGTCTGGCAATCCGATGGACGTGTCTGGGTTTGGCAGTTGCCAGGAGAACGATACTTGCCTGACTGCATTGTGCCAAGTTTGGTGGAGGGGGCATTATGGTGTGGGGTTGTTTTTCAGGGGTTAGGCTTGTCCCCCTAGTTCCAGTGAAGGGAACTCTTAAGGTGACATTTTGGACAATTTCATGCTCCCAATTTTATGGGAAGAGTTTGGGGATGGCCCCTTCCTGTTCCAACATGACCAGGGGCGGACTGACCATTTGGAAACTTGGGCACCGCCCGAGGGCCCGGGGACAGTAGGGGGCCCCATGAGATGCCCCTGGTACCTTTTTCATAGGCTTTTTTGAGTTTGGGCAAGGACACAGGGGCCCCATGATCCCCTATTGCCCGGGGTCCCCATGAGTTGTCAGTCCACCCCTGAACATGACTGCGCATCCTTGCACAAAGCAAGATCCATAAAGACATGAATGAGCCAGTTTGGGGTGGAGGAACTTGACTGTCCTGCACAGAGTCCTGACCTCAACCCCATAGAACACCTTTGGGATGAATTAGAGCGGAGACTGCGAGCCAGGCCTCCTCCCCCGACATCAGTGCCTGACCTGACAAATGTGCTTCTGGAAGAATGGTCCAACCTTCCCATAGACACCCTCCTAAACCTTGTGGATGGCCTTCCCAGAAGAGTTGAAGCTGTTATATCTGCAAAGGGCGGGGCCAACTCAATATTGAACCCTATGGACTAAGACTGGGGGGCCATTAAAGGTCATGTGCGTGGAAAGGCAGGCGTATAACACTATTGGCAATATAGTGTACATAGAGTACAGTATATAGATATATATTTTTTGTACAAATAAATAATTTTCATATATATATATGTATATATATAATTTTTTTATGTATATATACAATATACAACATTATAAATTGTTTATTATATATATACAAATATATACTTAATATATATATATATATTTAATTTTTTTATTTTGTACAAATATATACATATATATTTAATTATTTTTTTATATATATATATATATATACTTTTTTTGTACAAATATATATATAATTACATTTTTTACAAATATATATATATATATATATATATATATATTTATATATATTATATATACACACACACACATCTATCTCCATTGTACAGGGTAGGTGTCACTGCAGACCTGCCAAGTAAAGACCTCACTGGGGAACATTTTCACATTGCATGTTGCTGTGAATGAGCTCAGTAAACTGCCATCCTCCTGTGGGTGTGAGATCCCCTCCCTTGGACTGAATATAAGCTTCCCAGGAGAGGTAACACTTCATCGCATTGACTGTTCTTCCAGGATCTGCTTGCAGCAAGGTACAGTATGATCCCATTCTAGGCTAGGCTCTCTTCTGTCTGGTGTGTAGATGGCATTGTGCCCAAATCAACTGACATCTTCTCCTGGGACTTTGCACATCGCTTGCAGTATTTTATGATTCATTGGCTTGGATGCATGACAAGGATGCATTGTATGGACCACTGCCTTTGAAGTAAATAGGGCCACTGCTGAAATATAAAGGGGTTGGTGCTGGAGGTAAAAAAAAGTTATTTAATTGCTTTAAAAAATGTTGCCAGTTTAAAAAAGTTTGGGAGTTTTTGTTTTTTACTTTTTTATCTACATTTGGATGCCTTTTCTGTTGTATTGCCATACTATTTATAGTGTTAGAGTTTGTGCTCTTTTATTACCTTTATTAGTGACTTTGTTCAAATTGAACTTGTCTTGAAATGACCAATACAAAATTCTTTATTTCTAATATTTTGCTGCTTAGGTTCTGGTTAAAAAATATTTTATTTTTCATGTTATTTACAGGATGTGTTTTTGGGGTGTATTTAGAGGAGTTTAGTTTGTTTCATTGAAGATCTATTCATGCTGAGGCTTGATTCACACATATGTATTTTGCGTTTCATGCTTTTTGCAGTGCTTCTGCAGTTTTTTTTTTTTGCGTTTTTCTACACATGTTTTAATGCATTTTGCATTTTGTTCAGCTCTTTTTTTTGTTAAAGTGGATTTCTTTTTGTTGCTGGGCAGAATAAAAATGCATAACGCTGCAGAAACGTGGCAAAAACGCACAACATGCATTTCAGCAGCTTCTCTATTGAACTCTATTGTAGCAAAAACTCTGCTTTTTGCTTTTAAAAAAGTCCCTGACACTTTCCAAAACCGCAGTGGCTCATAAAAGCGTAGATGTGAAAATGTTCCATAGGAAACCAAGTTAAATGGAATGTAGTGCGTTCTGCAAAAAGCACTAAAAAATGCATTGTTGTCTCTGGGAAAAACAATAATACTCCCTTGCAGTGGGGCTGCTCCAAGGGTTAAATGACCGCCACGATCTAGGGGACCAGAAAAAGTAGTTTTATTCACTCGATCCTCCACTCTCCCTGCAGCTGCTGCGCCTCAACTCCCCTACACTCCGGCTTGTAGACTGTTCCTCTGCATCCTCACATTCGATGTCAGGCTATGGGCCCTGCTTTGTACTTGATGATGTCACTGATGAGGACTTGCAATTGCCAGGGCATAGGGAAGAAGAGGCTGTGAGGGCTAGTCTAGCAGCATGGAGGGAGCCTGTGGGAGTGGATGATCGGACAAAGTAGTGTGCTTTTTACCTCACCCTGCCTAGACCTAAATGAGCATTTAAATCTTGCAGAGCAGGGTCACAATGACTGGCACTGTGCATAGAGCAGTTGTGTTGTGTTGCCATGCATTCTCTTATCCTCCTCTCCTCTATTCCTTCTCTCCCCTTTTCTTCTGCTCTCCTCCTCTCCTTTTCTTTTCTCCTCTCCTCTTTTCCTATTCTTGTCCTCTCATCCTCTCCTCCATTCTTCCTCTCCTTTTCCCCTCCTCTCCTCCTCACCTCATCTCCCCTTTTTTTTCCTCTTCTCCTCCTCTCTTCTCCTCCTCTGCTCTCCTCCACTCCTTCCTTTTCTTCTGTTCTTCTCCAATCCTCCTCTCCTTTTCTTCTGTCCTTCTCCTTTCTTCCTCTCCACTTCCCCTCCTCTCCTCCTCACCTCATCTCCTGTTTTCCTCTTCTCTTCCTCTCCTCCTCACCTCATCTTGTTTTCTCCTCCTCTCCTTCACTCCTCTTCTTCTCCTCTCCTCTTTTCCTTCTTTCCTCTTCTTGTCCTCTCCTCTTCTTCTCCTTTCCTTCACTCTTCCTCTCCTATTTTCCTCCTCTCCTCCTCACCTCATCTCCCGTTTTCCTCTTCTCTTCCTCTCCTCCCCACCTCATCTTGTTTTCTCCTCCTCTCCTTCACTTCTCTTCTTCTCCTCTCCTCTTTTCCTTCTTTCCTCTTCTTGTCCTCTCCTCTTCTTCTCCTTTTCTTCACTCTTCCTCTCCTATTTTGCTCCCCTCCTCCTCACCTCATCTCCTTTTCTTCTCCTCTCCCCCGCTCCTCTTCTACTCTTCTTATCTCCTCCTCCTCTCACCTTCTCTCCTCTTCTCCTCCTCTCCTACTCTACTCCACTCCTCCTCTCCTCTTTTTCTCCTCTCCTCCTCTTCTTCTTCTCCTTTCCTCCTCTCCTCTTTTTCTCCTCTCCACTCCTCCACTCCATTCCTGCTCTCCTCCCTTGCAGCACTGGGATTCTTTGTTGAAATCCTGGTCAAGACACTCTCTGCATGGAGTTTTCATATTCTCCCTGTACTTGTATGAGTTTTCTCCAGTTACTCTGGCTGCCTCCCACACTCATGGATGCCCCATGCAAAATAAAGTGTTAAGGTCCTCCCCCAAAATCTATACCAGATCTTCCTTTTGAGTCTGGTATGAATTTTAAGAGGAAAACCCATACAAAAAAAAAACAAGCAAAAATGTATTTGGGGTGGGGTCCCCAAAACTCATACCAAACCTTTAATTCTAATATGTAGCCTCACTTGCTAGAAAAGGGTGGGAGGGGACACGAGTGTACCCCTCCTTCTTCTTGAACCATACCAGGCCACATGCCCTTAACATGGGGAGGACTTTGCCACAGGGGATCCCTCTTTCAAAGTACCTTGTCTCCAAGTTGATTGGGACAAGGGCCTCTTCTCCACAACCCTGGTCCATTAGTTGTGGGTCTGCGGGCAAGGAGGCTTATCGGAATCTGGTGCCCCTTTAACAATAAAGGGGCACCCAGATACCAACCCCCTCATGTGAGTGAATAGGGGGTACAGCCCCATGATGTAGCTCCACCGTTAATTCGATCATCCAGTGATGTAGATCCTCAGCAATCAAGATGAATGACACCTGCCAAAAGAAAAAAATACAATGGCCCTAACGTGATGACGTCCACTCCCTGAACTGTCATTGGCAATGTAGAAGAAGGGGCGCTGGTAGTGGTGACATCATTGTCCAGATATGACCATATATGATCAGAGTTATTGCCATGTGGCCATTTTTAGAAAATTGCATCATCCCCCAATTCCTACCCTGTTGCTTTGTGGCATGTGGATTCCCAGCCATGTAAGTGAATGGGCCAGATGATGTCAATAATTGCTAAGGACGAGGCGGGTTCAGGCTCCGCCTGCTTCCTTAGCAACCATTGACAGCGGGAAAGCTGCCATTTTCGTGAATACCAAATACCCTAAACATTTGGCGTTCGGATGAATATCTAACAAATGAATGTTTGGTCCAAAATTATGTTCAGATGGTCGAACACTCAGCTCAACCCTAATGATAGATTGCAATCTCCTTGTGGGCAGGGACTGTTGTGAACTTACAGTAAAGTGCTGCATAAATTTTTGGCCTAAATTGTTGGCCTGGAACAATGAACAGCTGCTCCGAATTTGCATGTTTAGTGGTCGGATTGTGCCTGCAGGTGTGACAGCCATTTCGATGCCTGTAGGTAGCAATAGAACATGTTTCCTTGAGATCAGCTGACTAGCAGGGGGTGTCTTCTGAAGTTCCGAGATGCCTATAGAGCTCACGACCATCACCCTGCCTGTGCAACCCAGCAAGATCACATTACCATCATCTACTGTCTGTGGATACCTGAAATGATCTGATCCGTCAGATGATCAGCCCATGTAATCATATCTTTACATTTACTGGACCATGGAAAGTAATCACACTGTTACAATATAGCATGAGAAAAGGGAAAACAAATTCCAGAGAAAAATAAAAGCTTCAGTTACAGATACTATATACATACAGGTGGTTGCCTTAGAGGAAAAGCCAAAACAATGTATATAGTGTATATGATGTATTACAATGTGTGCAACAAAGGCAGCTTGGGTACTCCTGTACTTCAGACTTCTTCACCTGGATTTAATATGAGTATTTCCTGATACATTGTTTACTATATAGTGATATATACATTGTAAAAAAATAAAGCAATAAATAAATAAATGTTATTTATATATATATATATATATATCTACATTGATATCTATATCTATATATTAAAAATATATATATTAAACACTATATATATTTTTTTTTTAATTTTTGATATACATTTTTTAGTGGTTCAAAAATTTTGAGTAAACATGGCTACAAATGAATATACACTGAAGGAAATCAGTATTTGATCCCCTGCTGGTTTTGAACGTTTGCCCACTCGAATGTTCGGTGTATTGTAACACTGAGAGACAGAATAGCAACAAAAAATTCAAAAGAAATGCATGTCTAATAAATGTTGCACTGAGGGAAAAAAGTATTTGATCCCCTTCACAAAATATGGCTTAGTACTTGGTGGCAAATCTCTTGTTGGCAATCACAGAGGTGAGACTTTTCCCTGTAGTTGGCCACCAGGTTTGCACACATCTCAGGAGGGATTTTGGCCCACTCCTCTTGGCAGATCCTCTCCAAGTCATTAAGATTTGGTGGCTGATGTTTGACAACTCGAACTTTCAACTCTCTCCACAGATTTTCAATCAGATTAAGGTCTGGAGACTGGCTATGTGCTTCTTCTCGAGCCACTCCTTTGTTGCCTTTGTGTTTTGGGTCATTGTCATGCTGGAACACCCATCCACGACCCATCTTCAATGCCCTGGCTGAGGGAAGAAGGTTCTCACCCAAGATTTGACGGTACATTGCCCCATCCATCGTCCCTTTGATGAAGGTCCCTTTGATGAAGTGCAGTTGTCCTGTATCCTTAGCAGAAAAACACCCCCAAAGCAGAATGTTTCCACCACCATGTTTGACAGTTGGGATGGTGTTTTTGGGGTCATAGGCAGCATTCCTCCTCCTCCAAACACGGCGAGTTGAGTTGATGCCAAAAAGCTCGATTTTGGTTTCATCTGACCACAACACTTTCAACCAGTCCTCCTCTGCATCAGTCAGATGTTCAGTGCAAACTTCAGACGGGCCTGGACATGTGCTTTCTTGAGCAGAGGGACCTTGCGGGCACTGCAGGATTTCAATCCTTGTCGGCGTAGTGTGTTACCAATTGTTTTCTTGGTGACTGTGGTCCCAGCTGCCTGGAGATCATAATGGGATCAAATACTCATTTCCTTCACTGTACCTGGCAAAACTAGATACAAGCTGTAAAACAAAGCAAAGTGTATGCTTATCTAGTGTATCCACAGTTAAGTAAGGACACAGACATCCATCAGAGGCACTGTCCCTTGAGAGGCAAATTTTGTACCTATTAACATTTTTTGCATATAATTTTTATTTTACACCATTGTGAATATAGTATTTTTGTATATACAGTCATGGCCGAAATTGTTGGCACCCTTGATATTTTTCCTGAAAATCAAGTATTTCACACAAAAAAGGTATTGCATTAACACATGTTTTGCTATACACATGTTTATTCCCTTTGTATGTATTGGAACAAATATAAAACAGAGGCAGAAAAGCAAATATGACATAATGTCACACAAAACCCCAAAAATGGGCTGGACAAAAGTATTGGCACCCTTAACTTAATATTTGGTTGCACACCCTTTGGAAAACATAACTGAAATCAGTCGCTTCCTATAACCATCAATAAGCTTCTGACACCTCTCACCCGGAATTTTGGACTACTCTTCCTTTGCAAACAGCTCCAGGTCTCTCTTATTGGAAGGACACCTTTTCCCAACAGCAATTTTAAGATCTCTCCACAGGTGTTCAATGGGATTTAGATCTGGGCTCATTGCTGGCCACTTCAGAACTCTCCAGCGCTTCTTTGCCATCCATTTCTGAGTGCTTTTTGACGTATGTTTGGGGTCATTGTCCTGCTGGAAGACCCAGGATCTTGGACGCAAACCCAGCTTTCTGACACTGGGCCCTACAGTGCGACCCAAAATCCTTTGGTAATCCTCAGATTTCATGATGCCTTGCACACAGTCAAGGCACCCAGTGCCAGAGGCAGCAAAACAACCCCAAAACATCATTGAACCTCCACCATATTTTACCGTAGGTACTGTGTTTTGTTCTTTGTAGGCCTCATTCCGTTTTCGGTAAACAGTAGAATGATGTGCTTTACCGAAAAGCTCTATCTTGGTCTCATCTGTCCACAAGACGTTTTCCCAGAAGGCTTTTGGCTTACTCAAGTACATTTTGGCAAACTGTAGTCTTGCTTTTTTATGTCTCTGTGTCAGCAGTGGGGTCCTCCTGGGTCTCCTGCCATAGCGTTTCATTTCATTTAAATGTCGACGGATAGTTCGCGCTGACACTGATGCTCCCTGAGCCTGCAGGACAGCTTGAATGTCTTTGGAACATGTTTGGGGCTGCTTATCCACCATCCGGACTATTCTGCGTTGCAATCTTTCATCAATTTTCCTCATCCGTCCACGACCAGGGAGATTAGCTACAGTGCCATGGGTTGCAAACTTCTTGATAATGTTGCGCACTGTGGACAAAGGCAAATCTAGTTCTCTGGAGATGGACTTGTAACCTTGAGATTGTTGATATTTTGCCACAATTTTGGTTCTCAGGTCCTCAGACAGTTCTCGTCTCCTCTTTCTGTTGTCCATGCTTAGTGTGGCACAGACAGACACACAATGCAAAGGTTAAGTGAACGTCTCTCCTTTTTATCTGCTTTCAGGTGTGATTTCTATATTGCCCACACCTGTTACTTGCCCCAGGTGAGTTTACAGGAGCATCACATGCTTGTAACATTCTTATTTATCCGCAGTTGTGAAAGGGTGCCAATACTTTTGTCCAGCCCATTTTTGGAGGTTTGTGTGACATTATGTCGAATTTGCTTTCTTTCCTCCCTTTTTTTGTTTTGTCCCAATACACACAAAGGGAATAAACATGTGTATAGCAAAACATGTGTTAATGCAATACGTTTCGTGAGAAATACATGATTTCCTGGAGAAATATCAAGGGTGCCAACAATTTCGGCCATGACTGTATATATATATATAAAGAGAGAGAGAGATTTTTTTTAGTTTTAATTAAGTTTACATACATTTGCATGTAAATATTTTTTCTTTTACACCATTGTGTTACTGCATTTTTGTTTACAAATTAAAAAATATATTATTATTATTTATTTCTTTTGAAGAAGTTGTTTTGCATATGTTTGCATAGAAATATTTTTTTCTCTTATACCATTGTGTACCTTTTGGGCATATATATATATATATATATATATATATATATATATATATATATATTTCTTTTTACAAGTTTGCATATTTTTGCAAATAAATATTTTTTACTTTTACACCATTATATATATATATATATATATATATATATGTATATATTTATAGTTCGCATGAATAAATACTTTTTGTGCGAGTATGTGTATATATATATATACCGTTTATATATTCATTTTTGTACAAGTAAATATTTGTATGTTTATTTTTTTTTTGTGTGTATTTTGCTTTATTTTATGTTATAATAAGCTCTACCATACATATTCCCATAGAAAATTTTTTTAAAATTTTTGCCCATGGTTCTGCTTGAGTTCCTTGGTGACTTTAAGAATGACTTTGGAATGTATGCTGCTGTATCTATAGTGACACCTGATCATCCCATCCTCCTTAGAACACTTTTATTGTTTTTTTTTCTCTCCCCCTGTGTCCAGGCTGCTGATGGCCGCAATGTTCTCAGGCTGCTAGGTCACAGAATGCCGAGTCCCATGCCTCTCCTCCTTCAGTTTTGTCTTTGCCAACAAAGGCCAGGCTTTTATTACAGGAAGAACGATCATAAATGGACATGAGACAGACTTGTGTTTGTTGCTTATTCAAATTGTGTGTGAAGCATCCATAGCAACATTATACATCTAATACAGCAACCTGACATAACATTCCAATAAATAGAATAGAGGATCTGCAGGTCATGGGGGACGCTAAATTTTCATCTGACATTATGAGCCTGATTTACTGAAGCGTGAAATGAGGTGACATGAAGAAAAGTCAACCCGTGTTGTCTCTGTGTTAAGCAAATATTGTTTAACTACAAGAAGCATGTGTATTCTTCCTTGAACTTTGGTGTGCTTTGCAGGGGCATTACTAGGATTATAACAGACCTGGGACACCTTGGGGCACCCCAAGGAGAGCAGTAATGAGTTGGGGTTTTGGAATACATAACAGACAGAGAGCAGGGGTCAGCAATATGTAACACACAGAATGCAGGAGTCAGCAATATGTAATGAACAGAATGCAGGAGTCAGCAATATGTAATGAACAGAATGCAGGAGTCAGCAATATGTAATGAACAGAATGCAGGAGTCAGCAATATGTAATGAACAGAATGCAGGAGTCAGCAATATGTAATATACAGAATGCAGGAGTCAGCAATATGTAATGAACAGAATGCAGGAGTCAGCAATATGTAATGCACGGAATGCAGGAGTCAGCAATATGTAATGCACAGAATGCAGAAGTCAGCAATATGTAATGAACAGAATGCAGGAGTCAGCAATATGTAATATACAGAATGCAGGAGTCAGCAATATCTAATGCACAGAATGCAGGAGTCAGCAATATGTAATGAACAGAATGCAGGTGTCAGCAATATGTAACACACAGAATGCAGGAGTCAGCAATATGTAATACACAGAATGCAGGAGTCAGCAATATGTAATGAACAGAATGCAAGGGTTCAGCAATATGTAATGCACGGAATGCAGAATTCAGCAATATGTAATGAACATAATGCAGGGGTCAGCAATATGTAATGCGTAGAATCAGGGTTCAGCAATATGTAATGAACAGAATGCAGGGTTCAGCAATATGTAATGCACAGCTAGCAGGGGTCAGCAATATGTAATGCACAGGATGCAGGGGTCAGCAATATGTAATGAACAGAATGCATGGGTCAGCAATATGTAATGAACAGAATGCAGGAGTCAGCAATATGTAATGAACAGAATGCAGGGGTCAACAATATGTAATGTACAGCCAGCAGAGGTCAGCAATATGTAATGCACAGGATGCAGGGGTCAGCAATATGTAATGCACAGATAGCAGGGGTCAGCAATATGTAATGCACAGATAGCAGGGGTCAACAGTATGTAATGAACAGAATGCAGGGTTCAGCAATATGTAATGCACAGCTAGCAGGGGTCAGCAATATGTAATGCACAGAATGCAGGGGTCAGCAATATGTAATGCACAGAATGCAGGAGTCAGCAATATGTAATGAACAGAATGCAGGGGTCAGCAATATGTAATGCACAGAATGCAGGAGTCAGCAATATGTAATGCACGGAATGCAGGAGTCAGCAATATGTAATGCACAGAATGCAGAAGTCAGCAATATGTAATGAACAGAATGCAGGAGTCAGCAATATGTAATATACCGAATGCAGGAGTCAGCAATATCTAATGCACAGAATGCAGGAGTCAGCAATATGTAATGAACAGAATGCAGGTGTCAGCAATATGTAACACACAGAATGCAGGAGTCAGCAATATGTAATACACAGAATGCAGGAGTCAGCAATATGTAATACACAGAATGCAGGAGTCAGCAATATGTAATGAACAGAATGCAGGGGTTCAGCAATATGTAATGCACGGAATGCAGAATTCAGCAATATGTAATGAACATAATGCAGGGGTCAGCAATATGTAATGCGTAGAATCAGGGTTCAGCAATATGTAATGAACAGAATGCAGGGTTCAGCAATATGTAATGCACAGCTAGCAGGGGTCAGCAATATGTAATGCACAGGATGCAGGGGTCAGCAATATGTAATGAACAGAATGCATGGGTCAGCAATATGTAATGAACAGAATGCAGGAGTCAGCAATATGTAATGAACAGAATGCAGGGGTCAACAATATGTAATGTACAGCCAGCAGAGGTCAGCAATATGTAATGCACAGGATGCAGGGGTCAGCAATATGTAATGCACAGATAGCAGGGGTCAGCAATATGTAATGCACAGATAGCAGGGGTCAACAGTATGTAATGAACAGAATGCAGGGTTCAGCAATATGTAATGCACAGCTAGCAGGGGTCAGCAATATGTAATGCACAGAATGCAGGGGTCAGCAATATGTAATGCACAGAATGCAGGAGTCAGCAATATGTAATGAACAAAATGCAGGGGTCAGCAATATGTAATGCACAGAATGCAGGGATCAGCAATATGTAATGCACAGTAGGGGTGAGGAGAATATAACAATAAGAGTGTAGCACAATCCTCCCCTTTCCCACCAATTCACTCTCCCAGCACAAATCCCCATTCTAGTACAAATCCTCTTTCCCTCTAAACACCCCCTCCGAGTAAAAATCCTCCCACCCCCTTCTAGCACAATCCCTCCAATCCCCCCCCCCCCCAAGCATGATTCCACTTCCCCTTCCAGCACTTAACCCCCCCCCCAATCCTCCTTTCTAGTACAAATCCACTTCCACTCCAAATCCCCCCCCCCATTTTAGCAAAAATCCTTCTACCTTCCCCAATTCCCCCCTGCCAGCACAAAGCCTCATTCCAGCACAAATCTTGCTCCGTTTTCCAATATTACCTCCCAGCACAAATTCTGTCCCACCCCGCCCCCCAACCCTTCTGGCACAAAACCTCTCAACACTCCCCTCCCCACATTTCCCCTTCAGTATGGATCCTCTTCCCCTTCCAGCACTAGCCCCCCCATACCCCTTCTAGCGCAAAACCACTTCCTCTCCAAATCCCCCCAGCACAACCCCTTTCTTCTAGACACAAATCCTCTTCCACCTTCCCCAATTCCCCCCTCCCAGCACAAATCCTCTTCTAACCTTCCCCAATTCCCCCCTCCCAGCACAAATCCTCTTCTATCTTCCCCAATTCCCCCCTTCCAGCACAAATCCTCTTCCACCTTCCCCAAGTCCCCCCTCCCAGCACAAATCCTCTTCCACATTCCCCAATTCCCCCCTACCAGCACAAACCCTTTTCCACCTTCCCCAATTCACCCCTCCCAGCACAAATCCTCTTCCACCTTCCCCAAATCCCCCCTCCCAGCACAAAGCCTCTTCCACCTTCCCCAAGTCCCCCCTCCCAGCACAAATCCTCTTCCACATTCCCCAATTCCCCCCTACCAGCACAAACCCTCTTACACCTTCCCCAATTCCCCTCTCCCAGCACAAATACTCTTCCACCTTCCCCAATTCCCCCCTCCCAGCACAAATTCTCTTCCACCATCCCCAATTCCCCCCTCGCAGCACAAATCCTCTTCCACCTTCCCCAATTCCCCCCTCCCAGCACAAATCCTCTTCCACCTTCCCCAATTCCCCCCTCCCAGCCCAAATCCTCTTCCACCTTCCCCAATTCCCCCCTACCAGCACAAATCCTCTTCCACCTTCCCCAATTCCCCCCTCCCAGCACAAATCCTCTTCCACTCCCAACCAAACACAAATCCTCTCCTAGCACCTATCTTTCTAGCATAAATCCTCATTTTCTTCCCCCCACTACCCCCAAATCCCCCTCCCAGCATAAATCCCTCTTCCCCACCTCTCCTTTTAGCACAAATGCTCCTTCCCAATCCTGCCTCAAAGCACAAATTACCCCCCAATCCCCCCTCCCAGCACAAATTCTCTTCCACCATCCCCAATTCCCCCCTCGCAGCACAAATCCTCTTCCACCTTCCCCAATTCCCCCCTCCCAGCACAAATCCTCTTCCACCTTCCCCAATTCCCCCCTCCCAGCCCAAATCCTCTTCCACCTTCCCCAATTCCCCCCTACCAGCACAAATCCTCTTCCACCTTCCCCAATTCCCCCCTCCCAGCACAAATCCTCTTCCACTCCCAACCAAACACAAATCCTCTCCTAGCACCTATCTTTCTAGCATAAATCCTCATTTTCTTCCCCCCACTACCCCCAAATCCCCCTCCCAGCATAAATCCCTCTTCCCCACCTCTCCTTTTAGCACAAATGCTCCTTCCCAATCCTGCCTCAAAGCACAAATTACCCCCCAATCCCCCCTCCAAGCACAAATCCCCCTCCCTACCCCCCCCCTCCAAGCGCAAATCCTCTGCACCCAATGGATTATATTTAAATGAAAGCTATTGTACCCCTTCTAGCGCAAAACCACTTCCTCTCCAAATCCCCCCAGCACAACCCCTTTCTTCTAGACACAAATCCTCTTCCACCTTCCCCAATTCCCCCCTCCCAGCACAAATCCTCTTCTAACCTTCCCCAATTCCCCCCTCCCAGCACAAATCCTCTTCTACCTTCCCCAATTCCCCCCTTCCAGCACAAATCCTCTTCCACCTTCCCCAAGTCCCCCCTCCCAGCACAAATCCTCTTCCACATTCCCCAATTCCCCCCTACCAGCACAAACCCTTTTCCACCTTCCCCAATTCACCCCTCCCAGCACAAATCCTCTTCCACCTTCCCCAAATCCCCCCTCCCAGCACAAAGCCTCTTCCACCTTCCCCAAGTCCCCCCTCCCAGCACAAATCCTCTTCCACATTCCCCAATTCCCCCCTACCAGCACAAACCCTCTTACACCTTCCTAGCACCTATCTTTCTAGCATAAATCCTCATTTTCTTCCCCCCACTACCCCCAAATCCCCCTCCCAGCATAAATCCCTCTTCCCCACCTCTCCTTTTAGCACAAATGCTCCTTCCCAATCCTGCCTCAAAGCACAAATTACCCCCCAATCCCCCCTCCAAGCACAAATCCCCCTCCCTACCCCCCCCCCCCTCCAAGCGCAAATCCTCTGCACCCAATGGATTATATTTAAATGAAAGCTATTGTGCCCAAATTTCTGTTTTAAATATCCATTTATTTTATCACAGCAACTTCCCTGTGGATGATTAGATGTTCAAAGTAGTGTTTATAGGATGACAACACTCTGCACCTGTATCCCACTTGCGCTCTTGTGTTGTCACCGCGTGAGATTCATTCTCAATAGAGATAACAATAGCCTTGCCATGAGAAAAGCCATACAGCCATTCCTGAAGTGCATATATGCAGGAAGTGGCTGCAAAGAGGCCGCATGAGATCAACAGCACTGACATGCAAAAATAAATGAAAAAAATTGCTTTAGCAAACTAAACCATTATTCATTTAGAATCAACATTGACGTCACCCTATCAAATACCTTTCCCAAGAAAGAGCTGGCTGCGTACTAATGATTCCAGTGTTTCCATAGAACTCTATTGTTCTGTAAGATGAGAACCATGTCTGGGAACCTCCCCACCTCCCCGGGAAAACAGGCTTAATGATGGTGATTAAAGAGTAACTCCACTTTTGTTGAGAAAAAAATGATCCCCTCTGGGTGCCCAAAGTAAATTGCAGACATTTGAACAAACTTGAGAGCAGATTCCTGTCTTTTGTTGTTCTGAAGAAAGAACTGTTTGTTACACCAAGTCCTGTGCAGACTGATTCTGAATAGGAGTATCTCACCAAAACCTATTGCAGGGGATGCCTAAAATCGAACTTGTATCTTAGGGCAGACTGATTCTGAATGGGAGGGTCTGGTTCATTATAATCACCTGGTGCGCTCTCAGTGTTCTGATGAGAAAAGCTGCAGGGTCCTTTTAGAAATAATTAACCCTTGGGGAGTATCGCACCAAAACCTCCAACATGGAAGAAAAATATATTTTAAATATATTTTTTAAATATTCTTCCCAGATATATTGACATACTGTATATTTGAAATACAAAAATTTTGGCCATATTCAATATATTTCAAAATATTTTTTAATAAATATATATATATATATAAATATACTGTATGTTGAAATGCGTTTTTATTACAAAATATATGAAAAATATTTTTAAAAATACATTTTCAAATATACTGTCTTTAAAAATGCACTTAATCTACATTTTTAGAATGCATTTACAAATCCTTTTTAAAATGACTGTTTTATATGTTAAAAAAAATCTGAAGAATTAATTAAAAAATAAATTTTTTTTGAAATATTATTCATATATTTTGTAAGATATAAAAAACGCATTCAACATACAGTATATATATATATATATTTAAATATATTTTGAAATATATTGAATACAGATAAAATTGTAGTATTGTAAATATATGTCAATATATTTGGGAAGAATATTTTTGAAATATGTAATATAGCATTGAATTTTACAGAAAAAAATTGCCACAACACAAAATTAAAAGAAAAGTCTTTTTTTTACAAAATGACTTGTGTAAGAATTGTATAAGTTCAATTTTTGGTTTTTTTTAATTGCTATTTTTTTTAATCCTACAAGTGTGGAGTTAGCGTGGGGAGGTTCCCAAGTGGGGCTTCTTTGTGCATGCCTTCCAGAATAATAAATTTCTATTGAAATGCTGAGGCCATTGGTGCACGGCCAGTTCTTTCTTGGAAACTATGTATGGGGAGCATGGACGAGCTCCATCTGATGCTTGCTCCTGATTTTTCAGACCGCAACAGACTGAGTGGGCTTGGGAGTGGCGACCTTTTTCATTACTATTAGTAACTTTTAATTTTGGGCACCATAGTGCCCAAAATTAACGCTATTGAATGGGTTTCCAAAACTGGAGCTGCATCTTGGTGAAACAATCGACTCAAAGGTCAAACAATTGACTTGAAGGTCAAACAGTAAACTGAAGGTCAAACAGTGAACTCAAACAAGCGTCTAGCTGCTATTTCTATCAGGGAGATCAGCTGTTCCTAGGGGTCTGGATGGTGGGTAGGGACAAGTGAAATTGGGAATTTTAATTTGCCCCCTAAATTTTTCTAAAAATTGGGAGATTTCTGCAAAATTTCACCATGTTGGCTGATCAAGAGAAATGATTTAATTCCCCCATTTCTCATGCAATTTATTTTATTAAATTATTGTGTATCAATTTTTCATTAAGCTATTTTATATTTATTTGTATTCAATTATTTTATATTTATTTTTATTATAATTTATTTTTTTTAAATATTATTTCAAATTTTTTATATAATATTGTATCTAATTATTTCAATATCATTAACCTAATATGGCTATGTTGCCATGTTAAGTTTATGAAGTCATGCGCATCCCCATTCCTTTTGCGTATGTGCAACTTGAGGGCGGAGAATGCATCGGGTGCTGTTGCTTGGGTTGGTGGCGATGCGATCATGTAACAGCTTGCTGCAAGTTCTGGTGAACTAGGTTTGCAGTTCAGGCCAAGCCTAGCCCTTCCCTACTAATCAGCAGTGCCAGCTATTTTGATATTCTCTATTTTATTTTCAAGCTATAGAAAACCAGAAAGGACCGCCAGGCCAAAACCAGATGAAAATGTCTTAGATAAGAAGTCCGAGTGATCCATTGACCCTGCTCTTTTTTATATATGTAGATATGTAGTGTTTATAAGAATCTACAGTATATACTGTATATATAAAATTTATAAATATTATTATGCTAAACACTATATATGTAGTGTTTATAAGAATATACAGTGTATATATATATATATATATATATATATATATATAATTTTTTATTAAGATATCTAATTATTGTATATTATTATATATATTATATATTATATAATTAATATTAAATTAATAAAACAAAGTTGAACATTTAATCTGCTGTTTTATATGCACATACTGTGTGTGTGTATGTGTATATATAGGTCGATATATAGGTAGATAGATAGATAGATAGATAGATAGATAGATAGATAGATAGATAGATAGATAGATAGACACATACAAATTCTTTAATGTAATCATTTTTTTTTATCTGAGAACTAAAAAATATTAAAAGTAAATAAAAAATGTTTAAAAAATAAAATTATAATATATATATATATATATATACATACTTTTTTATTTATTAAATAATAATTGATGTAATTATTGTTATATCTCTAACGAAAAATAAAGGTATAAATATAAAGTAAAAAAATGGGGCAGACTTGATGGACCACCCGGTTTCTGCTGTCACTCTTCTATGTTCCTATGTTTAATTTAATTGTTGGTAACTAAATCATATAAAAAAAAAACATCCAACACATTTCAGGGCAACACTGCTACCCCTTCATCGGAGCTTAAAACGGGATCAAATTTGGATGGACTTAGAGAACACAGTGACATCCCAGATCTATATTAGAACCAGTACCGAACTCTCCTCATGGAGCACCAACTTGACCACTAGTTTCCGAGCAATCATGGAGTGCCCCCAAAATGTGTTGGCTGTTTTATTTTGGCGGAAAACGCATGCAGCTGTCAGAATAGCCAGTGACTGCACCTAATTGGATGAAGAGACTGTTTTCCTCCCGTTTCCTTCAACAAAAGCCAATTTTCCATTCGGGTGGTACTGACAGGACTAACCACAGAATACATTTTGGCCAGTCCAGCAAGACATTGTCCAAACTTCAATCCCTGTTTGGCCATCTTGAGGCTGGGACTTGAGAGAGGGTTCAAGGGTTCGTCCAGTTTAAGGACAGCTGGTGGGGGGAGAGTATTAGCATTAGTTCAGGTAAACCGTTTGCGCCATTTGTAGGCGTCAGGCTGGGTGTGGACCAGGGGCGGACTGACCATTTGGAAACTCAGGCACTGCCCGAGGGCCCGGGGTCAGAAGGGGGCCCCATGAGATGCCCCTGGTACCTTTTTCATAGGCTTTTTTGAGTTTGGGCAAGGACACAGGGGCCCCATGATCCCCTATTGTCCGGGGGCCCCATAAGTTGTCAGTCCGCCCCTGGTGTAGACCCTTTTACTTCTGCATATGTAGAAAATGGGACTCTGTTCTAATATGAGTTTTTCTATGTTCTCAGAACTGAGATAAGAGAAGCAATGCAGTATATGGAAATGTAAGATCTTCCTGAGAGCCAGCACACAATTTGCATTTAGGTCAATAGTTCAGTAACGGCCAGTTTCCAGTAACTCCGCGTTGGACATATGCAAAATGAATAAATAAATTCCAAGGTCAAAGTTCACAGAGCTGTAATACCGGTGTAATTAGATATGTCCGGGACGTATGTAGCTGCATTGGGTGTTGTAATGAGCATGCCAATGGGAAAAGACTTCTTCGAGTGAAATACTTGTAAAATGACTACATAGCTCTGGTAGCCAACCTGAGGGCCACATGCGGCCCTGTAGTGCCTATAGTATCGGGAGCGTTGCTTTGTAAAGGGTCTGTTATAGTAGCGATCCTTCACAGTTCCATACAACATGGACATTGTGTAAGGACTGCACAGGCAAAAGGATTTACATGACCGTGCCATCTCTGAGCTGGCATCTCAATCCAGGAAGTAGATGGCGACCCTTGGTGATGCCTGAATGAAGATGTTGGTGTCCTTCTGGAGAAAACAAGGACTTCAAAGCCTTGGAATTTGGCCTCTTTTAAAGTTAGTCTGTTGGTAGCATAGTTACACAGTTAAAGAGGCACATTAGTTGTCCTTTCTTGAGCAAACTGGAATATTTCCAGTTCTTCTTGTTTATTCTTGTTTGTCTGAAGACATGTTCTTTGTTTCTTTAGTATCCCATGGCTTCCCTGGTCTCCCCTCGCAGAGGTTCCTCAAAGCTAAGGTTCTCCTCAGCTAGCATATCCTACGATGGAAAACCCTGGGCTGTCTCCTCGACACCGGTGCTCAACACCTCACTGTCCAACGGTTCCAATGACAAGGAGGTGATGCAGAATCTTAACAATCGTCTGGCCAGTTATCTGGAGAAGGTGGCCTCTTTGGAAAAGTCAAACAAGCAACTCGAAATTCAGATAAGAGAAAAATTAGCAGCAAGTGATTCAGTGAAAAGAGACTACACAGACCAATACAACCTGATCCATGTCCTCAGAAAACAGGTAAGAACTGGGGATGTTCCTGCATAATTATAATATTCCAGATAAAAGATGATGGTTCCTCAGGGGCGGAGCACAAGTTTAAGGAGCCATTCGCATGGAGGAACGTCATTTGCACTATTTTAATTGATCCAAAATGTTCAAAACATTTTAATAGTAGGTGATCATTTTTTCTCTATGGGAGAAAAGACAGAACTTAGAGAGAGAGAAATTACAGAGATCTGTTAGCAAACAAAGCAAGCATTCCGGTGAACAGAAGAAGAAGGTGTCTCCATCACACTAGGCAAACATGGTGAGGACTGAACACAGGAACTCCCTCGTAGATGGCCATTTATTGGAACAGCTCTGACAATCGCTGGAGCAAAAACAGTATTCAATAGTAGAAACCTGATCTGCAAGCTGCAAACCATTGCTGAGCTGGCAGCCCGCACTCGGTGTGGGAAAAGCAAAATGTTGTGAAGTGTTACAACTCAAAATTTACTGGGGCCACTAATTAGTAAAGGACAAGCAGGACCCTCCATGTCCCTTATTAGTCATAGATGACTACCCACATGGAAGAAAAATATATTTGAAATATATTTTAAAAATATTCTTGACATATTTATGAAATGCTACAATTTTGGCCATATTCAATAAATATATATAAACACACATATATATATATATATATATTCAATCAATTTCAAAATATATTTCAATATATATATATACTGTATATATACACTGCATGTTGAAATGTGTGTTTATTACAAAATATATGAAAAATATTTTTAAAAATACATTTCAAATATACTGTAAGTCTTTAAAAATACAAATCTGCTTTTTTGGAATGCATGTACAAATATATGTAAAAATATATGTTAAAATTACTTTACTGTTAAAAAAAACTAAAGAATATATTTAAAAAAAATATATTTTTAAAAATTCTTCAGATTTCTTTTTATCTAACATCTAAAAAAAGTAATTTTAACATATATTTTACATATATTTGTAAATGCATTAAAAAAAATGTAGATTTGTATTTTTAAAGACATACAGTATATTTGAAATGTATTTTTATAAATATTCTTCATACATTGTGTAATAAAAATGCATTTCAACATGCAGTATGTATATATATATACCGTATTTTCCAGCGTATAAGGCGACTTTTTACCCCTTGAAAATCTTCTCAAAAGTCGGGGGTCGTCTTATACGCCGGTATACGGCATGCTGACACTTTTTAGGGGGGTGGCGCGGTGCCAGGGGCTGCTGTCTCTTACCTGGCTCCGGTCCCACGACGATCCGGTCCAGGAAGCGCGGCTGCTCCTTCATTCAATTCGGCCGCTGGATGTTCACGCGGCTGCTTGGCTCCACCTCCTCACCGGTGATTGGCTGCCAGAACTGTAGCTCAGGAAAGGCACACAGGCGGCCAATCACCGGCGAGGAGGCGGAGCCGAGCGGCCCCGCGAAAATCGAGTGAAGGAGCGGCCGGTAAGTGTGCCGTACAGAGGTGCTGCTGCAACCACATATGCTGGCTGCAGCAGCACCATACTGCAACAGGGGTCAGCAAGTGTCATTGGTGTCAGTGGGAGGAATAGTGCCCCATCATTGGTGTCACTGATACCAATGATGGGGCATTATTCCTCCCACTGACACCAACGATGGGGCACTTTTTCTCCCCCCCACTGACACCAACGATGGGGCACTATTCCTCCCCCCCCCCCCACTGACACCAATGATGGGGCACTATTCCACCCCCCACTGACACCAATGATGGGATACTATTACTCCCACTGACACCAATGTTGGGACACTATTACTCCCACTGACACCAATGATGGGGCACGATTCTTCCCACTGGCACCAATGATGGGGTACTATTCCCCCCACTGATACTGATGATGGGGCACTATTCCTGCCACTGATACCAATGATGGGACACGATTCCTCCCACTGATACCAATGATGGGGCATTATTCCTCCCACTGATACCAATGATGGGGCGCTATTCCTCCCACTGATACCAATGATGGGGCACGATTCCTGCCACTGACACCAATGATGGGGCGCTATTCCTCCCACTGACACCAATGATGGGGCACTATTCCTTCCACTGATACCAATGATGGGGCACTATTCCTCCCACTGATACCAATGATGGTGCACTATTCCTCCCACTGACACCAATAATGGGGCACTATTCCTCCCACTAATATCAATGATGGGGCACTATTCCTCCCACTGATACCAATGATGGGGCACTGTTCCACCCACTGATACTAATGATGGGGCACTATTCCCCCCACTGATACTAATGATGGGGCACTATTCCTCCCACTGACACCAATGATGGGGCACTATTCCTCCCACTAATACCAATGATGGGACACTATTCCTCCCACTGACACCAATGATGGGGCACTATTCCCCCCACTGATACTAATGATGGGGCACTATTCCTCCCACTAATACCAATGATGGGACACTATTCCTCCCACTGACACCAATGATTGGGCATGATTCTTTCCACTGGTGGGCATTGGAAGAGGGGTAGTCTTATACGGCGAGTATAACCCAAACACTACATTTTAACAGGAAAAGTACGGGGTCGTCTTATACGCCGGAAAATACGGTATATATATATATATATATATATATATATATATATATTATATTTTAAAATATATTGAATATGGCCAAAATTGTAGCATTTTCAAATATATGTCAATATATTTGGGAAGAATATTTTAAAAATATATTTCAAATATATTTTTCTCCGATATGGGTAGATCGGGCCTATTCCGGGCAAAGTGATCAGGATATTTCAGAGCTATTTGTCCTGTGAGACTGCATGTACATTCATTCTGTGCAAATAGAGGCAAAATCGAATGTTACTAGGCTATCTTCTCTCCAGGTCGAATGTTATTCAATTATTAGAAATAGGGTAGTTTGGGAGAA
This sequence comes from Staurois parvus, assembly GCF_062004578.1. Classification (NCBI taxonomy): domain Eukaryota; kingdom Metazoa; phylum Chordata; class Amphibia; order Anura; family Ranidae; genus Staurois; species Staurois parvus. Next base: position 783,742 of record NW_028317936.1, on the reverse strand, counting down.
TACTGCATTATGGTCACTAGATGGAAATGATGATCATAGTTCATTTCCTATGATCAGCTCCATCTAGTGACCATAATGTGATATTTTCCTGATTCCCAAATTTGACCTGGAGAGAAAATAGCCTAATAACATTTAGTTTTGCCCCCCATGCACACTGAACAAATGTACATGTGGTTTCTAACATAAATAGCTCTTTTTTTTTTATAAATAGACCCCATAGTGTCTTTACATTGTCCTCCTCCCTAGACCTGTATACTTTCTCAGCCACATTCCAAAACTCCCAGGGGCCCTTGTTTATGGCGGTGCGCACAAGGGTATGGGAGAGCATGTGACTTCCTCTATGTGATAGCCACCAGTCACCAGGTCTGAACACTGTCATGTGATGGTGGTGGGGGGGGGCATGATATTAGTCCCCTGTTTAAGCTCTGGTGTAAAATTACTAATCAAATTTTTGAAGGTTTAGAAGACTATAGGATATATAAGGGTCAAGCTCAACCTGATACATTGGCCACCATTTGTGAAAAGAAAACAGGCAATTTTCCATGCAATACTGACCCCGATGTCCCCCACATTCTCAGCCGCTCACCAAACCAGATCAGCTCCTTTTCTGGGTTGACTGAAGAGCATAAAGCAGCTCCATAGTTGGTCCCATTGGTGCCGTCCTGAAATTCTTCTATTAAAAGCTGCGAAGGGAATTGTTGGTGTATGGCCAACTTTATTCTATCTTTGTTCTTCCGTATTTCCATTTCACTACGGAGATTCCCAATATTTGTCCTTCCAGTCTTGACTGAACCACACATGAAAGCTAAATTTCAGCTCAGGTGACGTCATTAAACACATGAAATCTCCAACAATTTGATGGAACAATACTTGAGGTCTGAAAGCAAATATTTAACAGAAACTTTTCAGTTGAGGTGAGAAAACAAACAGTCACTTGGTAAAAGAAACAACTCAAACTGTGTGCAAAGCGTGATGAGTATAGGAATCTAAAAATGTCCATAGGAGATACTTTCAAAGCCCTAGTCTTTCTTGGTGTTTTTTTTTTGTTTGTTTTTTTATTTGGTCATTTTTATTTTTATTTACTAATGGAAAGACCTATTACTCATTGATAAGGGGGGAAAAGACAAACAGTTGTTTGCTGCAAAAGATTTTAACCATTTGTACAGAGCATTATCAGTATTCCTACCCAAAATTGTCCATAAGCAATGCTTTAAAAGGCTGCAACTGTTTGGTGGGTTTTTTTTTTTATTTGTTACTTTTATATGAATAGAAAGACCTAGCAATCCTTGACTGAGGTAAGAATATAGTCTCTTGTTATAATAGATGACTTTGACCATGTGTACAGAGGGTTATGAGTATTCCTACCCAAAATTGTCCATAGGAGACAATTTCAAAGGTTTTACCTTTTTTTTATACATTTGTTTTCTTTGTTAATTAATTAATTTTACTAATGGAAAGACCTATTACTCGTAGATCAAAGGAAAAAAGAAACAGTCACTTGCTCCAAAACATTTTAACCATGTGTACAGAGCATTATGAGTATTCCTACCCAAAATTGTCCATAGGAGACAATTTCAAAGATTTTACCTTTTTTTATAATTTTTTTTTCTTAATTAATTAATTAATTAACTAATTTATTTATTTTACTGATGGAAAGACCTATTACTCATAGATCGGAGGAAAAAAAAAGTCACTTGCTCCAAAACATTTTAACCATGTGTACAGAGCATTATGAGTATTCCTACCCAAAATTGTCCATAGGAGACAATTTCAATGCTTTTACCTTTTTTATAATTTTTTTTTCTTAATTAATTAACTAATTTATTTATTTTACTGATGGAAAGATCTATTACTCATAGATCGGAGGAAAAAAAAAAACAGTCACTTGCTTCAAAAGATTTTAACCATGTGGACAGAGCATTATGAGTATTCCTACCCAAAACTGTCCATAGGAGACAATTTCAAAGCTTTTAACTTTTTTTTTATATTTTTAATTTATTTATTTAGTTGTTTTGTTATTTATTTAGTTTACTAATGGAAAGACCTATTACTCATAGATCGGGGGGAAACAGAAACAGTGGCTTGCACCAAAAGATTTTAACCATGTGTACAGAGCATTATGAGTATTCCTACCCAATATTGTCTATAAGCAATGCTTTAAAAAGCTTCACCTTTTTTGGTTTGTTGTTGTTGTTTTTTTTATCATACTTTTTTTTTAATAGAAAGACCTAGCAAACCGTGACTTAGGTGAGAGAGTAAACAGTCTCTTGATATAGACAACTTTATGTACCAAGCATTATGAATTTCGACCCAAAATTGTCCAGAATAGGCAAAATAACAAAAATTAATTATAATAATAATGATTAACTTTGTGGGTGTTGTTTTTTTTACAAATAGAAAGTCCTATCAATTTTTGACTAAGGTGAGAAAATAGTCACTTGTTATAAAAGAGATTACTTTAACCAGTTGTACAGGGAATTATGAATATTCCTACCCAAAATTGTCCATAGGTAACACTTTAAACGCCTTTACCTTATTTTATTTGCTACTTTATTTTTAATAAAGCCTTTACCTTTTTGGTGTTTTTTTTTTTTTTACAAATGGAAAGCCCTTTCAGACTTTGACTAAGGTGAGACAATAGCCACTTGTTATAAAAGAGATTACTTTAACCAGGTGTACAGGGAATTATGAATATTCTTACCCAAAATTGTCTATAGGTGACACTTTAAAAGCCTTTATCTTATTTTATTTGCTACTTTATTTTTAATAAAGTCTTTACCTTTTGGTGGTTTTCTTTTAGTCAAAATAACTAAATAATATAAATTAACTATAATAATATAATAATAATGATTAACTTTATGGGTGTTTATTTTTTTTTTCAAATAGAAAGTCCTATCAATGTTTGACTAAGGTGAGAAAATAGTCACTTGTTATAAAAGAGATGACTTTAACCGGTGTACAGGGAATTATGAATATTCCTACCCAAATTGTCCATAGGAGACACTTTAAAAGCCTTTACCTTATTTTATTTGTTACTTTATTTTTAATAATGCCTTTACCTTTTTTGGTGTGTTTTTTAGGCAAAATAACTAAATAATATAAATTAACTATAATAATAGTAATAATAATATTAATAATGATTACCTTTGTGGGTGTTTTTTTTTTTAAAAGAAAAGAAACAAATAGAAAGTCCTATCAATTTTTGACTAAGGTGAGAAATTAGTCACTTGTTATAAAAGAGATGACTTTAACCAGGTGTACAGGAAATTATGAATATTCTTATCCAAAATTGTCCATAGGTAACACTTTAAAAGCCTTTACCTTATTTTATTTGCTACTTTATTTTTAATAAAGCCTTTACCTTTTTGGTGTATTTTTTTTTTTTTTACAAATGGAAAGCCCTTTCAGACTTTGACTAAGGTGAGACAATAGCCACTTGTTATAAAAGAGATGACTTTAACCAGGTGTACAGGGAATTATGAATATTCTTACCCAAAATTGTCCATAGGTAATACTTTAAAAGCCTTTACCTTATTTTATTTGCTACTTTATTTTTAATAAAGCCTTTGCCTTTACCTTTTTGTTTTTTTTTTCTTTTAGGCAAAATAGCTAAATAATATAAATTAACTATAATAATATAATAATTAATGATTAACGTTGTGGGTGTTATTTTTTTTTTTACAAATAGAAAGTCCTATCAATTTTTGACTAAGGTAAGAAAATAGTCACTTGTTATAAAAGAGATTATTTTATCCAGGTGTACAGGGAATTATAAATATTCTTACCCATAATTGTCCATAGGTGACACTTTAAAAACCTTTATCTTATTGTATTTGCTACTTTATTTTTAATAAAACCTTTACCTTTTTTGTGTTTTTTAGGCAAAATAACTAAATAATATAAATTAACTAGAATAATATAATACTAATGATTACCTTTGAGGTAACTTGTTATAAAAGAGATGACTTTATCCAGGTGTACAGGGAATTATGAATATTCTCACCCAAAATTGTCCATAGGTGACACTTTAAAAGCCTTTGCTACTTTATTTTTTAATTATTTTTACAAATGGAATGACCCAGCAGTTCTTGACTAAGGTGAGAAGACAACAGTCGTTTGCTATAAAAGACGATAAAAGAAGCAAATGACAGACATTAAATCAAACAGACTCAAATATTACATAATACAATGAGCGGCACACAGACTGTGCTTTGGTGAAACCCAAGGCTTTATTTTCTATATAAAAGGAACAAAGCCCTCGATAATAATAGTATGTAATAGTAATAAAAGAAAGAGGTTATGACTCATGAATAGCATTAGTAAACTATAACTAATTTGCTGTATCATGGTTACTTCAGTTCAACTAAATCCATCAGATGGCAGACAGGAATGAACAAACAAGCTTAACCATCTTGAAAGAACCTTTTCAATACCAGAGCTTCTTTTGCATTTTTTTTTTTACACACATAATAAAATGCACATTTTGGACCTGAAGATTAGTTTAAACCCCCCAAACATTATATATTTTTTACAATAAAAGACCCTAAAGAATAATATAGTGGTAGTTGCATTATACTGGCATCCTTTATCAGTAAAAAATACACTAATATTTAGTTCGGGGCAGCACAATGGCTAAGTTGTTGGCACTTGCGCCTAGCAGCACTAGGGTCATCAGTTCAAATCCCAAACACCCCACTACTTGCCTGGAGTTTGCACGTTCTCCCTGTGCCTTCATAGGTTTCTTTCCACACTCCAAAGACATGCTGGTAGGTTAATTGGCTCCTTGAGGGCCGGGAATGAATGTGAGTTAGGGATCTTACTGCAGATTGTACACTCCTTGAGGGCCGGGAATGATGTGAATGTACAATAAATTTGTAAACTGCTGAGTAAATTGAACACGCTATATAAGTATCCATAAAAAAATAAAAACAAACCGAAAAAGATTTTAGTGCACATAAACACAATATTTTCCGCAATATTTCAGTAAAATGTAAAAAATCCAGTTGCGTTGAGTAAATAGATACCAAACATGTCCCTTGAAATGGCGACAAATGGCTAAATGCCCATCGTTCACAAGGCCTAAAGGTTGGTATACTTCATAAAAATTTTTAGATTTTTTTGGTAATCTAACTTTAGGAAAATTTTCATTCACTTTCAGGAAAATCATCAAGAATTGAGTGGAATTATTTTCAAAATGAGGGGCAATCCTTCTGCGGCATTTCCCAATTGAAAGAAGTGTCCTCTTTGGAAGATTTCCCCTCTATTCTTCTTCTGGTAGCTACTGAAAATGCTAGATTTCCACCTTACTTTTAGTCCTGGTGACAGTGGTCACCAGAACAGATAGAGAGGTGGTATCTCCACAGTGGGGGCAAAGACAGTGATGACAAACCCAATGGAGTTTCAACCTTTACATTCACATGAATGCAATCTGAACACACATGTACAGTAAGTAAAAATGCACCTCCAGTAAGTGACCAAAAATTGTACAAGTACCAATCATGTTGGCAGATAATGCAGAAACCTAGAAGAAGACTGAGCAAAGATGTCACAGTCAACAAGCTAGTAGACGTTGAGTAATTGAAGCAAAGGTGAGTATAATGGACTTTAGTTCCACTTTAGTTGGGGTCATGTTCATTGTCCACATACTTTACCCAAAAAGGTGTCCCTTTGTATAAACTCAAAAAGTTGGGAGGTATGTGTAGAGGCTTTAAAAGTCTATTTCAGCCTTTCCCAGCTTTTTGTACATGGAGGAACCCTTAAAATAACTTTTTGGCGCCAGGGAACCCATGCTAATATATACTATATCTACAGCTCACAGTACATTAGTGTGATAGTTATTGAGAACCGTGCTCCTTACATTGGTGGTAACTGGGGAAAATCCCACCCTTAAAGATGTCTAAAAAAGATCATTGGTGTCAAGGGCTAGATATTGGAGAGGCAGAAATTGTTCATTGCTCAAGGAACCCCTTTCAACCTCTGGAGCAACTCTAGGGATCCTTGGAACCCTGTTTGAGAAAGGTTTGGTCTATTTCAGGATTTCTCAGTCAGAGTTCCTCCAGAGGTTGCTAGGGGTTCCTTGAGCAATGAGTAGTTTCTGCCTCTACGAAAAGTTCCCACTGGCACCATTGATCTTTCTAGTTATCTGTAAGGGAGTAATTCTTCCCAATGACCACAAGTGTAAGGAGCATTTTTCCCAGTGACCATCAATCTAATGTATCATGAGTTGAAGGTCCAATCATTTTTAGCAGAGGTTTCCAGAGACCAGAAAGTTAATTTAAGGGTTCCTCTGTGTTGACAGGCTTGAGAAAAATGTAATTCACTAAAATGCCACAGAGAAAACTGAAAACAACAAAAACATTCTTCAGTACTTGATGGGTTTGTCATGACATATCTCCATTGATGTTCTAGATTGCAGATTCCATACTTGACAACACACGACTACTGTTGGCTATTGACAACACCAAACTGGCCATAGATGACTTCCAGGAAAAGTGAGTATCAGAGGGATATTATCAATCCATATACTGAATAAACTGTAGTCATGTAAGGTTTATGTAAAGTGAAACAAAGAAAAAATGAAGACATCTCATTGTCGTAAGTCCATCATAGTTTAACAGTTGGCAATATAAACTTTTCTATTCTCAATGATGGAGAAGGATCTGGGGGGGTCAATGGTAGAGAAGAATCTGGGGGGGGGGTCAATGGTGGAGAAGGGTCTGGGGGGGGTCAATGGTGGAGAAGGATCTGGGGGTGCTGGTAGATCACAAGCTTACTAATGGCATGCAATGACAAGCTGCAGGTTCTAAAGCGAGCAAAATCCTCTCTTGTATTAGGAGAAGTATAGACTCTGTGAGAGAGAGATATCATTTCCCCCGGTACAAATCATTAGTAATACCTCATCTGGAATATGCAGTTCAGTTTTGGGCACCAATTCACAAAAAGAACACTGGGGAACTGGGGAAAGTACAGAGAAGGGCAACTAAACTGAAAAGAGGCATGGAGGAGATCAGCTATGAGGAAAGATTAGAAGCACTGAATTTATTCTGTCTTGAGAAGAGGAGATTAAGGGGGGGATATGATCTCCATGTATAATACATAAGGGGGGATATGATCTCCATGTATAATACATAAGGGGGGATATGATCTCCATGTATAATACATAAGGGGGGGATATGATCACCATGTATAATACATAAGGGGGGATATGATCTCCATGTATAATACATAAGGGGGGATATGATCACCATGTATAATACATAAGGGGGGATATGATCTCCATGTATAATACATAAGGGGGGATATGATCTCCATGAATAATACATAAGGGGGGATATGATCACCATGTATAATACATAAGGGGGGATATGATCTCCATGTATAATACATAAGGGGGGATATGATCTCCATGTATAATACATAAGGGGGATATGATCTCCATGTATAATACATAAGGGGTATGTGATCACCATGTATAATACATAAGGGGTGGATATGATCTCCATGTATAATACACAAGGGGGGATATGATCGCCATGTATAAAACATAAGGGGGGATATGATCTCCATGTATAAAACATAAGGGGGGATATGATCTCCATGTATAATACATAAGGGGGATATGATCTCCATGTATAATACATAAGGGGGATATGATCTCCATGTATAAATACATAAGGGGGGATATGATCTCCATGTATAATACATAAGGGGGGATATGATCTCCATGTATAAATACATAAGGGGGGATATGATCTCCATGTATAATACATAAGGGGGATATGATCTCCATGTATAAATACATCAGTGGTTCATATAGTGAACTTTGTGTAGAGTTATTCACCCTGAGGTCATCACAGAGGACAAGGGGGCACTCTTTATGTCTGGCGGAAAATAAATTTAATCTCCAAACACTGAAAGGTTTCTTCACAGTAAGAGCTGTGAGAATGTGAAATAGACTCCCTCAAGAGTTAGTTCTGGCCAGCTCACTGGATTGCTTTAAAAAAGTCCTGGATTCTTTCTTGGATACACAAAATATAACTGGATACTAACATTTATAGGTAGAGTTGATCCAGGAAATATTTGATTGCCTCTCGGGGGATCAGGAAGGAATTTTTTTCCCTGCAAGAGCAAATTAGATCGTGCTCTGCTGAGTTTTTTTGCCTTCCTCTGGATCAACTGTGGGTGTAGGAGAATAATTTTTTTTTTTTTTTTTTATGGTTGAACTGGATGGATTTTTGTCTTTTTTCAGCCAGACTAACTATGTAACTCCAAAAAAAACCCCAAAGAACAAGGTTCCAGAACTAAATTTTATTTCATTTTTATTCATTTATTGTAGATGGCAAAACTATGAATTTGCCATCAACAAACACCGTAAAGACTGCCATAACCAGTTCAAATTGTTTCCAGTTCCTGCTAAATCGGTCAAAATGTGAGCCATGGGTGGACCTGTTGGCACCAATTGGCTTAGAAAAAGTAAATTTTTCAATCAACTTTTGTTGGAGGAGCAGGTGGAAAAGTGCAGGCTAAACAGTGACTGTAACCAACCAGATGCAGTCACTGTTCAGGTATTTTGATAGCTACTGGGGCCAGAATACAATAGCAGGCAGGGGAACATATCTGATCAACTTCGGTCTCAGGACACCATTTTGGATGCAATACAGGAGATCAGAATTTTCACACTTCCCTGGCTCCATGCTTTTTCGGGTGTCTATGAATTAAATGGTCAGAATGAGAATACCCATGGTCATAGATTTTAAAAATAGGTCAACATTGGCAGCTCTGGTACAGATTTTCTTTAGTAGTAAATGATTTTAACATTACCTTTAAAAAATACACTAAAACCTCTACAACTGAAAAAAATAACAGAAATGCCTTTCTTCGAAAAAAAAGCTTGAGTTAAGCTTCTTTTAATGTAAGTATCGTGTTTAACCACATCAAGCCAAACAGCCAATAAAGTAAGTAGACTTGGTTTATTAAGGTAAATTCCACTTAATCCCAAGAGGTATGCCTTGAAGTGAGTATAATCTGCACTGTTATGCATTATACCTGCCCAATGAATGAGAATGTTGTTATCTCATCAGGTTGAACACGGAATCTGCGCTGCGTCAGTCTGTGGAAAGGGATGCCAATGCCATACAGAAAGCTAAGGAAACGAATGAAGCCCTCAATGAAAGCCTGAGAGCCGATCTCGACAGTCTACAGAACGAGCTATTTTCCTTAAAGGCTGACCATGAGCTGGTACTATTATTAAATATCTTTTTAATATAATACATCACTGCCCTCAGTCTTAAAGTGTTACTAAACCCACAACAGTAAAATCAGTCTGTATATGCAGTAAAGCATGTTTGGCATACTTACTGTGGAACCTAAGGGGTTAATCTTCTGCATTGTGTAAAAAGGCTGTTTGATCTTGTCTTGTCTGCCCCTCCTCTTGTTGAAATGACCACCTGATATAGACTCAACCCATGGTCACATTCACATGCTCAGTTTAGTGTGTATTGCTAGAGAGGTTTTTTTTTTTTTCTTGGGAAGGTGCATGTGATCAGCACAGGGCCAATCATCACTGTCCAGACAGAGGGTCAAAGGTTTCATATCCTCCTAGAGCAGAAAGAAAACTCCTACAACCTTTAACTAGTACTCTGCTGAAGTCACAAGACTGCTGTAACTGCTGAGAAAAGGTATTTAGCAGTTCATATTTACTAAAATAATTGCATTTCCGTGTTGTGTCTACTGTGGGAGACCAGATATAGTGAATGCAAGGTCCAGGGAGACCAGATATAGGGAATGCAGGGTCCAGGGAGACCAGATATAGTGAATGCAGGGTCCGGGCAGACCAGATATAGTGACTGAAGGGTCTTGGGTTTAGTAACATTTTAACCTGATATAGATATTGCATTTGTTGATATTCCTTATCAACAAATGCAACCTTTTAGCTAGCTTTCACATCTTTCCTGGTTCATGACTCAACAATTTGTTCATATAGAGCAGGGGTGTCAAACTGGCGGCCCTCCAGCTGTTGCCAATCTACAAGTCCCATGAGGCATTGCAAGATTGACAGTTAAAAGCATGACTCCCAAAGGCAGAGGTATGGTGGGACTTGTAGTTTTGCAACAGCTGGAGGGCCGCCAGTTTGACACGCCTGATCTATATGAACAAATTGTTGAGTCATGAACCAGGAAAGATGTGAAAGCTAAAAGGTTGCATTTGTTGATAAAGAATTCGCTTATAATAACGGGTTCTATTTATGGTTCAAAAGACATGTTTTCTTTACCAGATAATTTAGAAAGTTATGAGTAGAAGGCCAATAGCTGGCCAATAGAGATGAGCAAATCGAACTTGGCGAAGTGGAATTCGTTTCGAATATTAGGAAAATTAGCAGACTTCGGATGCGCGAATCGAACTTTTTCCAAAAATGGCGGCGACATGTGCAGCGACGGAGCGGGGATCTGTGGGAAGGCGCGCAGACAAGGCGCGCTGACCCATAATGCATTCATTCATGACATGTGATCGCATTAGCCAATCAGCAGCCAGCCAGCCAGCACTGTGTAATGGTCGAGCTATAAATTGCGGCCATTTTAGAATTCTCCATTAGCCTCCAGTCATTCAAGAGAGACAGACCACCTGTCTGTATTGAGGGACAGAGTTAGGGCCACAGAATCGTTACTTAGGGACACAGAACCGTTACTTAGGGACATAGAACCGTTACTTAGGGACACACAATCGTTACTTAGGGACACAGAACCGTTACTTAGGGACACAGAACCGTTACTTAGGGACACAGAATTGTTACTCAGGGACAGACACAGAATTGTTACTGAGGGACACAGAATTGTTACTGAGGGACACAGAATTGTTACTGGGGGACACAGAATTGTTACTCGGGGACACAGAATTGTTACTCGGGGACACAGAATTGTTACTCAGGGACACAGAATTGTTACTCAGGGACAGACACAGAATTGTTACTGAGGGACACAGAATTGTTACTGAGGGACACAGAATTGTTACTCAGGGACACAGAATTGTTACTGAGGGACACAGAATTGTTACTCAGGGACAGACACAGAATTGTTACTGAGGGACACAGAATTATTACTGAGGGACACAGAATTGTTACTCAGGGACAGACACAGAATTGTTACTGAGGGACACAGAATTGTTACTGAGGGACACAGAATTGTTACTCAGGGACAGACACAGAATTGTTACTCAGGGACACAGAATTGTTACTCAGGGACAGACACAGAATTGTTACTCAGGGACAGACACAGAATTGTTACTGAGGGACACAGAATTGTTACTGAGGGACACAGAATTGTTACTCAGGGACAGACACAGAATTGTTACTGAGGGACACAGAATTGTTACTGAGGGACACAGAATTGTTACTCAGGGACACAGAATTGTTACTGAGGGACACAGAATTGTTACTCAGGGACACAGAATTGTTACTCAGGGACAGACACAGAATTGTTACTTAGGGACACAGAACCGTTACTTAGGGACACAGAACCGTTACTTAGGGACATAGAACCGTTACTTAGGGACACACAATCGTTACTTAGGGACACAGAACCGTTACTTAGGGACACAGAACCGTTACTTAGGGACACAGAATTGTTACTCAGGGACAGACACAGAATTGTTACTCAGGGACAGACACAGAATTGTTACTCAGGGACAGACACAGAATTGTTACTGAGGGACACAGAATTGTTACTGAGGGACACAGAATTGTTACTCAGGGACACAGAATTGTTACTCAGGGACACAGAATTGTTACTCAGGGACAGACACAGAATTGTTACTGAGGGACACAGAATTGTTACTGAGGGACACAGAATTGTTACTGAGGGACACAGAATTGTTACTCAGGGACACAGAATTGTTACTCAGGGACAGACACAGAATTGTTACTGAGGGACACAGAATTGTTACTGAGGGACACAGAATTGTTACTCAGGGACAGACACAGAATTGTTACTGAGGGACACAGAATTGTTACTGAGGGACACAGAATTGTTACTGAGGGACACAGAATTGTTACTCAGGGACAGACACAGAATTGTTACTCAGGGACACAGAATTGTTACTCAGGGACAGACACAGAATTGTTACTCAGGGACAGACACAGAATTGTTACTGAGGGACACAGAATTGTTACTCAGGGACAGACACAGAATTGTTACTGAGGGACACAGAATTGTTACTGAGGGACACAGAATTGTTACTCAGGGACACAGAATTGTTACTGAGGGACACAGAATTGTTACTGAGGGACACAGAATTGTTACTCAGGGACACATAATTGTTACTCAGGGACAGACACAGAATTGTTACTGAGGGACACAGAATTGTTACTGAGGGACACAGAATTGTTACTGAGGGACACAGAATTGTTACTCAGGGACACAGAATTGTTACTCAGGGACAGACACAGAATTGTTACTGAGGGACACAGAATTGTTACTGAGGGACACAGAATTGTTACTCAGAGACACAGAATTGTTACTCAGGGACACAGAATTGTTACTCAGGGACAGACACAGAATTGTTACTGAGGGACACAGAATTGTTACTGAGGGACACAGAATTGTTACTCAGGGACACAGAATTGTTACTCAGGGGCACAGAATTGTTACTCAGGGACAGACACAGAATTGTTACTGAGGGACACAGAATTGTTACTGAGGGACACAGAATTGTTACTCAGGGACAGACACAGAATTGTTACTGAGGGACACAGAATTGTTACTCAGGGACACAGAATTGTTACTCAGGGACACAGAATTGTTACTCAGGGACACAGAATTGTTACTCAGGGACACAGAATTGTTACTCAGGGACAGACACAGAATTGTTACTGAGGGACACAGAATTGTTACTGAGGGACACAGAATTGTTACTCAGGGACACAGAATTGTTACTGAGGGACACAGAATTGTTACTGAGGGACACAGAATTGTTACTCAGGGACACAGAATTGTTACTCAGGGACAGACACAGAATTGTTACTTAGGGACACAGAACCGTTACTTAGGGACACAGAACCGTTACTTAGGGACACAGAACCGTTACTTAGGGACATAGAACCGTTACTTAGGGACACACAACCGTTACTTAGGGACACAGAACCGTTACTTAGGGACACAGAACCGTTACTTAGGGACACAGAATTGTTACTCAGGGACAGACACAGAATTGTTACTCAGGGACAGACACAGAATTGTTACTCAGGGACAGACACAGAATTGTTACTGAGGGACACAGAATTGTTACTGAGGGACACAGAATTGTTACTGAGGGACACAGAATTGTTACTCAGGGACACAGAATTGTTACTCAGGGACACAGAATTGTTACTCAGGGACAGACACAGAATTGTTACTGAGGGACACAGAATTGTTACTCAGGGACACAGAATTGTTACTCAGGGACACAGAATTGTTACTCAGGGACAGACACAGAATTGTTACTGAGGGACACAGAATTGTTACTGAGGGACACAGAATTGTTACTCAGGGACACAGAATTGTTACTGAGGGACACAGAATTGTTACTGAGGGACACAGAATTGTTACTCAGGGACACAGAATTGTTACTCAGGGACAGACACAGAATTGTTACTTAGGGACACAGAACCGTTACTTAGGGACACAGAACCGTTACTTAGGGACACAGAACCGTTACTTAGGGACATAGAACCGTTACTTAGGGACACACAACCGTTACTTAGGGACACAGAACCGTTACTTAGGGACACAGAACCGTTACTTAGGGACACAGAATTGTTACTCAGGGACAGACACAGAATTGTTACTCAGGGACAGACACAGAATTGTTACTCAGGGACAGACACAGAATTGTTACTGAGGGACACAGAATTGTTACTGAGGGACACAGAATTGTTACTCAGAGACACAGAATTGTTACTCAGGGACAGACACAGAATTGTTACTGAGGGACAGACACAGAATTGTTACTGAGGGACACAGAATTGTTACTGAGGGACAGACACAGAATTGTTACTGAGGGACACAGAATTGTTACTGAGGGACACAGAATTGTTACTCAGGGACACAGAATTGTTACTCAGGGACACAGAATTGTTACTCAGGGACAGACACAGAATTGTTACTGAGGGACACAGAATTGTTACTGAGGGACACAGAATTGTTACTGAGGGACACAGAATTGTTACTCAGGGACACAGAATTGTTACTCAGGGACAGACACAGAATTGTTACTGAGGGACACAGAATTGTTACTGAGGGACACAGAATTGTTACTGAGGGACACAGAATTGTTACTCAGGGACACAGAATTGTTACTCATGGACACAGAATTGTTACTCAGGGACAGACACAGAATTGTTACTGAGGGTCACAGAATTGTTACTGAGGGACACAGAATTGTTACTCAGGGACAGACACAGAATTGTTACTGAGGGACACAGAATTGTTACTGAGGGACACAGAATTGTTACTGAGGGACACGGAATTGTTACTCAGGGACAGACACAGAATTGTTACTGAGGGACACAGAATTGTTACTGAGGGACACAGAATTGTTACTCAGGGACACAGAATTGTTACTCAGGGACAGACACAGAATTGTTACTGAGGGACACAGAATTGTTACTGAGGGACACAGAATTGTTACTCAGGGACACAGAATTGTTACTCAGGGACACAGAATTGTTACTCAGGGACAGACACAGAATTGTTACTGAGGGACAGACACAGAATTGTTACTGAGGGACACAGAATTGTTACTGAGGGACACAGAATTGTTACTCAGGGACACAGAATTGTTACTGAGGGACACAGAATTGTTACTGAGGGACACAGAATTGTTACTCAGGGACACAGAATTGTTACTCAGGGACACAGAATTGTTACTCAGGGACACAGAATTGTTACTGAGGGACACAGAATTGTTACTGAGGGCCACAGAATTGTTACTCAGGGACACAGAATTGTTACTCAGGGACACAGAATTGTTACTGAGGGACACAGAATTGTTACTGAGGGTCACAGAATTGTTACTGAGGGACACAGAATTGTTACTCAGGGACACAGAATTGTTACTCAGGGACACAGAATTGTTACTGAGGGACACAGAATTGTTACTGAGGGACACAGAATTGTTACTCAGGGACACAGAATTGTTACTGAGGGACACAGAATTGTTACTCAGGGACACAGAATTGTTACTCAGGGACAGACACAGAATTGTTACTGAGGGACACAGAATTGTTACTGAGGGACACAGAATTGTTACTGAGGGACAGAGAATTGTTACTCAGGGACACAGAATTGTTACTCAGGGACAGACACAGAATTGTTACTGAGGGACACAGAATTGTTACTGAGGGACACAGAATTGTTACTCAGGGACACCGAATTGTTACTCAGGGACACAGAATTGTTACTCAGGGACAGACACAGAATTGTTACTGAGGGACACAGAATTGTTACTCAGGGACACAGAATCGTTGAATTAAAGAGTATGTCAGACAACACGCAGGGGAGTGTCAGAGGAGGCCATGTTTTAGGAGCGAGCAGACGTGGCAGCAGAGGAAGGGGTCGAGGCAGCACTAGTCGCAGCCAGAGGCCAGTGCTCCCGGTGTCATCCAGCGGTCGTGTCTCCACCGACAACCCTGCCGTCATCGATTGGTTGGCTCGGTCGTCTTCCTCTTCCCAGGTCACCTCTGACACCTACAGCCAACGGTCGGTGGGTACGTCAGACACAACCGTTAGTTGGCATGGCTCGGGAGCAAGCCCACTGAAATCACGTGTCCTCTACCTGCCCCTGTCCTTTGGTGTTCCCTCACCAAGCGAAGTATCGCATGCTGTGGGCTCAGCCCCACTGTACAGTGAGGAAGAGCTAACAGGGCGGTCAGGAACGGGGGGAGACATCCGCCTCTTCAGCAGCCAGGTGAAGAAGTACTGGCGAGGAGAGTGGCTCGGTAGCCGGTCTAGAGACAGGTCTGTCTCCTGACCCACACGCAGCCGAGGGGGCTAGTAGTGAGGCGGAGACCCTAATTGATGATGATGAGGCTGATCGCACTTGGCAGCCTCGTCGTCATCAGGCTATTTCTTCCGCATCATCAGGAGAAGAGGGTGCCAGCTTGGCAGCGAGCAAAACAGTCGGTGGGTTGCCCAGGAGGCAGCAGGGTCGCAGCAGTGTCAGTGGAGGCAAACGGCCACGGAGTAGAGCACCAGCTCCACTGCAGCCTACCACCACGGCCAGTAGTGGTGCCGGTGTGCACGGAGGAAGTAGCAGTCAGCCAGTGAGGAGTAGCGGGGGCAAAGTTTCCTACTCGGCGGTGTGGCAATTTTTCGTCAAGCCGCCCGAGGAAGTAAACGTAGCCGTATGTCGACTATGTGGGCAGAAAGTCAAGCGTGGCCAGGGGGCCCATGTTGGGACTACAGCGTTGCGTCAGCATATGCAGCGTCGCCATTCGGTGGCCTGGGAAAACCGTGATAAAGATACGGCGGTTCTGCCTGCCCCAGCCCCAGCCCCCGCTCCATCACCCGCTCCGTTACTTGCTCCGTCACCCGACCTCAATCGCCCTCTATCAGCCAGTCAAGGCTCCAACACCTCTGCTGAGGGGAGTTGTCGCTCGTTGACATCTTCCGCTCGTTCAGATGCTCCTTCTCCTGCTACTCCTCTTCACGTATTCCGTCAGCAGTCTTTCTTGGAATCCGTTTCCAAGAGACAACAGTTTGCGAGCACGCACCCGACGGTGCAAAAGCTGAACGTCCTCCTGTCCAAGTTGCTGGTGCTGCAGTCCCTCCCTTTCCAAGTGGTGGACTCAGCACCTTTCCGAGAAATGATGGCTTGTGCCGCGCCGCGGTGGAGAGTGCCAAGCCGGAATTTCTTCGCCAAAAAGGCAGTGCCAGCCCTGCATTCACATGTAGAAGAGATGGTGGGCCAGTCTTTGAGCATGTCGGTCTCTGCCAAAGTGCACGGCAGCGCCGACGTGTGGAGCTGTAACTACGGTCAGGGACAGTACATGTCATTTACGGCCCACTGGGTGAACGTGGTGCCGGCACAGCCACACCAGCAACTTGGACAGGTCACGCTGCTTTTGCCTCCACGTTTGCACGTCTTTGGTCCAGCAAAGATGTCCGCCTCTACCACCTCTTCTTCCGCCGTGTCCTCAGCCGCCACCCCCGTGCCAAGTCCCATTACCCGACCGGCATATCACATGTGCAGGGCGCAACGGTGTCACGCTGTGCTGCACCTGGTATGCCTTGGCGAACGTAGTCACACAGGGGAAGAACTTCTGAGTGTAATGAACAGAGAAATCGACAGATGGCTGTCTCCGCGCAAACTGAAAATCGGAACCATGTTGACC
This sequence comes from Staurois parvus, assembly GCF_062004578.1. NCBI lineage: Eukaryota > Metazoa > Chordata > Amphibia > Anura > Ranidae > Staurois > Staurois parvus. The sequence continues at coordinate 766,377 of NW_028317936.1, read as the reverse complement.
GACAACAGAAAGAACATGGTGTCTGCTCTGCGTCAAGGAAGGTTGTGCCATGCGCCATGCATGACTCACGTGTTCAATCTGGTTGTCAAGCGGTTCCTAAAATCCACCATCCCACTGCAAGACATCCTTAAAATGTCACGTAAACTTTGCATGCATTTCAGCCATTCCTACACCGCAAAGCACACCGTCCTTGAGCTGCAGCGGCAGAACGGAATTCCACAGCATTGCCTGATCTGCGACGTTGCAACAAGGTGGAATTCAACACTACATATGTTAGACCACCTTTACGAACAGCGAAAGGCCATCACCGATTTCCTTATGTTACAAGCGGATAAAGGTACTCCCCTGTGTAACTTAGATGTCAGCCATTGGCAGCTCATGCGTGACACCTGCCGCTTGCTCAGGCCCTTTGAGGAGGCCACGCTATTCGTGAGTCGGCAGGACTATGGGATGAACGACGTCATTCCTCTGTTGCACGTCCTGGAACAAATGCTGTTAACAATGGCTGGTCAGGGTGCGGTAGACGTGGCGCACAGATCTCAACGCCACATGACCCCTGTGGGGGCAGGACAGGAAGAAGAGGAGGAGGTAGAGGAGGACATTGGTGCTCAGGAATTATTGAGTGAAATGGGTGGTTTTTCCACTCAGCGGACAGGAGTGGAGGAGCAGGAGCATCTGGTAGAGGAGGAGGAGACAGAGGACCCAGACGCACCGTGGCAGTATGCTGTGGAGATGGAGGCAGGGAGTCCCTCGCATTCCTTGCCACAAATGGCCCATAGCATGCTCGGTTGCTTGCGTAGTGACAGCCGAATAATAACCATCAGACAGAGGGATGACTTTTGGCTGTCCACCTTGTTGGACCCTCGCTACCGTTCAAAAATGGTGGCCTTTTTCACACCTGCTGAGAGGGAGGCCAAAATAACGTACTATAAAAACCACCTATGTAGTCAGTTGGTCTCTGCCTTTCTGCGCCAACGTCCATCCTCAGACACTGTGGGCCCTGTGCGCTCGCGTTCCGCTGCCATGGCAGCAGGGGAGGGGTGGGGTGGTAGGAGCAGTGGCAGCTCCACCAGCAGCAGCTGCCTCAGTCTGCAGTCGATGATGAGTAGCTTTCTTCACCAGCGCAGTGAGGAAACTACTAACCAGCCGCAGCAGCAGCAGCATCAGGTGGACCTGGAGCAGGACCTCAAACAACAGGCTCGGGCCTACTTGGACAGCACCCTGCCAACCGAGGTAGACAATCCCCTTGACTACTGGGCAACGAAATTTGACCTTTGGCCCCAACTAGCTGAATTTGCCCTTGAAAGGCTGTCATGCCCGGCCAGTAGCGTGGCATCGGAGCGCGTGTTTAGTGCGGCAGGAGGTATTGTAACTCCGCGGAGGACACGACTGTCCACCCAAAGTGTGGAGAGACTCACGTTTGTGAAAATGAATCAGGCGTGGATTAGTCTGGATTTCAAACCACCAGTTCCTGACACAACTGACTAAATCCGCCATGAATCATGCCCCAAACATGTTATTATTTTTAACATAGGCCTCTGTATGGCCTTCAATTTAAGCTGCTTACGCTTCGCCACTCTGCCATGGGCCCCTGTACCGCCTCCTCTTGCTGCTGCCAGGTCCAGAGTGTGTCATGGGTCCCTGTACGGCCTCCCATTGCTGCTGACTTCATCGCCAGACTCTGCCATGTGCCACTTTCAGGTCTCCTTACACTGTTGGTGGGTTCCATTTTGTCATAGGGTGCTGGCAGATTACGGGCCTCCCATTGCTGCTGCCAGGCCCGTAATCTGCCATGGGCCCCTGTACCGCCTCCTCATGCTGCTGCCAGGTCCAGAGTGTGTCATGGGTCCCTGTACGGCCTCCCATTGCTGCTGTCTCCATCGCCACACTCTGCCATGTGCCACTTTCAGGTCTCCTCACACTGCTGGTGGGTTCCATTTTGTCATAGGGTGCTGGCAGATTACGGGCCTCCCATTGCTGCTGCCAGGCCCGTAATCTGCCATGGGCCCCCGTACCGCCTCCTCATGCTGCTGCCAGGTCCAGAGTGTCTCATGGGTCCCTGTACAGCCTCCCATTGCTGCTGTCTCCATCGCCACACTCTGCCATGTGCCACTTTCAGGTCTCCTCACACTGCTGGTGGGTTCCATTTTGTCATAGGGTGCTGGCAGATTACGGGCCTCCCATTGCTGCTGCCAGGCCCGTAATCTGCCATGGGCCCCCGTACCGCCTCCTCATGCTGCTGCCAGGTCCAGAGTGTCTCATGGGTCCCTGTACGGCCTCCCATTGCTGCTGTCTCCATCGCCACACTCTGCCATGTGCCACTTTCAGGTCTCCTCACACTGCTGGTGGGTTCCATTTTGTCATAGGGTGCTGTATGGCCTCCCATTGCTGCTGCCTCCACCGCCACACTGTGGCTCCACACTCTGGTTTTGGCCCCGTGACTGCCCAAATGAGTGAAGTGTGCGGTGATTCTAAGATCGACGGCACTCATCTGCATGTCATACTGACTGACAGTATTATTTCTCTTCCCCAGCAGACTCCAAGGGCATTTAAATTAAAGGTACAGTGTTCTGCACTAATATAAAGGCTCTCTGAAGCCTAGAAACACCCTTTTTATAAGTTAAATTCGCAGCGAATATATTCGCATCGAATCGAATTTATTCCTCGAATTCGCTGAATCAGCCGAATCGAATTTTTGAATACTTCGCTCATCTCTACTGGCCAACATTCCCTTTCTATTTATACAACAGTCAGACAATATAGTTTTTTTTAAAGGCTTGGTCCAAGAAGCTTAAAGGCTATATGTAGGTTGAGTCAACCAAATTCAGAACTCAGAACTCAGAACAGGGTGTATGCTTATTCGGTTACAAATTGGGCCAAAACTCTCCACCCCAGATGTGCTATCAGCAGACAGTCGGAGTGACCATATGATGACCAGTGAAGAACTTCATTTAACTACCTTGACTGCCTTGGTTGTATGGTATATTTTTAGGCTTTGAAATTCAAGGGGGCCTATACCCAACAAAATGATTAGATAATCTGCTGATTTTTTTGCTCGGGTTGAGTTCAAGAAGCTTAAAGGCTATATGCAGGTTGAGTCAGCCACAGTCAAAACTGGGTGTTTGCCTTTTTGGTAACAGATTGGGCCAAATCTGTCCACCCCACACATGGCTATCATTGTGCAGTCGGAGTGGCCATTTGATGACCAGTGAAGAACCTCATTCAACTGCCATGACCATCTTTGTTGTATATATTATATCTATAGGCTTTGAAAGTCGAGGGGGCCTATACCCAACAAAATTACTAGATAATGCTGACTTTTCACCTGGGTTGAGAGATGTTACATTCAGATTCACAAGCAGTAAAACAATTTTGCCCTTGTCTAAAAGGAACAACATTGATCAGTTAGATTTTCAATAATTTCCAGTTAATGAATTTGTTGCTGAAGAAGTAGACATGTAATGAGACCCCTGAAGGAGCCACTCTGAATACTGGGCCCTCCTAACCTGTCTAGAGGTAACAGTTCCACATTTACCCCAAAGCACTGGCTAATCAGGAGCAACCAATAAATGGATCTTCATATTTGCTTGATGAGAACTTTTTTTTTTATAACTCTGAGGGAACACGGGTTAGGCAATACAGGATACCCATGAGATTCAAAAAGGTTCCTTCCATGTTCAACACAAACAATGGAAAAATTACTTCAGTTTCTTCTGCAGACTAGTATGGTCTTCCTTTAAACCAAGACTGGCAACATTTAATTGTGCAATACTTGATTGCAATGTGAGTAGTTCAGGTTTCCTGTAGGGTCTACAGGTAGCTGATTATACCCAACCCTCCAGAACTCTAACCACAGTGAAATTTCCTCTGTAGAATGCTCATAACTGGAAGCTTTCTGCTCCCCTCCACCTGGAGTCAACTTCCAGAGGGGCAGCATAAACTTATGGACTCAGGGCATTCTCTTAGCAGAAGCTCTTCCAAGGCAGCAGACCTGGGAGGTCCAGGTAGAAAGCACATATCCTCACCAGGGCAGAGCCTGGGAGGCAAGAGAGCTTCTTGGGAGTTCTAAATTTTTATACCCTCCTAGAGAATGGAAACCAGTAACATTACTCCTAGTGATTGGCCAGGCGGAATATTAATATTCATAACTCATTGTCTCCCACACTATTGACAGGGACACTTCCAAGGTAGTTGGAATAAAACAAACTATTAACTGAACTTAGGGATACTAATATGTTTCTCAGAGTGCTGCTCCAAACACCCATCCAACATTATCCGATGGCCCACCGCTTTCAGGTGCCTGCATCTGAAATGCTCATCCCTGTCTGATGCACAAAGTATGAGACGCCGCACTCCTCAACAGCCTATGTACCGAGACAATGGATGTAAAGCAGCCTCAGCCTAGGCTCCTCCCAGGCCAAACCTCTGACAAGTTTCACATTTTGAAATGCGTCAGATGGTGACAATGTTAGTCCTTTGGCATTAGCCCCTGTCCTAATGTTACTACAGATTGTCTACAACAGCCTTTCCCTACATTTTTATATCAGAGGAACCTCTAAAATAATTTGCAGGTCTCAGGGAAACCCTTCAAAGTACAGTTCATTGAGGGACAGTGGGAAAATACCTTTAACATTGGTAGTCAGCAGGAAGAAGGTGGTGAGAATGCAAACCCTAAGCTGGCCATAGATGGAGTGACCTTCTTTCCTGCAGCCACAGGTTCTTCGGGGGTGGGGGAGGGTTGCCATCCCAGCCAGGAGAACACACTGTGATTATTGCTAGAGGCTATAGCCACTGGCAATAATCGAATTTTTTGAATCTTGGCTGGTGCCTGCTGAACTGGGATTTGAACCATCTATGGCTGGCTTTACAGATACATGCTGTCTACCAAGTCGTGTTGACCCCGGGACTATGCAGGTGCTATCAGATGGGAATTCAATCAGCCAAAGCTCAAGGAACCCCTAGCAACCACTTCATAAACTCAAGGAATCCATGGAACCCTGGTTGAGGATGGCCGGTCTACAGCAATGTACTGAATAGCACAACTCTTGAAGCCATCAAAGGACAACACACATTATTCAATCTTTAGTAATCCTGCAGAAAACTGTCAAGAACCGTGAACAGCAGATAGTTAGAGCCCGGAGACATGTTATAGGACAGTGATGGCAAACCTTTTTGAGCCCGAGTGCCCAAACTGCAACCCAAAACCAACTTATTTCTTTCAAAGTGCCAACACTGCAATGAAACCTGAATATCGAGCTTTTGGTTTAGAAAAAACAACTCGTACAGTAGTGCAAACTAATTTACAGTACAGGGATGACCAGAGACTGCGGACACAGTACAGGGATGACCAGAGACTGCGGACACAGTACAGGGATGACCAGAGACTGTGGACACAGTACAGGAGATGACCAGAGACTGCGGACAGTACAGGGATGACCAGAGACTGCGGACAGTACAGGGATGACCAGAGACTGCGGACACAGTACAGGGATGACCAGAGACTGCAGACACAGTACAGGGATGACCAGAGACTGCGGACACAGTACAGGAGATGACCAGAGACTGCGGACAGTACAGGGATGACCAGAGACTGCGGACACAGTACAGGAGATGACCAGAGACTGCGGACACAGTACAGGGATGACCAGAGACTGCGGACACAGTACAGGGATGACCAGAGACTGCGGACAGTACAGGGATGACCAGAGACTGCGGACAGTACAGGAGATGACCAGAGACTGCGGACACAGTACAGGAGATGACCAGAGACTGCGGACACAGTACAGGAGATGACCAGAGACTGTGGACACAGTACAGGAGATGACCAGAGACTGCGGACACAGTACAGGAGATGACCAGAGACTGCGAACAGTACAGGAGATGACCAGAGACTGCGGACAGTACAGGGATGACCAGAGACTGCGGACAGTACAGGAGATGACCAGAGACTGCGGACACAGTACAGGGATGACCAGAGACTGCAGACACAGTACAGGGATGACCAGAGACTGCAGACACAGTACAGGGATGACCAGAGACTGCGGACACAGTACAGGAGATGACCAGAGACTGCGGACAGTACAGGGATGACCAGAGACTGCGGACAGTACAGGGATGACCAGAGACTGCGGACACAGTACAGGGATGACCAGAGACTGCAGACACAGTACAGGGATGACCAGAGACTGCGGACACAGTACAGGAGATGACCAGAGACTGCGGACAGTACAGGGATGACCAGAGACTGCGGACACAGTACAGGGATGACCAGAGACTGCGGACACAGTACAGGGATGACCAGAGACTGCGGACAGTACAGGAGATGACCAGAGACTGCGAACAGTACAGGAGATGACCAGAGACTGCGGACACAGTACAGGAGATGACCAGAGACTGCGAACAGTACAGGAGATGACCAGAGACTGCGGACAGTACAGGGATGACCAGAGACTGCGGACAGTACAGGAGATGACCAGAGACTGCGGACACAGTACAGGAGATGACCAGAGACTGCGGACACAGTACAGGAGATGACCAGAGACTGTGGACACAGTACAGGAGATGACCAGAGACTGCGGACACAGTACAGGAGATGACCAGAGACTGCGAACAGTACAGGAGATGACCAGAGACTGCGGACAGTACAGGGATGACCAGAGACTGCGGACAGTACAGGAGATGACCAGAGACTGCGGACACAGTACAGGGATGACCAGAGACTGCAGACACAGTACAGGGATGACCAGAGACTGCAGACACAGTACAGGGATGACCAGAGACTGCGGACACAGTACAGGAGATGACCAGAGACTGCGGACAGTACAGGGATGACCAGAGACTGCGGACAGTACAGGGATGACCAGAGACTGCGGACACAGTACAGGGATGACCAGAGACTGCAGACACAGTACAGGGATGACCAGAGACTGCGGACACAGTACAGGAGATGACCAGAGACTGCGGACAGTACAGGGATGACCAGAGACTGCGGACACAGTACAGGGATGACCAGAGACTGCGGACACAGTACAGGGATGACCAGAGACTGCGGACAGTACAGGAGATGACCAGAGATTGCGAACAGTACAGGAGATGACCAGAGACTGCGAACAGTACAGGAGATGACCAGAGACTGCGGACACAGTACAGGAGATGACCAGAGACTGCGAACAGTACAGGAGATGACCAGAGACTGCGGACAGTACAGGGATGACCAGAGACTGCGGACACAGTACAGGGATGACCAGAGACTGCGGACAGTACAGGGATGACCAGAGACTGCGGACAGTACAGGGATGACCAGAGACTGCGGACACAGTACAGGAGATGACCAGAGACTGCGGACACAGTACAGGGATGACCAGTGACTGCGGACAGTACAGGGATGACCAGAGACTGCGGAAAGTACAGGAGATGACCAGAGACTGCGGACAGTACAGGGATGACCAGAGACTGCGGACATAGTACAGGGATGACCAGTGACTGCGGACAGTACAGGGATGACCAGAGACTGCGGACAGTACAGGGATGACCAGAGACTGCGGACACAGTACAGGAGATGACCAGAGACTGCGGACAGCACAGGGATGACCAGAGACTGCGGACACAGTACAGGGATGACCAGAGACTGCGGACAGCACAGGGATGACCAGAGACTGCGGACAGTACAGGAGATGACCAGAGACTGCGGACAGTACAGGGATGACCAGAGACTGCGGACAGCACAGGGATGACCAGAGACTGCGGACAGCACAGGGGATGACCAGAGACTGCGGACAGCACAGGGATGACCAGAGACTGCGGACGCGGTACAGGAGATGACCAGAGACTGCGGACAGTACAGAGATGACTGCTGACCTTTGGGGAGGGAGGGGGAGCGGGTACCTGAATTTGACAGGTACCCGCTCTTACTTCCGCAAATTTTTTTTTTTTCATCTTACCTGTTCCTTTATCCAGCCGCGCGCTGTCTTCCCGGCTTCTGTAGTGTGGGCGCTCGTCGGACAGCCGGATGCCCAGTGCGCATGCGCGAGAAGCGCTGCGCTTTGTGATTGGTCCGGCGGCTTCTGGGATCTGTCATGTGTCCCAGGTACCGCCTTACCATTCACAAAGAGCACTGCTTCTTGTGCATGCGCACTTGGGACCCGGCTGTCACGCACACTACAGCCGGGATTCTCCTGGCGTGCCCACAGATAAGGCTCGGCGTGCCGGCTGTGGCACGTGTGCCACGGGTTCGCCATCACTGTTATAGGAGATGACCAGATACTTCAGAAATACTACAGAAGTGGATGGAGGTGGGGGACATGCTACACGTGGGTGTAAGGTGCTGGACTCAGAACATTAATCCATCCATCAAAGAGTAATGCTTGGGCTTGATTGAACCTCAGCAGCTCTACCACAAAGTCGGAGGGCCCTCAAAAACATGATGGCCTCCACTGGAGATCCAGGTGGAATCCACCAAAAAAGTACCAAACAGTCATCTCAGGAGTCCATAATCTGTTATCACTCATAAAATTGAGAACAGAATATAAAAAGTATCCATCATGTTTTGTAGGCAAACCAACCCCCTTTATCAGGGCTTGAATGAGCAATGTAGGAGTCTAGCTTAACCTCCTATAGGACTCTCTTTAAAAACTCCTGAAAAGTGTTCTATGTTATAGAGAGAAAAGTAATAGTCACAGTGGACTCATGCAGTTTTTTTTTATTAGAGTCCTATAGGAAGGTTTGTCATTGCTCACCCAAGCCCTTATGAAGGGGGATCGTTTGGCCCCTGAAACACGATGGTTACCTTTTAGCTTCTATTTGTCTCAATTCTATCAGCAATCAGTGATTATGGATCCTTAAGATGACCATCTGGAGCTCTTTTTGTCAATGCTACAGGAAACAATGTCTGAGGAAATAATACATGCCACTGCTGGAGCTTACTGTCATTACAATCTTTTCACAAACCAATGTTCTCAAATTCAGGCTCCCTACAGTCCCTATGAAAACTACTGAGGCCACCAATGATGTTCCTCTTGCCAAAGCTCATTATATTCAGATGTCTCAAATTTGTCTTAGCCCCACTCATTACAATACAACATATGCAGAGTCATATAGTAATTCAAACTTAGTTAAGATATTAGCGCATTAATATATTAAATCTTTTATACAGGAACTTGCAGCTGTCAAAGAGACAATGGCACGTGCGAAGGTAGACGTGGCCGTGGATGCCGCTCAGGGACCAGACTTGCAGACCACATTGTCGGAAATTCGTGCACAATATGAAGACATCATGAGGAAAAATAAGGAGGATGCAGATGCTTTATTCCAAACACAGGTACAAAGAGGGTTTGTTTCAGCAGGGAAGAGCAATTCCAGCACCTCCAGTATTAAGTGTATGTAATGGCAAGGGGTGCTGGGGTCTGCTGGATGGTCTGGTGATGATGGTTGCTGGGGGATCTATTGTTAATGGAGATCTATTTTTGTGGGGGGTAGGGGGGGTCTATTGTTGCTGGTGGAGAGTCTATTTTTGCTGGGGGTGGGTCTTCTGTTGAGGGAGGGGTTTATTGTTGCTGACTGCTGGGAGACCTGTTGGTGTTCCTGGTGGTCTGTTGTTGCTGCCGTGGATCTATTGTTACTTGTATTTTGTTGTGGGGAGTCCATAGTTGTTGTGAGGATCTACCGTTGCTGGGGGATCTATTGCTGCTGGCTGCAGGGAATCTAGTTTAGTGATTTTCTAATTATCATTACCAAATTCCATACAAATTACTTCACAAAATGATACTTGGTTCTGTATTTTTTAAAAGGCGTGGTACTGGGAGGTGGTCAATGGTGGGTAGGGGGAGGAGACAAAGGGTGACTCTGCAAGCGGGGAGTTCCTGCATCTGTTCTCTGAGAGAAAAAGCCATGTGTACAAACCATATCAGTAGCCTGGGGCAATAACATTGGATAATGATGATAATGGATCTTCTTTAAAGCGAACCTGTCCACCATGTTAGGCACAAGTTCAACTGATACTGTACTATGGGCTGAGGCAATAACACTGAATAATGATGTTAGATATACAGTAACGATGATGATGAATCTTCTTTTAAGTGAACCTGTGAACCATTTTCAACATTTAAAACCAAAATCTCCACCTAAGGGCAAACACAACACTATTCCTGCAGGGCGTATTTCTAAGAAGGGGTAGAGCTTGCTCTTAGTTTGAAAAATGCTGAGGCCCCATTCACAGCTGCGGCCTAAGATTTAACAAGCTGCACAGGTACACAAGGATTAAATGCATGAATGAATATAAATTAACAAAATTAAAATTGAACCAAATAAAAATTATTTCTAAAAAAGAAAGGGTGTAGTGACCCCTACCATGGTGATCAGCAGAAAAGTGACTGTTACGTGGTTGTTAGTGTAGTGCTCCCTCACATTAGTGGTCAGTGGGGAGGTGCCTACTACATTGTTGCCATTTTAGTGTCCCTCATACATCAGTAGAAAATGGTCCCTGTACATTGATGATCAGTGGATTAGACCTTCGTTCATGGAAGATCAGAGGAGAAGTGGCCAGTAGGAAAGGTGTCCCTTTACATTGGTGGTCAGGGAGAAGAAGAATGCCCTGTTAACAATGGGAGTTACAAACAAGAATGCCCCCTTACACACAGATGAAAAAATTATTGGCTTCACTGGTACCACTTTGATAACTCTACTGAATGATGCCAGCCTTATGCAGAAAGGAGGTCATTCTGAAACGGAAGTCTGCCTAAGTGATCTTTGGAGGAACCTAAGTTGAGAATGGCTGCTTTAGCTAGATCACTAGTGTTATTGGTTACTTATCTGAGAGATGAGAGAAGAGGTTCCACTGTGACCACTTAGATGGCTCTGCTGAATGAAACCAGCCCCATGCAGAAACCATCAGGTAGGAGGTCATTCTGAAACTAAAGTCTGCTTAAGGGACCTCTGGAGAAACTTACATTGAAAAAGGCTGTTTTAGCTAGATCACTGGTGTTATTGGTTACTTATCTGAGAGATAAGAGAAGAGGCTCCACTTGTGCCACTTTGACGGCTCTGCTGAAGGATGTCAGCCCTATGCAGAAACCATCCAGTAGGAGGTCATTCTGACACTGCTATCTGCTTAAGGGACCTCTGTAGAAAACCTAGTTAAGACAAAGGTGCTCTAGCTAGCCAGACAAAAAAAAAAATTCCAATCACAGCTGGACAGTCTAAATCAGTCGTTCTCAACTAGGGTTCTTACAAGGTTGCTAGGGGTTCCTTTGGCAGTGGCAAATTGTCCTACCATCTACACCACAATCAATGTTAGGAGCAGCATTTTCCTAACATCTAACGCAAAGGGTCATTTTTACAATGACCACCAAAGCTCCACTACCAAAGGGAGAACATCTCCACTAACTACCAATGCAAGGTATTCTTCAACTGACCACCAGTGTGAGGACATTTCTCCACTGAACACCAATGTAAGGGGACGTCTCTCCAATGACCACCAATGTAAGGGGTCATCTCTTTAATAACCACCGATGTAAGGGGACATCTCTCCAGTGACCACCGATGTAAGGGGACATCTTTCCAATGACCATCAATGTAAAGGGACATCTTTCCAATGACCATCAATGTAAAGGGACATCTTTCCAATGACCACCAATGTATGGGAACATATCTCCACTATCCACCAATGTAAGGGGACATCTCTCCACTGTCCACCAATGTAAGGGGACATCTCTCCACTGTCCACCAATGTAAGGGGACATCTCTCCACTGTTCACCAATGCATTTTTTACAGACCTCCAATGTAATGGGAGCCATTTTCACAAAATTATTGTCTGTGTTTGGTTAGGCTTCTGACATATTCAACAGGGAAAAGATAATAGGGAGATACAGGGAAATATTCAGTAGGGAAAAGCTATTTCAGGGGTTCCTGAAAACATTCAGAAAGACCAATTTAACCAACAATGAAACTATATTTATATTATACAATGCCTCAATGTAATGACCTGTTTCAGGATGTAGATTGCAGGACTCAAAAGTGTTTTTTGTATGTTGCTGTTTAACCTCAAACCCAATATAAAAAATAATTTACATTTTATGACTCATCTGTATCTGTTTTTGCCACATTTATAGCAGGGATATTATATGGTGTCACATGTTTTCCAGTATGAAGCTATGACATCACAGTTGGCAAAGGAAGATGATGATGTCAGAAGGGCGCAAGACGAATTGCGAGAGAGGAGAACCGTGTTGCAGGGGCTACAACTAGAGCTGGAGACTGCCGGAAACCAGGTGGGAACAATGAGTTCTTATCAGCTTGTTGTAAAATAACTGCCATTTATTGGATAAAGCCGGCCATAGACGGTTCGATTCTCTGCCGGTTCAGCAGGGACCAGCTAAAATTTGAACCATGTATGGGCAGGCTGAATGTACCTCGATCAATCAACTCGGGTAGAACCAGCCTGTCAGATTTTACACGCTAGTGACAATTATCCCTCCCTCCTAGATTGTAAGCTTCGAGGAGCAGGGCCCTTCTATCCCTTTTGTATTGAACTGTATTGTTACTGTATTGACTCCCATTATATTGTAAAGCGCTGAGCAAACTGTTGGTGCTATATAAATCCTGTATAATAATAATAATAATACCTGCTCGCAATAATCACTGTGTTCTCCTGGTGGGGATGGCTCCCCCTGCTGGGAGAACACAATGGATCCATGGGAGGGGTTCCCCCATCAAAACTGACTGTTGATGGGGAATCACCCCAATTATGGCCGGCTTAACTTACTGTATGGAGTTATAAAGAGAAGTCACGTCACGAAAATTTAGAAAATGTAATGTATCCTAAATTATTGAATATTTATCATCAACACAAGTTGCTACGCTCCATAAGATTTAACCCTCTCATTTTAGGCCTGAAGTTTAGTTAAAACCCCCAGATAAATTTTCTCAAAGCAGACACCCTAGAGCACGGGTGTCAAACTGGCGGCCCTCCAGATGTTGGCAAACTACAAGTCCCATGAGGCATTGCAAGATTGACAGTTACAAGAATGACTCCCAAAGGCATGATGGGTAGTTTCGCAACAGCTGGGGGGGCGCCAGTTTGACACCCCTGCACTAAGAATAAAATAGCGGTAATTGCAATTTTTCATGTCACACTATATTAGCGCAATCATTTATGACATTCAAAATTTCATTAAAAACCACATTAAAGTTAATTTTAGGGCACAAAAATGCTAAATTTTACCCAATTTTTGATGATGCGTCAAGTAAAAAGATACCCAACATGTCAAGGCTTAAAATTGTGTGCGCCCGCAGCTTCAGTGCCCTTTATTTTTCATAGGTGACGCTCTAAAGCTTCTGCAGGTCATCGGTTTGGAGTTAACAGTGCATAATGGCCCTAGAGTTATGGCTCTCATATGTAACAAATTGCAATCAACGTTTTCTTGTGTAGGCACTCCCAAAGTGTGATTTTACATTAGTGTGGGGGGGAAGGGAATCGAAAATCTATTTGTGGGTCGTCACCTATCACAAAAACAGTTATCACATAAGGGATTTTTGTCCCCTATGTGACGAAAAATAAAGTGTAAAAAAAAAGTGTAAGAAAGTTACACCCAAGCACCCAAACCCCTTAATTTTTTTACACTTTTTTTTTAAAGTTTATTTTTCATCACATAGGGGACAAAAAGGGTCACCCCAAAAACCCCAAAGGGGCAACATGTGGCCCTTGGATCACAAGTTGGACACCGGGTTTCTATATAATACCAGGGTCTGAAGATAAACTTCTATTTTTCAAACTCAACCTTTCAAAAACGGAGCTCATACTATTCCCTCCAGCTCGTGCCCCCTCCCCTGATTTCTTCATCAAGATCAGCAATACAACCATCAGTCCCTCCCCTCATGCCGGGGTGCTAGCTGTAATCCTAGACTCCCATCTGTCCTTTCTGCCCCAAATCCAATCGCTGTCCAAATCTTGTAGACTTCACCTCCGCAACATCTCCAAGATAGGCCCGTTCTTAACCTTTGAAACTACAAAGCAACTTATTCACTCCATTGTTATCTCTCGCCTTGACTATTGTAACTCCCTCCTCATTGGCTGACCTCATCACAGGCTATCCCCTCTTCAGTCTATCATGAATGCTGCTGCCAGACTCATCCACCTTACTAACTGTTCCATATCTGCCACCCCTCTCTGTCAATCCCTCCACTGGCCTCCACTCAGTGTCCTCCACCCCTCTCTGCCAGTCCCTCCACTGGCCTCCACTCAGTGTCCTCCACCCCTCTCTACCAGTCCCTCCACTCAGTGTTCTCCATCCCTCTCTGCCAATCCCTCCACTGACCTCCACTCAGTTTCCTCCACCCCTCTCTGCCAATCCCTCCACTGACCCCCTACTCAGTGTCCTCCATCCCTCTCGGCCAATCTCTCCACTGGCCCCCACTCAGTGTCCTCCACCCCTCTCTGTCAATCCCTCCATTGACCCCCACTCAGTGTCCTCCATCCCTCTTTGCCAATCTCTCCACTGACCTCCACTCAGTGTCCTCCATCCCTCTCTGCCAATCCCTCCACTGACCTCCACTCAGTGTCCCCCATGCCTCTGCCAATCCCTCCACTGGCCCCCACTCAGTGTCCTCCATCCCTCTCTGCCAATCTCTCCACTGACCTCCACTCAGTGTCCTCCATCCCTCTCTGCCATTCCCTCCACTGGCTTCCCATTGTCCAACGAATAAAATTCAAAACATTAGCAATCACATATAAAACCATTTATAACTCTACCCCAAATTACATTACCAATCTCGTCTCCAAATATCACCCAAACCGTCCTCTCCGCTCCTCCCACAACCTCCTGCTCTCTAGCTCCCTTGTCTCTTCCTCCCATGCTCATCTCCAGGACTTCTCCAGAGCCTCCCCCATCCTCTGGAACTCTCTACCCCAATCTATCAGACTATCGCCTACTCTGACCACTTTTAGGCGATCTCTGAAAACCCATTTCTTCAGGGAAGCCTATCCTGCCCTCAGCTAATAATGGAATCTTCTATTCCTCCTACCAGTCCATCCCCTACAGTTATTACCTTTTGTACCACCAGCCCCTCCCTCTTAGATTGTAAGCTCCAAGGAGCAGGGCCCTCCTATCCCTCTTGTATTGAACTGTATTGTTGCTGTATTGTCTCCCGTTATATTGTAAAGCGCTGAGCAAACTGTTGGTGCTATATAAATCCTGTATAATAATAATTTTTCAGATCAATGCCTTGAGACGAGACCTTGAGGAGACCGAGCTCCGCTACAAGAAGGAACTGGAACGGCTTCAGGGTAACATCGGCGTCTTAGAACAAGACCTATCGGAGGTCCTACACAATGTGCAGAACAACAAGCTGGAGTACGAAGCCCTGTGGAGGATTAAAGAGACCCTGGAAGCCGAAATTGCAGAGTATCGGCGTTTGCTGGAAGGAGAACCACCGTGAGTATATTGCCCAGTGTGGTGGTACCCGATGGAATGCACTTATTTCACAGCTGAATGGGGAGAAGTGATTCATGGTGACACCTTGGGAATGTGGCAGCCTTGTGTGATTCTCTCTATAAACAGAGCCCCGGCATTCCTCAGTGTGGGAGATTTAGGCTGATATTCATGTGTGTGTGTGAGATGTTCTGCAAAGCCTTTCATACTCATCCCATGTTGTAGGTACATTTCACAGCTTCGCCTTTACCTCCACCGTCCTCCTAAAGTTGAACTCTATGCAGATATAAAAAAAAAATGTTGCAGCTCCGGTAATCATTAATACGCCATTAAATTTAATTTTTAAGGACAACCAGTGTTAGCACATGGGGCCAGTAAGATGTGTTGCAGTTCAAGCTGATTGGAGGAGAGAGCAGAGTGACAGAGACATGAGCTCATTGTTCTGGTTCTCACTGTCCAATCACAGGCAGGGGGTGGAGAGGAGACCTATAAACGTTATTGAACAATGAGGTCTCCTTCTGTGCCAGACTGGGCCATGCTGTGTGGCAGAGCTATGTAAATCTCAAGACTGGATGGAGAGAAATAAAATCCCTTGGAAGGTAAAACAACCCCTTTTATGTACAGTTGTGCTCGAAAGTTTACATCCCCTGGCAAAAATTGTGAAATTTTGGCATTTATATTGAAAATATGACTGATCGTGACAAAAAAACTTTCTTTTATTTAGGGATAATGATCATATGAAGCCATTTATATCACATAGTTGTTTGGCTTCTTTCTAAATCCTAATGATAACAGAAATCCCCCAAATGACCCGGATCAGAAGTTTCCCTCCCCTGGAATATTTGGCCTGAATACAGACACACAAGGTGACACACACGGGTTACAATGGTAACTAGAAAAGCTACAATTTCTGGGGAAATTGTGTGAAGTGTTCTTGCCTCCACCAGTAGTCTACAACTGGAGTGGGTAGAGTAACTGGGTGGAGTGACTTGTCACTCTGCTGCCTGCTCACACACCTGGGTTCCTATGGCAACTCACTCTACAGAAAGGGCAGAGAAGAGCGGTTAAAAACAAACTGCTCCAGCTTGCTCACTTCACTGGCGGTTGCCATCTTTAAACGGTTGTAGTTTAAAAATCCTACACCGAAGAGCTTTATATTGTGAGAATCACAAGACCCAGACCTACATTTTGATGCATAGTATGTCTCTGAAATATTAAAAATGAAGGCACAGTCACAGTTTAGAAATTGCCCTTCAAATTTGAGGTGGCTAGAGTGGAGTTTCAATGAATGTCAATGGGCGGCGTGAGTTGCAAATAAATGGTCATATTGCGAAAACTATCAGGACTATGGCTTAGCCGTGGACATTTTTAGTGGCAGCATATATATACTGCATGTTGAAATGCGTTTTTATCACAAAATATATGAAAATAATTTTTAAAAATGCATTTCAAATATATATATATATATATATTATATATATATATATTTTATATACATATATATATATATACTATATATATATATATATATATATATTTAATATATATATTTATTGCAATATATTGAATACGGCCAAAATAATAAACGTTAAAAATGCATTTCAACATACAGTATATACATATATATATATATATATTTATCTCTCTCTCTCTCTCTATTAAAATATATTTTTAAATATATTGAATACGGCCAAAATTGTAGTATTTCAAATATATGTCAATATATTTGGGAAGAATATTATTAAAGCATATTTCAAATATATTTTTCTTCCATATGGCACTGAAAAAAAAAGCCCTGGTCACAAGCATCCCACCTGGAATCCCCCTCCTGTAGTTCATTGGTCCAGCACTGACAGCTGACTTCCAACTTTGGATCAAAGCTCATCCCTATTAGTGAACTACAAGAAGCCAAGAGCACTTGGATTTTATTGGAGGATAAACTGATATTTTCCTGTGCTCGCAGCATTTTTAAAGGGCTAAAATATGACCATCGACGGACTGACAACTCATGGGGCCCCCGGTCAATAGGGGATCATGGGGCCCCTGTGTCCTCGCCCAGACTCAAAGCACACCCAAAAAAGCCTATGAAAGGTACCAGGGGCATCTCATTGGGCCCCCTACAGACCCCGGGCCCTCGAGCAGTGCAAAGTCTACTTGTTGCAAAAATGTGGTGATCGTGTTTTGTACTTTGCCCCAACATCCAAGAATGCAGTCCCTTTCTCAGGCGTTTGCTTGGTTAGAAGTATAGCGGCGGGTTCATTGGCTCCATGAATACTCTACGGGTGGTTGTCTTCTTGTCTTCAGAAATTTCACTCAAAGGAAAAAAAAAACTTCTCCGTTCAGACAAATGAACCTTTTCAGCTTTGCCAAAAAATGTTAATCCTTCGCTTGTCCTGTTCAGCAAATCACAGCTATTGTCGTTTACCCCAAAATGTTGTTCAGCTGCCCCCACAGGAGAATGAAATTGTATTAATAATGACTTATAAAGAGTAACTCGCTATTATTTTTAAGATGGTATTGTAGTTTGTTATATTTGATTTGACTATTGATGGTTTTAGCATATGAATGCATGTTGTAGAGAGACACAGGACTCCGCTGTGAAGTTCAATGGATACTAATTCCAGAATGTATTATTCTGCCTGCTCAGCCAGCAACCGCATGCTAATAGAGACCGCTAATAATTATTTCATCAATCAATTGCTGCATAAAAAAATAGAGAATATAGAAGAAATCTTATTTCAATTTGTATTAATGTGTTCCAATCCCCAGGAGACAGAATACACGGAGGACATTGTCCCATCTTCCTAGGTGATGTCTATGCGGGCAGTCTGCAAGTGTCATTGAGTAATGACAATGTAACAATGTATAGTTTCATTGTATTCACTATTTCATTCATATAGACAAAATCGCAGGACGCGCGGCAACCAACACAGCTTCTGGAACTATTTTTGGGCACCATGCATCCTGCGATTTTGTTTGTCCCGTGTTTTCATGGTGCCTGCACATGCTAATGTGCGTTTTCACATTTTAACAGAGTGTTTTCAAAACGCTGGCAGAATTGCAGCTATTCCACCCACGATATGAAGCGCCTATGTGTACATGAAGCCTTAATAGTATCTGATTTAGGAAAAAAATTACTTTAATACCACTTTTAACCTGTATTCACAAGTGTTGCATTTTTTAGCGTTTTTCAAGCGTTTGTATGCATGTTTTTTAAGGGTTTCTTTCCGGACATTTTGTCGCAAATTTGTATGTGCATTTTTAAAGAATTTTTTTAAGGTATTTATTTTAGGATGGTTTTGTTAGGGTGTTAGTTTGAGTGTTTTGAGCGTTTTCACCCATTTGTATGCTTGTTTTTTAGCATTTTTTACCCGTTTGTATTCCTGTTTTTGAGCATTTTTTACCCGTTTGTATGCTTGTTTTTTATTGTTTTTCACCTGTTTGTATGCATGTTTTTGAAAGTTTTTTTTCGGGCATTTTTGTCGCGAATTTGTATTTGTGAATTTAACCTGTATTCACAAGTGTTGCATTTTTGAGTGTTTTTCCAGTGTTTGTATTGTTGTTTTTGAGCATTTTTCACCCGTTTGTATGCGTGTTTTTAAAAGGTTTTTTTTGGGGCATTTTTGTCGAGAATTTTTTATTTGTGAATGTAACCTGTATTCACAAGTGTTGCATTTTTGAGTGTTTTTCGAGCGTTTTATGCTTGTTTTTGAGCGTTTTTCACCCGTTTGTATGCGTGTTTTTTAAGGGTTTTCTTGGGGCATTTTGTTGTGAATTTGTATGCGCATTTTTAAAGAATTTTTTTAAGGTATTCATTTCAGGATGGTTTTGTTAGGATGTTTGAGTGTTTTTTGTGCGTTTTTCACCCATTTGTATGCTTGTTTTTGTGCGTTTTTCACCCTTTTGGATGCGTGTTTTTGAAAGTTGTTCTTGGGCATTTTTGGCGTGAATTTGTATTTGTGAATTTAACCTGTATTCACAAATGTTGCATTTTTCAAGCATTTGTATGCTTGTTTTTGAGCATTTTTCACCCATTTGGATGCGTGTTTTTGAAAGGTTTTTTTTGGGCATTTTTGGCGTGAATTTGTATTTGTGAATTTAACCTGTATTCACAAATGTTGCATTTTTTAGTGTTTTTCGAGCATTTTATGCTTGTTTTTGAGCATTTTTCATCCGTTTGTATGCATGTTTTTTAAGGAGGTTTTTTTGGCATTTTGTTGTGAATTTGTATGTGCATTTTTAAAGAATTTTTTTAAGGTATTCATTTATTTAGGATGGTTTTGTTAGGGTGTTAGTTTGAGTGTTTGTTGTGCGTTTTTCACCCATTTATATGCTTGTTTTTGGGCGTTTTTCACCCTTTTGGATGCGTGTTTTTGAAAGTTTTTTTGGGCATTTTTGGCGTGAATTTGTATTTGTGAATTTAACCTGTATTCACAAGTGTTGCATTTTAGAGCATTTTTCAAGCATTTGTATGCTTGTTTTTGAGCATTTTTCACCCATTTGGATGCGTTTTTTTGAAAGGTTTTTTTTGGGCATTTTTGGCGTGAATTTGTATTTGTGAATTTAACTTGTATTCACAAGTGTTGCATTTTAGAGCATTTTTCAAGCATTTGTATGCTTGTTTTTGAGCATTTTTCACCCATTTGGATGCATGTTTTTTAAGGGTTTTTTCCTGGACATTTTGCAGCGAATTTGTATGTGCATTTTTAAAGAATTTTTATAAGGTATTCATTTTAGGATGGTTTTGTTAGGGTGTTAATTTGTGTGTTTTGAGCGTTTTTCACCCATTTGTATGCTTGTTTTTGAGCGTTTTTCACCCGTTTGGATGCGTTTCTTTGAAAGTTTTTTTTCAGGCATTTTTGTCGTGAATTTTTATTTGTGAATTTAACCTGTATTCACAAGTGTTGCATATTTGAGCATTTTTCGAGCATTTATATGCATGTTTTTGAGTGTTTTTCACCTGTTTGTATGTGTGTTTTAGAAGGTTTTTTTCAGGCATTTTGTCGCAAATTTGTATGTGCATTTTGAAAGAATTTATTTAAGGTATTCCCTTATTTAAAATGTTTTTTGTTAGGGTGTTAGTTAATTTGTTTATTTGTTTGTTTATTTATTAATTTTTTTAAGGTTTAAGGTTAGGGGTTATATATTATTTATTTATTACATATTATATCTTTACTTTATTATTTATTTATGATTATTTTTATTTATTTGTGTATTTATTTTATTTTTTTAGCAATTATTTGTTCATTTATTATTATTTGAATTTTTTATTTTTATTTTTACATTTTTCATACATTTTTTCATTTGAGCAGAGAAAGCCACAAAAACACAAGACAAAATGCGCAGAAAAAACACACAATGAAAAAAACTCCAGAACTTGTTTGAGCTTCAGGCGTTTGACTTTAGACAACTTGGAGTGGAGATGTGAACCATCTCCATTGAGAATAATTTATTTTTTTCTCCTCAAGCGTTTTGGAGCTTCAAGCTTTGAGTTACAAATCGCTGAGGTGTGAATGGAGTCTAAAGAAACCTTTAGTTCCTTTAACCTTTAATAAAATGTATTCCTATAACCTTTGTTAACCCTAATCCATCAGAATTAACTCCCTCTTCCGTTTCTCCCCTTTCTCATTTTTTTATACATTTGTATTTTTTTTACCATCATTTCTTTCATTTTCACTTATTTTCTTTGTTATTTTTGTCAGTGTTCCATAAAAAGCAAAGTAAATTGCAAAAATTTTTTGCCATGTTTTGTACCAGCAAAAAAAACTATTTTAGTGTTAATTTAAATGAGAAAAATTATAGAATAAAATGTATACTTTTTATTTACAGGAAAACCACTTTATTAGCCCTAGTTAGCTATAATAAGCGTGAATAAACTCCTCCATTCTTTTCTCCTGATAGCTATTATATTTCTGCTGATATATTTTTTTTTTCACAAAATGACAAAAATTGGAGGATCTACCAACCCCTATCTTACTGGCTTCTATGGCAAATACTATCAATAACAATAAAAAAATCTAGAGCACCGTTTGAAAGACTACCATGGAGGAATTCAATACATAAATATATATATATATAGTGAAGGAAATACATATTTGCTCCCCTGCTGATTTTGAATGTTTGCCCACTCACAAAGAAATGATCAGTCTAAAAATCGAATGTTCGGTGTATTGTAACACTGAGAGACAGAATAGCAACAAAAAATTCAGCAGAAATGCATGTCTAACAAATGATGACTGATTTCCATGTTCATGAGGGAAATAAGTATTTGATCCCCTATCATTAAGCAGGATTTCTGGCTACCAGGTGTCTTTCATACAGGTAACAAGCTGAGATTAGAAGCAGTCTCTTAAAGGGAGTGCTGCTAATCTCATGTTGTTACCTGTATAAAAGACACCTGTCCACAGGAGCAATCAAACAATCAGATTCCAAACTCTCCACCATGGCAAAGACCAAAGAGCTGTCCAAGGATGTCAGGGACAAGACTGTAGACCTTCACAAGGCTGGACTGGGCTACCAAACTATCACCAAGCAGCTTGGTGAGAAGGTGACAACAGTTGGGGCAATCATTCACAAATGGAAGTAGCACAAAACAACTGTCAGTCTCCCTAGGGCTGGTGCACCATGCAAGATCTCACCTTGTGGAGTGTCAATGATCATGAGAATAGTGAGGAATCATCCCAGAACTACATGTGAGGAGCTTGTCAATGATATCCAGGCAGCTGGGACCACAGTCACCAAGAAAACAATTGGTAACACACTACGCCGACAAGGACTGAAATCCTGCAGTGCCCGCAAGGTCCCTCTGCTCAAGAAAGCACATGTCCAGGCCCATCTGAAGTTTGCCACTGAACATCTGACTGATGCAGAGGAGGACTGGTTGAAAGTGTTGTGGTCAGATGAGACCAAAATCGAGCTCTTTGGCATCAACTCAACTCCCCATGTTTGGAGGAGGAGGAATGCTACCTATGACCCCAAGAACACCATCTTAACTGTCAAACATGGTGGTGGAAACATTCTGCTTTGGGGTGTTTTTCTGCTAAGGGGACAGGACAACTGCACCGCATCAAAGGGACGATGGACGGGGCAATGTACCATCAAATCTTGGGTGAGAACCTTCTTCCCTCAGCCAGGGCATTGAAAATGGGTCGTGGATGGGTGTTCCAGCATGACAATGACCCAAAACACACGGCCAAGGCAACAAAGGAGTGGCTCAAGAAGAAGCACATTAAGGTCCTGGAGTGGCCTAGCCAGTCTCCAGACCTTAATCCGATTGAAAATCTGTGGAGGGAGCTGAAAGTTCGAGTTGCCAAACGTCAGCCACCAAACCTTAATGACTTGGAGAGGATCTGCCAAGAGGAGTGGGCCAAAATCCCTCCTGAGATGTGTGCAAACCTGATGGCCAACTCCAGGAAACGTCTGACCTCTGTGATTGCCAACAAGGGATTTGCCATCAAGTACTAAGCCATGTTTTGTGAAGGGGATCAAATACTTATTTCCCTCATGAACATGCAAATCAGTGCATCATTTGTTAGGCATGCATTTCTGCTGAATTTTTTGTTGCTATTCTGTCTCTCAGTGTTACAATACACCGAACATTCGATTTTTAGACCGATCATTTCTTTGTGAGGGGCAAACATAAAAAATCAGCAGGGGAGCAAATACTTATTTCCTTCCTATGTATAACATGTAATAACTAATCAAAAAATATTATTTCCCACAGCCATGGGGACAATTATCACACAGTTGTGTGAAAATATAATTTTTTGATTATTGATTACGTTATAAAATATTATTGAATTCTTCCATAGTATTCTTTCAAACAGTATTCTAAGTCTACTGATTTCCATTGTTTTTGTTTTAATTTATTATCTTTGTATAATTTTTATTTATTTTGCTTGTTATTTTTGTCAGTTTTGTCAGTGTTTTTTTTAATTGAAAATAATTTTGCCACTTATTGTACTGGAAGAAAAATCATTTTAATATAAGGTAATTTTAAATGGGAAACATTAGAGGCGAAAATGTATACTTTATATTTACAATAAAATGTCTTTTTTTTTCTAAACCAACATTGTTTAAAACAAAGATTTTTTTCATCTGATTTAGGAATAGCATTTTCCTGGCAAGCTCCATGTCAGCACAGCTGGGCTGACATGGAGCTCGTCAGGAAAGGAAAATTACAGTAAGTATCTGTCATTCAATTTTCCATTTTCTTTAATACCAAGGTAATTGATGAATCTTACAGGTTTTTTTTATTATTAATAAATAAAATGTATCCCTACAAAAATAACGATCATAATGATCACGCTTTGCTGGTTTTTGTTGCCTTCCTCTGGATCAACTGTGGGTATAAGATTATAACTTTTTTTTTTTTTATGGTTGAACTTTTGTCTTTTTTCAGCCAGACTAACTATGTAACTATGTAAATAACAGAAAGTTTTTTTTTTATTTTTTACATTTTTTAAATTTTTTTATCTGTTGATTTTATAATTCCCCCCCTCGAAAAAATGTATTACTTTTTGTGAAAATGTAAAAATTGCTATGGGTCTGTAAGAGTTGTACATGTACAAGCGCTGAAGAGTTTAGAAAATAAAATAATCTTGGTGACAACACTCTAATCTGTACTTTTTACCAGTTTGCTCCTGCTAGTTTTCTATTAATGTTTTTTTTTATATGTTTGATTTTCAGAGAGAAGATTGTAATCCCTGAACCAAAACGTAAGTTAGCTACATTCCTTTAACTTTGACTTAAAAAAACAAAACAGAGGGATACTATTATAATTCACTTAAAAAAAAACAAAGGGATACTATTATAATTCACAAGTCTGAATCTAAAAAAAAAATTAAAAAAGACTCTGGTAACCAGTATTGGATTCTAAAATTATTTATAAATTATATATAAACATACAAAGTGCTATTAGTTATATCCAAAAAAGGGTGTTTCTTCTCCAGGTCAAATGTGTGAATCAGGAAAATACTTCATTATGGCCACTTGATATGGCTGATGATCATAGGAAATAAATACTTATTTCCTATGATCGTCAGCTCCATCTAGTGGCCATAATGTGGAATTTTCTCAAACCAAGCAATTATGTATCAATAAATAAAAAAGAGGACCACATCTAAGTGCAGCAAGTTTTCACTAAATTTCTAAACTTGCTGTACTTAGGTGAGCCCTCTGTTGTTTATTTACAATTATTTATCAATGCATAACATTTGACCTGGAGAGAAAATAGTCAAATAACATTTGATTTGCAGAGAACTAAGTACATGCAGGTCCACAGGATGAATAGCTCAACAATTTTTTTTTTTGTAAATACACTCCTTTTAGATCTCATAATGTGGCTGTGAGAAGTCCATATTCAATATATTTAAAAAAAAAAAAAAAAAAAAATATATATATATATATATATATATATATATATATATATATAGCTTGTTGAAATTCATTTTTTATATATTACAAAATATAAAAAAATATTTTTTTAAATATATTCTTCAGATTTTTTTTTACATATCAAAAAGTAGTTTTAACATATATTTTACCATATATTTGTAAATGCATTCCACAAATGTAGATTTGTATTTTTAAAGGCATACAGTATATTTGAAATGTATTTTTAAAAATATTTTTCATATATTTTGTAATAAAAACGCATTTCAACATGTAGTATATATATATATATTTTTTAAATATATTGAATATGGCCAAAATTGTAGTATTTCAAACATATGTCAATATATTTGGGATGAATTTTTTTAAAACATATTTCAAATATATTTTTCTTCCATGTGGGTAGGCTGCTAGGCTGGACATGTCTGCCTTTATTAATCTCCTGGATGTAGTGGATTGATGGGATCAGTAGTTTAGCCAAGATAAAAGAGGTTGCTTTCTCTTAAAGCAGATCTTCACCCATTCTGATGACTTAGCTCCTCCTCATCCCACCAAGCTGCTCATATATTGGGTTCTTTTTTTTTTTTATTCCTTTTTTGTTTTCTGTGTTTTTTAATACTTTAGTTTCGGCCCTCCCCCATTCTCCATCATTAGGCGAATAACATCAGAGCCCCCATCGCCTGTTGGGATACAGTATGTGACATGCATGCAGTAGGCCCAGCACGTCACCATATTCACCAACAGAGGAGGGGGGTGGGTCTAGCTCGTCATTGGTAGGCTGCTCCAGAACCAGGAAGGGACAAGGACACTGCATTTCCGGTAAACTAGTAATCTCTACACCACCCCACGTAATGGAGATGAAGACAGAAAGACATGTTTGTAGTCCAGCCTGTGTGACCACCATGGTTCCCTCCAGGAGTGAGTGTGGCCACCCAGAGCCAGAAAGTATGTTATTCACAGGATTATCAGGTGAAAATAAGTGGAAAAGTCCTGAAAAAAAAAAAGAAAACGAATGCAACCACCACATCTAAGAACTGACAAGCTGCAATACGTTACTTTTGAAATACTGTTTCTTTTTAGATACTTTATGGCTTTTATATGAGATCTTCTGTATACTTACATGGAACAAAATATAAAAAAATCTTTTGTTTTGCAGAACCTGACATTCGAACCAAGAAGATTGTAAAGATTGTCACGCAGACGCTAGTGGACGGGAAAATTGTTGGTGAATCCAGTGAGGTTGAGGAGTTTGAGAATGCGGAGAAAAATTAGCCAATCCAGTCACTGCCTGATCCACCTGCTTAATAATTGTGTCTCCTGCAAGAGCATCTCGGTTATCCCAGCCATTTGGTTGTTGGAATGTACAGCGTAGAGAAAAATGGCTGATATTTTTTTATCCATGATTTGAAGTTTTTTCATTTATTGGATATGGGTTCAAATCCAGTTCTAAACTGGAGTGAAAATTGCTTGGTATATGTGTTAGTGTAGCCTATTCCTTTATAGATGTATGCTATATGGCCAAACGTAAATGTATGATAAATGGAGTCCTGACCATCACTTCTACAATAAAAGGCCAAAATATGTGAGAATCCCTTCAAATGATTGAGGCCTAGGTGTTTCCTGGGAAGGGTACTGGCAATGTCAAAGACATTTTAGATAATTGTAAACCTCCAACCAGTTTGGGCAAAGACCCTTTTTTTGATCCAACATGACTATGCCCTTGTGCACAAAGCCAACTTCATAAAGACATGGGTTGATGTGTATGGGAGGAAGGAACTTGAGTGGCCTTCACAAAGCCTTGACCTCAACCCCACTGAACACCTTTGGGAAGAGTTGGAATGCCAATGGTGATGTTATAGACGTTTTAGACAAGTGTGCAATACCAGCCACTTTGGGCAAGGCCCTTTTTTGATCCAACATGACTATGCCCTTGTCCACAAAGCTGACTTCATAAAGACATGTGTTGATGAGTTGGGTATGAAGGAACGTAAGTGGCCTACACAAAGCTTTGACCTCAACCCTATTTAACACCTTCGGGAAGAATTGTAATGCCGATAGTGATGTAATAGACGTTTTAGAAAATTGTGCCCTTCAAACCAGTTTGGGAAAAGACCCTTTTTTGATCCAACATGACTATGCCCTTGTGCACAAAGCCAACTTCATAAAGACATGGGTTGATGAGTATGGTATGAAGGAACTTAAGTGGCCTTCACAAAGACCTGACCTCAACGCTACTGAACACCTTTTGGAAGAACTGGAATGCCAATAGTGATGACAAATCTTCTTAGACTTTTCTTTAACAATATTTTTATTGGGATGGTTTTGTGGAAAACACGATGCATGACTTACAGAAAAAAGAAAGGAAATGGACATTAATGGACCATGCCATCTGTCAAATAAACAAATATTCTTCTAAGCAGCACCTGAATGGAATTAACAACAAAATATGTGTGTAATTGTAACAAATACTTCAACTTAAGGGGTTGTGATAAACAGAATTTATATAATTTAGGTAATAAATATATGCATTGAACATATGGGGCTCCAAGCCTCGCAGGTTTGATAGGCAGAGCAGCACTTGGGGTCAATGATTACTTGTGTAGCCATCCCAAGAGCCAGGCTATAACAAAACAGAGCTACTGAGACAGCCATGGTGACTAACACTTAAAATTGGGCCTTCCCAGGTGCACAGCATTTGATCATGAACAGAGGTAGGTTTCAAAGGGACCAAAGATGATCAGGTGGTCCTATCTTAATTGCCTCTGATATCTGAAGGCCTAGCAAAATAAAAGGAAGTAAGAAAAAGAGAAGGGAAAGAAAGGAGGAAAGAAAAAGGAGGTAGTAAAGAATGGGGAACCCTCTGGGGAGCCCATGACTTTTCTGAGGAATCATATTTGAACTTTTCGGTCTTTTCGCCCAACATCAGTAACCAACCTGACAAATGGGCACAAATTCCCACAAGCAAAATCCCTTTGGAATGAGATGTCCACCAAGCTCAGACAGGTGTGAAGGTCAGGTGTCCACAATTGTTTGGCCATGTAGCTTATGTGTGTAAAAGCGTTAAAACAAAAAAAGTGGATGACAGGTTTCTTGTGTTTTTGTTTGGAGTATAATTGTAATACTGTGTGTGTATTGTGTTCCGGCCTTGGCCAGTTTATTGGTTGTTCCAATCTAATACTCACATTTGATGTAGTTTTCTGTTTGTGCAACTGGTTTTCCCTTATTAGTGCCCTAAATAAATCAGACAAGGTTCTCTATTACGTTTGTGGTGTTATAATACTTTTATTGCTCTGCACATTTGCTTTGACACTATTTTTGTAAATGGTAATATGTTTAGGGGACAAAATGTATAACCCAGCCTTTCTCAACTTTTTCAACACAAAGGAACCCTTGAAATACCTTTCTGGTCTCAGGAATTCCTGCTAAAATGACTATATCTAAAACTACGATATCGGGTCTGGGATTATAAATTCCATTTCAGTCTTTGCAGATGACACCAAGCTGTGCAGTGGAAAAACGTCCTTACAGGATGTCCCCAATTTACAAGCCGATCTCAATGCACTGTTTAATTGGGCAACTATGTGGCAAATGAGGTTTAATGTTGATAAACGTAAGGGTCTGCACTTGGGGGCTAAGAATATGCATGCATCATACATACTAGGGGGAGTACAACTGGGGGGTCAATGGTGAAGGATCTGGGGGGGGTCAATGGTGGAGAAGGATCTGGGGGGGGGGCAATGGTGGAGAAGGATCTGGGAGTTCTGGTAGATCACAAGCTTAATAATGGCATGCAATGCCAAGCTGCGGTTTCTAAAGCGAGCAAAATCCTCTCTTGTATTAGACTCCAGAGAGAGAGATATAATTTCCCCCGGTACAAATCATTAGTAAGACCTCATCTGGAATATGCAGTTCAGTTTTGGGCAGCAATTCACAAAAAGAACATTGGGGAAGTGGAGAAAGTACAGAGAAGGGCAACTAAACTGATACGAGGCATGGAGGAGCTCAGCTATGAGGGAAGATTAGAAGATCTGAATTTATTCTCTCTTGAGAAGAGGAGATTAAGGGGGGATATGATCTCCATGTATAATACATAAGGGGGATATGATCTCCATGTATAATACATAAGGGGGATATGATCACCATGTATAATACATAAGGGGGGATATGATCACCATGTATAATACATAAGGGGGATATGATCTCCATGTATAATACATAAGGGGGGATATGATCACCATGTATAATACATAAGGGGGGATATGATCACCATGTATAATACATAAGGGGGATATGATCACCATGTATAATACATAAGGGGGGATATGATCTCCATGTATAATACATAAGGGGGATATGATCTCCATGTATAATACATAAGGGGGGATATGATCACCATGTATAATACATAAGGGGGGATATGATCACCATGTATAATACATAAGGGGGATATGATCACCATGTATAATACATAAGGGGGATATGATCACCATGTATAATACATAAGGGGGGATATGATCTCCATGTATAATACATAAGGGGGGGATATGATCACCATGTATAATACATAAGGGGGAAATGATCTCCATGTATAATACATAAGGAACCCTGGTTGAGAAACCCTAATTTAACCCAATTAAATGTTATTGTCAAGCAGACAGACTCAGGAGGGATTTAAGTCTTGTGTAGGACTGGGCCTGGTAGGGGTTTTAGGAGGACCCGCATGCACTTAAAAAAAAAACTAAATTGCTGTGGGGTCCCTCCTAACCATCCTACCAGACCTACAGGGCCTGGTAAGGATTGGGGGGGGGGCACGCTTTTTTTTTTTTTATAAAAATTTAATTTTTTTCTTTTAAATGTCAGTCCTGCTGCAGCAGGTTCTCAACATTGTACAGATGTGCAACTTTGCAGGCAGTTTAAGGGGACTCCCCAGGCATGATATTGAAAGAGATTTTTTTTTTTTTACTTTAACCACTTCCAGTCCGGAGACTTTCACCCCCTTCCTGTCCAGGCCAATTTTCAGCTTTCAGCGCTATCACACTTTGACAATTGCACGGTCATGCAACACTGTACCCATAGGAATTTTTTTGCATTTTTTTAAGACGGATAAAACTTTATTTTGGTGGTATTTATTCACCACTGGGATTTTTATTTTTTTGCTATATAAATGAAAAAGTCCAAAAAAATTTTTTAAAAGTTTTTCTTCTTATAAAATATTGCAAATAAATAATCTTTCTTCATAAATCTTGGGCAAAAGTTATTCAGTTATCTTTTTAGTAAAAAAAACCCCCAAAATTAGTTTATAACAAAAATTATAATTTTTCAAAATTTGTTTTTTACATTTTTTTTTTAAATTATTACTTATGTTTTTTTAACATACTGTCACCCTAGCAGTACATTGTCACCATAGTGACACTCTACTACTTGTGGGGGGTGATGGTGATTTTTTTTTTCCGGAATACTTTTCCTTGCAGAGCTCCAAGAAAGGTTGCCAGCATACAGCTGTCTGGAGATGGAGAAGATACCAATGTGACCTCCGAAGAAGTGAAGCCTCCAATAAAGGAGGGGGAACCGGTACAGCTGATATTGTTCACACTGCATGGAACCCTTCAGTTGTGTTGGGACTACCCATGATTAATAACACTGCCTGCATGATTTTTAGACCTTTCCTCCTTAAAATAATGAGATCTAGGAACCTCTGGAGGAACCCTAGGGAACCATGGAACTCTGGTTGAGAATTCCACCCTTTCAGATAGCTAAAAAGATCTTTGGTGTCATGCTGATGGCCCTGCCAAGAGGTGTTGAGCTTCACACCTAGGTAGTCACCATCAGTTGGGAGGTCAACCGGCCACAGGTCTAGGAACCTCTGGATGAACCTTAGGAAGCCATGCAACTATGGTTGAGGATGGCTGGTCTAGAGATACGATTGTATCTACCACAACACCAAAAGAGAGGGAGAAGAATAGAGAAGAGGAAGAAGACGTCATATGGCAAATATTTTCGGCTTTGATCCAGACTACATCATGATGCTTTTTATCCATCTTTAGCGCCCACTTGAGTGCACTGGCATGATCCAGAATTTTTTGGGATACACACTATATAGAGAAGACCTTCTCAAGTTTGTATACCAAAAAATTCTGGATCATGCCAGTGCAATCAAGTGGGTGCAAAGGATGGATAAAGAAACAGCATGATGTAGTCTGGATCAAAGCCGAAAATATTTGCCACCTGAAGAGCAGCATGCGGAGATATTAGGAGGTTGATTTGTGAAGAATTGACATAGAATAGAATAGCATAGAATTAGCATAGCCATTGGCTTAATATGTAGACTGGGCCAACAAACAACCATAAACAGGCTCCATCTTCTATCCTAAGGCAGGCAAAGGGCCACATCCAGCCCCTAGGCTGCGGTTTGAAGACCACTGCTCTAGAAGCTGGAACCTTCCACTCCAGTGATCTCCAGCTTCCGGGTCCGAGCGGCTGCCCCTGCTGCATTATGAATACAGGAGGTTGGTTGCTGGGTACGCGCGCCATTCAGAGAACGCTTTGCTTTTTCTCAATGCATGCTAATTTTTCTCTGATTGGATGAGGTGGAGATCTCTAAATGGCGCCTCTACTGAGTGGCCAACCTCCTGTGTTCTCATTGCAGCAGGGTATCCACTTGGCACGGGAACCGGAAAATAGAGGAGATGACTGAGTTAGCAGTGTCTGATACAGTGATTGGCAGCTTCTATAGCAGTGCTGGTAAATGGGAAAATTATAGAGGGCCTCAAGTGCGGCCATGACACTTCCAGAGGGAAGCACAACAGCAGCGCATTTTCACACCTCATCATCCTGATGTATTTTCTGCAGTGTATCGCAAGGCACTTTGAAGAAGTTGGAGCAATAATAACCCCCTGCATTGGTGTCAGTGGATACAATAAACCCCAACACTGGTATCAGTGGATACAATAATAACCACCAACATTGGTGTCTCTTGATGCAATAATAACCCCCACCATTGGTATCAGTGGAAGCAATAATAACCTCCATCATTGGTGTCAGTGGATACAATAATAACCCCAAACACTGTTGTCAGTGGATGCAATAATAACCTTCAACATTGGTGTTATTGGATGCAATAATAACCCCCACCATTGGTGTCATTGGATGCAAGAATAACTGCCTACATTGGTGTCAGTGGATACAATAATAACCTCCAACATTGGTATTATTGGATGCAATAATAACCCCCATCAATGGTGTAAGTGGATACAATAATAACCCCACCATTGGTGTTATTGGATGCAATAATAATCTCAATCATTGGTGGTGTCAGTGGATACAATAATAATCCCCAACATTGGTATTATTGGATGCAATAATAACCCCCATTGTTTGGTGTCAGTGGATACAATATTAATCCCCAACATTGGTGTCATTGGATGCAATAATAACCCCCATCATTGGTGTCAGTGAATACAATAATGACCCCCATCATTGGTGTCATTGGATGCAATAATAACCCCCCAACATTGGTGTCATTTGATGCAATAATAACCCTGAACATTGATGTCATGGGATGCAATAATAACCCCCAAAATTGGTGTCATTGGATGTAATAATAACCCCAGCATTGGTGTCAGTGGAAGCAAAAATAACCCCCAGCATTGGTGTCAGTGAGTGCAATAATAACCCACATCATTGGTGTCAATGAGTGCAATATTCACCCCCAGCATTGGTGTCAGTGAGTGCAATAATAACCCCCAACATGGTGTCAGTGAGTGCAATAATAACCCCCAGCATTGGTGTCAGTGAGTGCAATAATAACCCCCGTCTTTGGTGTCAATGGAAGCAAAAATAACCCCCACCATTGGTGTCAATGAGTGCAATAATCACCCCCAGCACTCGTGTCAGTGGATGCAATAATAACCCCCAACACTCATGTCAATGAGTACAATGATAACTCCCATCATTGGTGTCAGTGAGTGCAATGATAATCCCCAGCATTGGTGTCATTGAGTGCAAATTTGAGTGTTTTTGAACATCCTTTTCTTTTCTTTCTGAACACATGTTCAGAAAATAATTTTAGGCCTGAAGATTAACCCCCCCCCCCCCCCCCAACAAAATATATGTTATGAAGAGAGAGACCCTGGGGAATAAAATGGCGGTAGTCCCTATTATTTTAGGGTTCACAAATGCAATGTATTACTCCTTTTTTTATATAAAAGATGAAGGTGAAGCCTAACATTGCACACACCTGTAAAACAATGAAAAACTTCAGTACCCTAAATTTTCCATAGGCCCCTATGGGTCATCAGTTTAGAGGTAACCATGGATTATGGACCTGCTAATATTGCTCCCATTCTGGCTTGCCTGTCTCAATGTTTTCACCCGTAGGCACCCCAATGGCTGTGTTTACCGTTGTATATGTACAGTGGGGATCGAAAGTTTGGGCACCCCAGCTAAAAATTTGTATTAATGGGCATAAAGAAGCCAAGGAAAGATGGAAAAATCTCCAAAAGGCATCAAATTACAGATTAGACATTCTTATAATATGTCAACAAAAGTTAGATTTTATTTTCATCATTTACACTTTCAAAATAACAGAAAACAAAAAAATGGCGTCTGCAAAAGTTTGGGCACCCTGCAGAGTTAATATCTTGTACTGCCCCCTTTGGCAAGTATCACAGCTTGTAAACGCTTTTTGTAGCCAGCCAAGAGTCTTTCAATTCTTGTTTGAGGTATCTTTGCCCATTCTTCCTTACAAAAGTCTTCCAGTTCTTTGAGATTTCTGGGCTGTCTGTCACGCACTGCTCTTTTAAGGTCTATCCATAGATTTTCAATTATGTTGAGGTCAGGAGATTGTGAAGGCCATGGCAAAACCTTCAGTTTACGCCTCTTGATGTAATCCCCCGTGGATTTTGAGGTGTGTTTGGGATCATTATCCATTTGTAGAAGCCATCCTCTCTTTAACTTTAGCTTTTTCACAGATGGCATCAAGTTACCATCCAAAATTTGCTGAAATTTTATTGAATTCATTTTTCCTTCTACTCGTGAGATGTTCCCTGTGCCACTGGCTGCAACACAACCCCAAAGCATGATTGATCCAATCACATGCTTAACAGTTGGACAGAGGTTCTTTTCATTAAATTCTGTGCCCCTTCTTCTCCAAACGTACCTTTGCTCATTCCGGCCAAAAAGTTCAATTTTAACCTCATCGGTCCACAGAACTTGTTTCCAAAATGCATCAGGCTTGTCTATATGTTCATTTGCAAAGTTCAAACGATGATTTTTGTGGTGAGGACGTAGAAGAGGTTTTCTTCTGATGACTCTTCCATGAAGACCATATTTGTACAAGTATCTCTTTATAGTGGAATAGTGTACCACAACTCCAGTGTCTGCCAGATCTTTCTGGAGGGATCGTGCAGTCAAACGTGGGTTTTGAATTGTTTTTCTCACAATCCTGCAAGCTGTTCTGTCTGATATTTTTCTTGGTCTTCCAGATCTTGCTTTAACTTCCACTGTTCCTGATGACTGCCATTTCTTAATTACATTCCGAACAGAGGATATTGACCTCTGAAAACGCTTTGCTATCTTCTTATAGCCTTCTCCAGCTTTGTGAGCGTCAACTATTTTCAGTTTCAGTTTTCTAGACAACTGCTTAGAAGAACCCATGGTGCTGATTGTTGGGGCAAGGTCAGATGAGTCTGGGCATTTAAAACCTTTGAGATTGACATAACCTGGTCTTTCCAGACGATGATTGAGAACAATCCATGACACTGGCAGGTCTCAGCTTTGCAAAGGGGGCAGTGCATGCTATAAATTCTGCAGGGTGCCCAAACTTTTGCAGACGCCATTTTTTTGTTTTCTGTTATTTTGAAAGTGTAAATGATGGAAATAAAATCTAACTTTTGTTGACATATTATAAGAATGTCTAATCTGTAATTTGATGCCTTTTGGAGATTTTTCCATCTTTCCTTGGCTTCTTTATGCACATTAATACAAATTTTTAGCTGGGGTGCCCAAACTTTCGATCCCCACTGTATGTATGTGGGAGGGGTGGGGTTGGGCCTCAGAATTTCCCACATGGAACAAAAATATGAAAATATATTTTAAAAATCATGGTATATATACAGTATATACAGTGAATGAAATCCCTGTTTGATCCCCTGCTGATTTTGAATGTTTGCCCACTCACAAAGAAATGATCGGTCTAAATATCGAATGTGTATATATACCGTATTTTCCGGCGTATAAGACGACTTTTTAACCCCTGGAAATCTTCTACAAAGTCGGGGGTCGTCTTATACGCCGGGTACTGGGCTGAAACCTTACCGTACTTCCGTGCTGACGCTTCTGCGCATGTCTTCGGCAGCAGTAGATCACCATAGCTCCCAGAACTGCATGAGACGTCGGATGCAGCAGTGCTCGATTGAGCTTGACTGAAACTGTGATATGCAGAGAAGGGATACACATCGGGTAGCGGCTTCTGCGCATGTCACAGTTTCAGTCACGATCAATCGAGCACTGAACGGCTGCATCCGACGTCTCATGCAGTTCTGCGAGGAATGGTGATCAGCGATCGTCTACTGCTGCCGAAGACATGCGCAGAAGCGTCAGCTCGGAAGTACCGGTATGGTACTGCTGCATCCGACCTTGTCCCCTTCATTTCTATGAAATACGGTAATTAATTATTAATATTATAATGTGGCAGTTTTGTGCAATTTATGGTACCGCTCGGATCATCTTGGAGACAGGCAGGGCTGGGCAGGCAGGGAGAGCTGACCCACCCAATCCAAGCAGGCTTTGTATGCAGTGTGCACAGAAAATACTGGTACATCGCTTGCCGTGATTGGTTGGTAGAGGGGTAGTCTTATACGGCGAGTATAGCCCAAACCCTATATTTTAACAGGAAAAGTAGGGGGGTCGTCTTATACACCCAGTCGTCTTATACGCCGGAAAATACGGTATATATATATATATATATATATATATATATATATACATACAGTATATTTATTTGTTTATTTCAGGTACTTATATAGCGCCGTCAATTTACGCAGCGCTTTACATATACAGGTGAAACTCGAAAAATTAGAATATGGTGCAAAAGTTAATTTATTTCAGTAATGCAACTTAAAAGGTGAAACTAATATATGAGATAGACTCATTACATGTAAAGCAAGATAGTTCAAGCCGTGATTTGTCATCATTGTGATGATTATGGCTTACAGCTCATGAAAACCCCAAATCCACAATCTCAGAAAATGAGAATATTGTGAAAAGGTGCAATATTCTCGGCTCAAAGTGTCCCACTCTAATCAGATAATTAAGCCATAACACCTGCAAAGGGTTCCTGAGCCTTTAAATGGTCTCTCAGTCTGGTTCAGTAATAATCACAATCATGGGAAAGACTGCTGACCTGACAGTTGTGCAGAAAACCATCATTGACACCCTCCATAAGGAGGGAAAGCCTCAAAAGGTAATTGCAAAAGAAGTTGGATGTTCCCAAAGTGCTGTATCAAAGCACATTAATAGAAAGTTATGTGGAAGGGAAAAGTGTGGAAGAAAAAGGTGTACAAGCAGCAGGGATGACCGCAGCCTGGAGAGGATTGTCAGGAAAAGGACATTCAAAAGTGTTGGGGACTTTCACAAGGAGTGGACTGAGGCTGGAGTCAGTGCATCAAGAGCCACCACACACAGATGGATCCTCGACATGGGCTTCAAATGTCGTATTCCTCTTGTCAAGCCGCTCCTGAACAACAAACAACGTCCGAAGCGTCCTACCTGGGCTAAAGAAAAACAGACCTGGTCTGTTGCTCAGTGGTCCAAAGTCCTCTTTTCTAATGAGAGCAACTTTTGCATCTCATTTGGAAACCAAGGACCCAGAGTATGGAGGAAGAATGGAGAGGCCCAAGGACCCAGAGTATGGAGGAAGAATGGAGAGGCCCAAGGACCCCGAGTATGGAGGAAGAATGGAGAGGCACAAGGACCCCGAGTATTGAAGAAGAATGGAGAGGCACAAGGACCCCGAGTATGGAGGAAGAATGGAGAGGCACACACTGCAAGATGCTTGAAGTCCAGTGTGAAGTTTCCACAGTCTGTGTTGATTTGGGGAGCCATGTCATCTGCTGGTGTTGGACCACTGTGCTTCATTAAGTCCAGGGTCAACGCAGCTGTCTATCAGATTTTGGAGCACTTCATGCTTCCTTCCGCAGACGAGCTTTATGGGGATGCTGACTTCATTTTCCAGCAGGACTTGGCACCTGCCCACACTGCCAAAAGCACCAAAACCTGGTTCAATGACTGTGGGATTACTGTGCTTGATTGGCCAGCAAACTCGCCTGACCTGAACCCCATAGAGAATCTATGGGGCATTGCCAAGAGAAAGATGAGAGACATGAGACCGAACAATGCAGAAGAGCTGAAGGCCGCTATTGAAGCATCCTGGTCTTCCATAACACCTCAGCAGTGCCACAGGCTGATAGCTTCCATGCCACGCCGCATTGAGGCAGTGATTGCTACAAAAGGGGCCCAAACCAAGTACTGAGTACATATGCATGCTTATACTTTTCAGAGGTCTGATATTGTTCTATGTACAATCCTTGTTTTATTGATTGCATGTAATATTCTCATTTTCTGAGATTGTGGATTTGGGGTTTTCATGAGCTGTAAGCCATAATCATCAAAATTATGACAAATCACGGCTTGAACTATCTTGCTATGCATGTAATGAGTCTATCTCATATATTAGTTTTA
The DNA here is from genome assembly GCF_062004578.1 of Staurois parvus. Lineage (NCBI taxonomy): Eukaryota > Metazoa > Chordata > Amphibia > Anura > Ranidae > Staurois > Staurois parvus. The sequence continues at coordinate 728,823 of NW_028317936.1, read as the reverse complement.
CCTTTTAAGTTGCTGCACTGAAATAAATGAACTTTTGCACGATATTCTAATTTTTCGAGTTTCACCTGTATATATTGTACATTCACATCAGTCCCTAACAGTCGAGGTGTGTACCATCTAAGGTCCCTAACTCACATTCATACATACACATACTAGGGACAATTTAGACAGGATCCAATTCACCTACCAGCATGTCTTTGGAATGTGGGAGGAAACCGGAGTACCCGGAGGAAACCCACGCAGACACAGGGAGAACATGCAAACTCCAGGCAGGAGGTGCCGTGGCTGGGATTCAAACCAACGACCCTAGTACTGCCAGACGGAAGTGCTAACCATTTGGCCACTGTGCTGCCCCGTGTATGTATATATATATATATATATATATATTATATACAATGCTCAGAATAAATGAGTACACCCCTTTTGAAAAGTAAACTTTGAATCAATATCTCAATGAACACACAAGAACAATTTCCAAAATTTTGACAAAATAGTTTTATAGAACATTTGTTCGGCTCATTACAGTAAAGTTAATAATAGAACGTAGATGACAAAATCTTCAGTTTTACTCAAACGAGTTGATGCAAAAATGAATCCCCCCACAACAAAAACCCCTCCATCTAGTATCTTGTATGATCTCCATGATTTGTAAGGACGGCACCAAGGCTTCTAGGCGTGGAATGAACAAATTGGCGACATATTGCAACATCGATCTCTTTCCATTCTTCAGGAATGACCTCTTTTAGAGCCTGGATGCTGAATGGAGAGTGATGCTCCACTTGTCTGGGTTCAGATCAAGAGACGTACTTGGCCACTGAATCACTTTCACTCTTCAGAAACACAACAGTGGCCTTAGATGTGTGTTTGGGATCATTGTCATGTTGGAAAAGTGCACGATGACCAAGGGCATGGAGTGATGGTAGCATCTTCTCTATAGAGCAGTACATCTGTAAATTCATGACACCATCAATGAAATGCAGCTCCCCGACACAAGCAGCACTCATGCAGCCCCACAGAAGGACACTGCCACCACGTTTCACAGTAGGCACCATGCATTTTTCTTTGTACTCCTCACCTTTGCGACGCCATACCGTTTTAACCACTTGCCCTCCTGAGGGTTTCCCCCCCTTCTTGACCAGGCCATTTTTTTGTGCTATGGCGCTGCGTTACTTTAACTGACAATTGAGCAGTCATGCAACACTGCACCGAAATTAAATTTACATCCTTTTTTTTTCTTCCCATGAATAGAGCTTTCTTTCGGTGGTATTTGATCGCCTGTGCATTTTTATTTTTTGCACTATAAAAAAAAAAGACTGAAAATATTGAGAAAAAACAATATATTTGACTTTTTGCTATTAAACATGTCCAGTAAAAAATTTTTAAAAAATCCAATTTCATCATAAAGTTACGTCAAAATGTATTCTGCTCCGTCTCTTTGCTAAAGAAAAATCCCAATACGTGTAAATGAATTGGTTTGCATGAAAGTTTTAGCGTTTTCAAAGAGCGGTATAGATACTGGGATTTTTTTTTTCATTTTTACTAGTAATGGCAGTGACCAGCGACTTATAGTGACACTGGGGTGAACTGACTTGGTGTCACTGACTTCCCCAGTGACACCAATACAGTGATCAGTGCTAAAAAAAAAAAGCACTGACACTGTACTAATGGCACTGAGCAGGAAGGGGTTAATATGAGGGGCGATCAAAGGGTTAACTGTGTGCTGGGTGTTTTACTAGGGGGTGGTGTGTTGGTGCTCCACTATAACCACACTGCTGTGGATGGCTGTGTTGTGCAGTGTGCCCGAGCTGACGCAGGAGGACTGTTAGTAAACAAAACAGTCCTCCTCCCCATCGGAGATCCTTGTAAATCACCAGGCATTGGCGAGTAATTACACCGGGCGCTGGCGAGTGATTGACAGATGCGGCAGCGAATGGTGGCGTGGGTAGGGAGTGCCCGTGCCCCCTACCCGGAAATGCAAAATCACTTATATATGTTATTTGTGCACCCGTGCCGCCCTGTCAATTCCAAAAACATTTATCTTGGTCTCATCACTCCAGAGTACAGAGTCCCAGTAGTCTTCTTCTTTTTCAGCATGGGTCCTGGCAAATTCTAGGCGAGCTTTTTTGTGCATGGGCTTTAGGAGAGGCTTCTTTCGTGGACGACACCCATGCATGCCATTCCTCTGCAGTGTATGCCGTATTGTGTCACGGGCAACAATCACCCCAGTTTGCTTTCTACTTTTTTAGATAACTGCAGTGAACTTGCATGGCGATTTTCTTCAACCCTTCTCATCAGAAGACGCTCCTGTCGAGGTATTAACTTTCGTGGACAGCCTGGACGTCTCTGTGAGATGGTTGCAGTTCCATCTTTGTTACATTTTTGTGTAACTTTTGCTACAGTATTCTGACTGATCAGTAAAGCTGTGCTGACCTTCTTGTAGCCTTCGCCTTTCTTGTGTAAAGAAATTATTGTCTTTCTCAGGCCTTGTGACATTTCTCTTCCATACGGTGCCATTACGGACAGCATGAAATGGGAGGGGTTTTCTGTTAAGTACCGCCCCTTTATAATCACCTGTCTGCTGGACACCTGTTTAATGAATTAGACTTACCTGGAATTGAATTCTTGTTCATTAGGATTTTGTTGTCTAAAATTTAGCTTTGCTCCCAAGACTTTCGTTGGGGTGTGTTCATTTCTGCAACATGGTCTTGGATGAATTTGTTAGGAAAAGTCCTTTTTTGGTGTGCGCAAATGAACAAATCTTGTTTGCAACCAATGGGCTGCATTTGTGGCGGGATTCTGTAGTATAGTGTCCCATAGAAAATGAAGGAAAGTTTTCTGCCAAACCTGTTGGGGTGGACTCATTTATGCTGATATATATATATATATATTTTTTTTTAGGCGGGTGGAGCTTACTTTTGGTGTTGTTGGTTTTCATTTTTTACTATAAATTTACATTTGTATGTCCTAAAAAAATACTGTCTGGGACTTGACAAGTGTCTTTCCTCTCAAAACTAAATTTCAAATCAGAATATTTTATTAATCTGAAATAAACAAGAATACATGGAAGGAGTTCAGGAACATAACGAGATGCTACAATGGAGGCGCGGGATAAAGCCAGAGGATAATGACACCGTTTCTTCCGTTTACCACAAGAATCAATGATACCGGGGAGCCCCCCCCCCCCCCCCCCCCGAGAGCTTCCTTGTGGACCAGAGGGACAATTGTCACCCTAAAATATAATAATTTTATCATGTATGATTGGGGGGCCGGGGAAGTCTTAACAATATTAAATCAGGCGCCACCCCCAACTACTGACCCCTCCCCCACTGACAGGTTTTTAACTACAGACACTGCCCTCACCCCCAACTACTGACACCGCCCTCCACTGACACACCCCCAACTACTGACACCATCCTCTACTGACAGGCCCCCAACTACTGACACCTCCCGCAACTACTGACCCCACCTACTGACACCGCCCCCCACTGACAGACCCCCAACTACTGACACCTCTCTCCACTGACAGACCCCCAACTACTGACCCCTCCCCCACTGACAGGTCTTCAACTACTGACACCGCCCTCCACTTACAGACCCCCAACTATTGACACCGCCCTTCACTGACATACCCCCACCCCCAACTACTGACCCCGCCCTACACTGACAGACCCCACCCCCAACTACTGACACCGCCCTTCACTGACAGACCCCCACCCCCAACTACTGACCCCACCCACACCTGACACCGCCCCCCACTGACAGACCCCCAACTACTGACTCCTCCCTCCACTGACAGACCCCCAACTACTGACCCCTCCCCCACTGACAGGTCTTCAACTACTGACCCCGCCCTCCACTGACAGACCCCCAACTACTGACACCGCCCTCCACTGACAGACCCCCAACTACTGACACCGCCCTTCACTGACAGACCCCCACCCCCAACTACTGCCCCTGCCCCTAACAGACCCCCAACTACTGACCCCGCCCTCCACTGACAGACCCCCAACTACTGAAACCGCACCCCCACTGACAGACCCCCACCCCCAACTACTGACACTGCCCCCCCCACTGACAGACCCCCAACTACTGAAACCGCCCCCCCACTGACAGACCCCCAACTACTGACACCGCCCCCCCCACTGACAGACCCCCAACTACTGACACCCCCCCCACTGACAGACCCCCAACTACTGGCACCACCCCCCCACTGACAGGTCTTCAACTACTGACACCCCCCCCCCCCCCCTGACAGACCTCCAACTACTGGCACAGCCCTCCACTAGCAGACCCCCGTTTACCCGGACTGACACCCCCAACTACTTCCCCCTTCTCTCCACTGACCGCCCCAAACTGACAGAGCACCCCCAGAGTGACAGGCATCCCACAGATTGAAAGACCCCCACATCCTTCCCTGCTAGAACTGATAGACCCCCCCAGCCTTACTGACCCCCCCTCAGAGATAGGTGCACCCCCCCCTCCCCGGGGACTCGTATTGATGCAGATACCTATGATCACTTGTACGGAGACGCATGCCCAGAAGACACAGGGGCGCAGAATACTACTACAGCTGCCCATCTTCCGCCCACCATCTTTAGGTCCCGCCCCCGGCCTTCCGCCCCGCCTACTCACACACTTTTTACTCTCAAACAACTCAACACCGTCCGCCCAGCTCCGCCCAGCTCCGCCCAGACTCCTTAGGTAACGTCCTCCTTGGCCTCCCAGTCTATTCCAGTTTCAACACAGCACACCGACCGCCCCGCCTCCCTTGTCCTCAGCCCCGCCCTTCTCAATGTCACCAGATACCGCATTTCCCAATTGGCGGATTTGAACCTCCTATAGGTCTCCATGACAACGCACGGAGCTCTGCCATCTCACTGGCCGGTAGAGGACCAATAGGAGAGAGAGGTGGGCGGGGTCGCGGGTTTTAAACTTTTCTATTGTAGATGCGGAGGAGGTCGGGTGGTGCTGGAATCGTCCGATTGATCCGATCCATCCAGAGGACAGCCTGACATCCGAGACCACACCGGGCTGCTGCTGCTGGCTAGCAGGTGGGTGCTAGGGGGGGGGGGACATACACCGGGAGATCGGACTCCATCATCCTCCATTCATCGTACAGTGCGTGTCCTCCTATACTCCGCATTGTACAATCTGTATACACACTCCTCATAAGAGAACAATCCGATCGTACAATCTCAGAGTGTGTATGGATGTTGTACGATCTATACGCTCACCATACATTGTACCAATCTGATTGTACGGTCTCCCATACACTTGCTGTGCATTGTACCAATCAGATCGTACAATCTCTTACACACTCCCCATACATGGTAACAATTTGGTTGTACAATCCCCTATACATTGTAATAATGTTTTAAAAATCTCCTACCAATCAGATTGTACAACCAGATTGTTACAATGTATGAGGGACCGTACAACCAGATTGTTACAATGTAATTGTACGGTCTTCTATACACTCACCATACGTTGTAATAATCTGATTGTAAGGTCTCCTATATGCTGGCCACACATTGTAACAATCAGGTCATACGATCTCTTATACATTGCAGTAATCTTGTTTTTAAAATCTCCTACCAATTAGATTGTACAACCAGATTGTTACAATGTATAGGTGATTGTACAACCAGATTGTTACAATGTATAGGCGATTGTACAGCCGGATTGTTACAATGTATAGGTGATTGTACAACTGGATGGTTACAATGTATAGGTGATTGTACAACTCGATGATTACAATGTATAGGTGATTGTACAACCGGATGGTTACAATGTATAGGTGATTGTACAACTGGATTGTTACAATGCAGAAGCAGACTGACAACTCATGGGGCCCCCGGGCAATAGGGGATCATGGGGCCCCTGTGTCCTTGCCCAAATTCAAAAAAGCCTATGAAAAAGGTACCAGGGGCATCTCATGGGGCCCCCTACTGACCCCGGGCCCTCGGGCAGTGCCCAAGTTTCCAAATGATCAGTCCACCCCTGTTACAATGTATAGGTGATTGTACAGCCGGATTGTTACAATGTAATTGTACTCTCTTCTATACACTCACCATACATTGTAACAATCAGGTCGTACAATCTCTTATACATTGCAGTAATCTTGTTTTTAAAATCTCCTACCAATTAGGTTGTACAACCAGATTGTTACAATGTATAGAAGACTGCACAATATAATTTAATCTCGCCCTACGCTGTAACAATCAGATTGTACAATCTCCTAAACACTCACTTGTAATCATCCTTGTTTTAAAAAGATTATTACGATGTATAGATTGTACAACCGGATTGTTACAATGTATGTTGAAAGTATATTGTGCTAATCCTCTATATCAGTGATGGCGAACCTTTTTGAGCCCGAGTGCCCAAACTGCAACCCAAAACCAACTTATTTCTTTCAAAGTGCCAACACTGCAATGAAACCTGAATATCGAGCTTTTGGTTTAGAAAAAACAACTCGTACAGTAGTGCAAACGAATTAACAGTACAGGGATGACCAGAGACTGCGGACAGTACAGGAGATGACCAGAGACTGCGGACAGTACAGGAGATGACCAGAGACTGCGGACAGTACAGGAGATGACCAGAGACTGCGGACAGTACAGGAGATGACCAGAGACTGCGGACAGTACAGGAGATGACCAGAGACTGCGGACAGTACAGGAGATGACCAGAGACTGTGGACACAGTACAGGAGATGACCAGAGACTGCGGACACAGTACAGGGATGACCAGAGACTGCGGACACAGTACAGGGATGACCAGAGACTGCGGACACAGTACAGGGATGACCAGAGACTGCGGACACAGTACAGGGATGACCAGAGACTGCGGACACAGTACAGGGATGACCAGAGACTGCGGACACAGTACAGGGATGACCAGAGACTGCGGACACAGTACAGGGATGACCAGAGACTGCGGACACAGTACAGGGATGACCAGAGACTGCGGACACAGTACAGGGATGACCAGAGACTGCGGACACAGTACAGGGATGACCAGAGACTGCGGACACAGTACAGGGATGACCAGAGACTGCGGACACAGTACAGGGATGACCAGAGACTGCGGACAGTACAGGAGATGACCAGAGACTGCGGAAAGCACAGGGATGACCAGAGACTGCGGACACAGTACAGGAGATGACCAGAGACTGCGGACACAGTACAGGGGATGACCAGAGACTGCGGACACAGTACAGGAGATGACCAGAGACTGCGGACACAGTACAGGAGATGACCAGAGACTGCGGACAGTACAGGAGATGACCAGAGACTGCGGACACGGTACAGGGGATGACCAGAGACTGCGGACACGGTATAGGGGATGACCAGAGACTGCGGACACGGTACAGGAGATGACCAGAGACTGCGGACACGGTACAGGAGATGACCAGAGACTGCGGACACAGTACAGGAGATGACCAGAGACTGCGGACACAGTACAGGAGATGACCAGAGACTGCGGACACAGTACAGGAGATGACCAGAGACTGCGGACACAGTACAGGAGATGACCAGAGACTGCGGACACAGTACAGGAGATGACCAGAGACTGCGGACACAGTACAGGAGATGACCAGAGACTGCGGACACAGTACAGGAGATGACCAGAGACTGCAGACACAGTACAGGAGATGACCAGAGACTGCGGAAAGCACAGGGATGACCAGAGACTGCGGACACAGTACAGGAGATGACCAGAGACTGCGGACACAGTACAGGAGATGACCAGAGACTGCGGACACAGTACAGGAGATGACCAGAGACTGCGGACAGTACAGGAGATGACCAGAGACTGCGGACAGTACAGGGATGACCAGAGACTGAGGACAGTACAGAGATGACCAGAGACTGCAGACAGTACAGGGATGACCAGAGACTGCAGACAGTACAGGGATGACCAGAGACTGCAGACAGTACAGGGATGACCAGAGACTGCAGACAGTACAGGGATGACCAGAGACTGCAGACAGTACAGGGATGACCAGAGACTGCAGACAGTACAGGGATGACCAGAGACTGCAGACAGTACAGGGATGACCAGAGACTGCAGACATAGCACAGGGATGACCAGAGACTGCAGACATAGCACAGGGATGACCAGAGACTGCAGACATAGCACAGGGATGACCAGAGACTGCAGACATAGCACAGGGATGACCAGAGACTGCAGACATAGCACAGGGATGACCAGAGACTGCAGACATAGCACAGGGATGACCAGAGACTGCGGAAAGCACAGGGATGACCAGAGACTGCGGACAGTACAGATGACTGCTGACCTTTGGGGAGGGGGGGGGAGCGGGTACCTGAATTTGACAGGTACCCGCTCTTACTTCCGCAGAGTTTTTTTTTTATCTTACCTGTTCCTCTATCCAGCCGCGCGTTGTCTTCCCGGCTTCTGTAGTGTGGGCGCTCGTCGGACAGCCGGATGCCCAGTGCGCATGCGCGAGAAGCGCTGCGCTTTGTGATTGGTCCGGCGGCTTCTGGGATCTGTCATGTGTCCCAGGTACCGCCTTACCATTCACAAAGAGCACTGCTTCTTGCGCATGCGCACTTGGGACCCGGCTGTCTGTCTCAGAAAATGAGAATATTACATGCAATCAATAAAACACGGATTGTACATAGAACAATATCGGACCTCTGAAAAGTAGAAGCATGCATATGTACTCAGTACTTGGTTTGGGCCCCTTTTGCAGCAATTACTGTCTCAATGCGGCGTGGCATGGAAGCTATCAGCCTGTGGCACTGCTGAGGTGTTATGGAAGACCAGGATGCTTCAATAGCGGCCTTCAGCTCTTCTGCATTGTTTGGTCTCATGTCTCTCATCTTTCTCTTGGCAATGCCCCATAGATTCTCTATGGGGTTCAGGTCAGGCGAGTTTGCTGGCCAATCAAGCACAGTAATCCCACAGTCATTGAACCAGGTTTTGGTGCTTTTGGCAGTGTGGGCAGGTGCCAAGTCCTGCTGGAAAATGAAGTCGGCATCCACATAAAGCTGGTCTGCGGAAGGAAGCATGAAGTGCTCCAAAATCTCCTGGTAGACGGCTGCGTTGACCCTGGACTTAATGAAGCACAGTGGACCAACACCAACAGATGACATGGCTCCCCAAATCAGCACAGACTGTGGAAACTTCACACTGGACTTCAAGCATCTTGCAGTGTGTGCCTCTGCATTCTTCCTCCATACTCTGGGTCCTTGTGCCTCTCCATTCTTCCTCCATACTCTGGGTCCTTGTGCCTCTGCATTCTTCCTCCATACTCTGGGTCCTTGTGCCTCTCCATTCTTCCTCCATATTCGGGATCCTTGTGCCTCTCCATTCTTCCTCCATACTCGGGGTCCTTGGGCCTCTCCATTCTTCCTCCATATTCGGGATCCTTGGGCCTCTCCATTCTTCCTCCATACTCTGGGTCCTTGGGCCTCTCCATTCTTCCTCCATACTTGGGGTCCTTGGGCCTCTCCATTCTTCCTCCATACTCGGGGTCCTTGGGCCTCTCCATTCTTCCTCCATACTCGGGGTCCTTGGGCCTCTCCATTCTTCCTCCATACTCGGGGTCCTTGGGCCTCTCCATTCTTCCTCCATACTCGGGGTCCTTGGGCCTCTCCATTCTTCCTCCAAACTCTGGGTCCTTGGGCCTCTCCATTCTTCCTCCATACTCGGGGTCCTTTGGCCTCTCCATTCTTCCTCCATACTCGGGGTCCTTGGGCCTCTCCATTCTTCCTCCATACTCGGGGTCCTTGGTTTCCAAATGAGATGCAAAAGTTGCTCTCGTCAGAAAAGAGGACTTTGGACCACTGAGCAACAGGCCAGGTCTGTTTTTCTTTAGCCCAGGTAAGACGATTCTGCCATTGTTGTTCAGGAGCGGCTTGACAAGAGGAATACAACATTTGAAGCCCATGTCCAGGATCTGTCTGTGTGTGGTGGCTCTTGATGCACTGACTCCAGCCTCAGTCCACTCCTTGTGAAAGTCCCCAACACTTTTGAATGTCCTTTTCCTGACAATCCTCTCCAGACTGTGGTCATCCCTGCTGCTTGTGCACCTTTTTCTTCCACACTTTTCCCTTCCACATAACTTTCTATTAATGTGCTTTGATACAGCACTTTGGGAACATCCAACTTCTTTTGCAATTACCTTTTGAGGCTTTCCCTCCTTATGGAGGGTGTCAATGATGGTTTTCTGCACAACTGTCAGGTCAGCAGTCTTTCCCATGATTGTGATTCCTACTGATCCAGACTGAGAGACCATTTAAAGGCTCAGGAACCCTTTGCAGGTGTTATGGCTTAATTAGCTGATTATAGTGGGACACTTTGAGCCGAGAATATTGCACCTTTTCACAATATTCTCATTTTCTGAGATTGTGGATTTGGGGTTTTCATGAGCTATAAGCCATAATCATCACAATGATGTCACAATGATGTCAAATCACGGCTTGAACTATCTTGCTTTGTATGTAATGAGTCTATCTCATATGTAAGTTTCACCTTTTAAGTTGCTGCACTGAAATAAATGAACTTTTACATGATATTCAAATTTTTTGAGTTTCACCTATACATTGTAAAGATCTGGCTGTATGTTCACCTATACATTGTAATGATCTGGTTGCATATTCACCTATACATTGTAATGATCTGGTTGTATATTCACTTATACATTGTAACGATCTAGTTGTACAATCTGATTGGTAGGAGATTTTAAAAACAAGATTGCTACAATGTGTAAGAGATTGTACAACCAGATTGTTACAATGTATGGCGAGTGTGTAGGAGATTGTACAACGTCATGTTATCTCTCCATACATTGTAACAATTGAGGTCTGCCACCCCCTTTGCTCCCACCATACATACATCCAGCCTCTACCGTTGTCTTCAGCCCTGGGTCACACAGATGCGATTTCTGGGTCACATGGAATGGCGGGACAAGTGAAATCACATGAGTTTCTATGGCAGCCAATCACATACATGCAGTGTGATTCAGGTGCGCTTTTAACTGCTTCCCACCAGCGCCTCCCGACCCTTTAAGAGGTTTCAGACGCTGGGAGGTGGGCATTTCATTCATGTGACTGCCATGATTAGCTGTTACAGTGGTCATGTGATCAGAAAGCTCCCGATTACAAATAGAGATCAGGAGCTTTCTGTTACCCACCAGTAACTGTGGCGGAGTGCGAGTAACTGTGGCGGGAGCTCTGGGGTGGAGCGCGGGTAACTGTGGCGGGAGCGCTGTAACTGTGGCGGTACGCGGGTAACTGTGGTGGGGGTGCTGGGGCGGAGTGCGGGTAACTGACAGGAGCGCTGTAGCTGTGCGTGGTAACCGTGGAGGGAGCGCGGGTAACCGTGGCGGGAGCGCTGTGGCGGGAGCGCGGGTAACCGTGGCGGGAGCGCGGGTAACCGTGGCGGGAGTGCTGTGGCGGAGCACGGGTAACTGTGGCGGGAGCACTGTAGCTGTGCGTGGTAACTGTGGTGGGAGCACTAGAGTGGTGCGCGCGTAACTGTGGCGGGAGCGCTGGGGCGCGCGTAACTGTGGCGGGAGCGCTGGGGCGCGCGTAACTGTGGCGGGAGCGCTGGGGCGCGCGTAACTGTGGCGGGGGCTCTGGGCGCCGGTAACTGTGGCGGGAGCGCTGTAACTGTGGCGGGAGTGCTAGGGCGGACCGTGGGTAACTGACGGGAGTGCTGTAGCTGTGCGTGGTAACCGTGGCGGGAGCGCTGTGGCGGCGCGCAGGTAACCGTGGCGGGAGCGCTGTAACTGTGGCAGTGGGCGGGTAACTGTGGTGGGAGCGCTGAGGCCGTGCACATATATGCATATGGCTCCTGTTGGATCAATCTCTTCCAATCCATGGTCAGTAGATTGGTGGGCCCACAAGTTCCTTGAGTTGTTATGGAGACCTTTGTGAGGTTCAAATCTGCCAATGGGAAAATGCGGCTTGCAATGTTACTCTGGGTGAGGGGTTCAGGAGTGTGGAAAATTTTGAAAAAACTACTTGTCCAGGGACTAAATCATTGTCCCAGTCTACTTGTCCCTCATGACAAGCTAGTTGTCCAGATTAAAAAACGAAATCAAAAATGTTTAACCAAAACCGTATTTATATTGGGCCAATACCTAAGCTAAGGGCAGATGGATTCCAGGAAGTAACTACCAAATGAATCATCTGCCTTTACTCAAGATGGCCACAGCCAGAAATGCCAGGAGGTGTTTTTCAAAATGATGTCTCAGCAAAATAAAGCAGGGAGACATGGATGGAAGGGGAAGTTTGTTTTAAGGATTAAAAATGAATTAAATTGCATCTTTGGTTTGTGGTGCCCAGATGCAGTTCAGTTCCACTTTAACGATGATACTACCTGCCAAAATGCAACCTGTTTCAATTTTGCCATGGTGCTTACTAACATGGACAGTGATTGTGGGGTTTTGGCAGTAAAACTTTGGCTCAAAACACTATTTTTACCACATATTATGACCTATCGAGTCTCTAACCCCTCCGTCAAGACGTTCTGCCAGTGATGTGCAGAGAAGGTGTGTTGTGGTCTTTGTGGTGGTGTCTAGATGTCCCACGTCTGTCTTTTACAACTGGGCAGCACAGTGGCTAAGTGGTTAACGCTTCTGCCTAGCAGCACGAAGGTCATCTGTTCGAATCCCAATCATAGCACCACCTGCCTGGAGTTTGCATGTTCTCCCTGTGCCTGCGTCGGTTTCCTCCGGGTACTCCGCTTTCCTCTGATACTCCAAAGACATGGTAGTAGGTGCATTGGCCCTAGTATGTGTATGTATGAATGTAAGTTGGGGACCTTAGATTACACGCCCCTTGAGGGTTAGGGACTGACATGAATGTACAATATATATTTAAAGCTGATCTCCACCTTTTTGATATACTCTGCTTTCGTTTTGGCCAGCTTGGCTTTATTTTACTCCATCCAAAGTTTACAAATTGGCTATAAATACTTTAGGAGCCCCATGTAGGACAGGCCACTGGTTTATAACTTGTACAGCTGCAAACATAAAAGCCTAAGAAAAAAAATTCTTATGCATATTAATGAACACTTTTTTTTTTTTTTCTTTTTAAGAAACCTCAAAATGTTGCCTGCCACTCGTCACCCCCGACCTGCGTTATCCAAACTGCCTCGTCAAGGGAAGCCCGTGTTTGAAGAAAATGTTCCCCCCGGAAAGGTACTTCTCATTCATTTGACTTTTTGTATTTGTTTTAATCCAGTTCAGGGATGAACCCAGCTCTGTCACACAGCACGGTCCTGCTAGGGAGGGGACCTGATAATTCTCCACTCTGCTCTATCCTCCTATCAGAATGCTGCTTGCATTGTGGCACAACTCATTGGCTCCCTCTCCTGGTCTGCTATTCAGGAGCTTGCAGGAGGCTAAAACCAGGGATTTATGTTGCTGGCATTTAAGGCTGATGTCCAGCTTTACTGTCGCTTTTAATCGTTCAGGCCAAGCTGGCCAGAACAAACTTTTTCCTGCACTAACCAATGCACCAGCTGAGTACACTGTATATAGCCTCATCTACACACGGCAGTGGGACAAGACCTTCCTGTCTCCCTCCCAGAATGAAATAGTCTGGATGAAGGGTGCTCAGCCATTCCTAGGCAGCTTTTTTTTCTATCGATGAACACAAAGCTTCCTCTGGCTGAGTCGGAGAGGTGGGCTGATGACGAGATCACAATCTCATTGATAGAATACAAAGCTGCCTATGAATGGCGCCCCTCAGACCGACTTTCATTCCAGGAGGGAGACGGAACGATCTTGTCCCACCGGCAGTACGCAGTGCTGTATACAGTTTATACAGCGAGCACACATGCAGGTGTAAGAAATTAGTTTGTTTTGGACAGCTTGGGCAAAGTGAACTATTTAAAGTGCCAGTAAAGCTGGACATCAACTTTATATACATTTTTATTATGCATGGAATATAGAGCGGCAGTATTTGTCTTTTACATCTATCCGGAGTTCAGCTTTTGCATGCAATACAGTGGGGCAAAAAAGTATTTAGTCAGCCACCAATTGTGCAAGTTCTCCCACTTAAAAAGATGAGAGAGGCCTGTAATTGGCATCATAGGTAGACCTCAACTATGAGAGACAAAATGAGAAAAAAAAATCCAGACAATCACATTGGCTGATTTGGAAAGAATTTATTTGCAAATTATGGTGGAAAATAAGTATTTGGTCAATATCAAAAGTTAATCTCAATACTTTGTTATATATCCTTTGTTAGCAATGACAGAGGTCAAACGTTTCCTGTAAGTCTTCACAAGGTTGGCACACACTGTTGCTGGTATGTTGGCCCATCCTCCATGCAGATCTCCTCTAGAGCAGTGATGTTTTGGGGCTGTCGCTGGGCAACACGGACTTTCAACTCCCTCCAAAGGTTTTTTATGGGGTTGAGATCTGGAGACTGGCTAGGCCACTCCAGAACCTTGAAATGCTTCTTACGAAGCCACTCCTTCGTTGCCCGGGTGGTATGTTTGGGATCATTGTCATGTTGGAAGACCCAGCCACGTTTCATCTTCAATGCCCTTGCTGATGGAAGGAGGTTTGCACTCAAAATCTCACGATACATGGCCCCATTCATTCTGTCCTGTACATGGATCAGTCGTCCTGGTCCCTTTGCGGAGAAACAGCCCCAAAGCATGATGTTGGCACCCCCATGCTTCACAGGTATGGTGTTCTTTGGATGCAACTCAGCATTCTCTCTCCTCCAAACACGACGAGTTGTGTTTCTACCAAACAGTTCTATTTTGGTTTCATCTGACCATATGACATTCTCCCAATCCTCTTCTGGATCATCCAAATGCTCTCTAGCAAACTTCAGACGGGCCCGGACATGTACTGGCTTAAGCAGGGGGACACGTCTGGCACTGCAGGATCCCTGGCGGCGTAGTGTGTTACTGATGGTAGCCTTTGTTACGTTGGTCCCAGCTCTCTGCAGGTCATTCACTAGGTCCCCCCGTGTGGTCCTGGGATTTTTGCTCACCGTTCTTGTGATCATTTTGACCCCACAGGGTGAGATCTTGTGTGGAGCCGCAGATCGAGGGAGATTATCAGTGGTCTTGTATGTTTTCCATTTTCTAATTATTGCTCCCACAGTTGATTTGTTCACACCAAGCTGCTTGCCTATTGCAGATTCAGTCTTCCCAGCCTGGTGCAGGTCTACAATTTTGTTTCTGATGTCCTTCGACAGCTCTTTGGTCTTCACCATAGTGGCGTTTGGAGTGTGACTGTTTTGAGGTTGTGGACAGGTGTCTTTTATACTGATAACAAGTTCAAACAGGTGCCATTGATACAGGTAATGAGTGCAGGACAGAGGAGCCTCTTAAAGAAGAAGGTACAGGTCTGTGAGAGCCAGAAATCTTGCTTGTTTGTAGGTGACCAAATACTTATTCACCACCATAATTTGCAAATAAATTCTTTCCAAATCAGCCAATGTGATTGTCTGGATTTTTTTTCTCATTTTGTCTCTCATAGTTGAGGTCTACCTATGATTCCAATTACAGGCCTCTCTCATCTTTTTAAGTGGGAGAACTTGCACAATTGGTGGCTGACTAAATACTTTTTTGCCCCACTATACATCTTTTTGTGTGTGAGATCTGGGAGATCAGGGTTCTGCCGTTGTATGAATTAATGTATGAAAATCCAAGAATTCAACATATATTTTCTGTATATATTTATTTATTTTTTCCCCTTAGGAGGATTGCACCCAGACAAAGCGCTCCCCTTCCTCCCCACAAGGAGGTGCAAAAAAGAGATCTGCATTTGGAGACATCACTAATGTGAGTATTTGTAGGAACACCTCCTGCTTGAGACCTTCCTTGTCCTGCCCACCCAAGACATACCACTTGCCCACCCAAGGCACACCTTCATCTGTCCAACTCCTCCTGCCCACCCAAAACATACCTCCTCCTGCCGAACATCATCTTTTGCCCACCCAAGACTACCTTCTCTTTTTCAACACCTCCTGCCAACCCAAGACATACCTCCTCCTGCCCA
Source organism: Staurois parvus (assembly GCF_062004578.1). NCBI lineage: Eukaryota > Metazoa > Chordata > Amphibia > Anura > Ranidae > Staurois > Staurois parvus. The sequence continues at coordinate 712,817 of NW_028317936.1, read as the reverse complement.
CCCGAGACATACCTTCACCTGCCTAACTCCTCCTGCCCACCCAAGACATGCTTCTTCCTTCCCAACACCTCCTGCCAACCCAAGACATGACTCTTCCTTCCCAGCACATCCTGCCCACCCAAGACATGCCTCTTCTTTCCCAACACCTTCTGCCCACCCAAGACATTCCTCTTCCTGCCCAACATCTTCTGCCCACCCAAGACATACAGTATCTTCTCCTTCCCAACACCTCCTGCCCAACCAAGACATACCTCCTCCTGCCCAACATCTTCTGCCCACCCAAGACCTATCTTCTCCTTCCCAACTCCTCCTGCCCACCCAAGACATGCCTCTTCCTGCCCAACATCTTCTGCCCACCCAAGACATGCCTCTTCCTTCCCAACACCTCCTGCCAACCCAAGACATGCCTCTTCCTTCCCAGCACATCCTGCTCACCCAAGACATGCCTCTTCCTTCCCAACACCTCCTGCCCACCCAAGACATATCTTCTCCTTCCCAACACCTCCTGCCCACCCAAGACATACCACCTGCCCAACATCTTCTGCCCACCCAAGACCGATCTTCTCATTCCCAACACCTCCTTCCCACCCAAGACTTGCCTCTTCCTTTCCAACACCTCCTGCCCACCCAAGACATACTCCCACTTGCCCAACACCTTCTGCCCACCCAAGGCATACCTCCACCTGTCCATCCCCTCCTGCCCACCCAAGACATACTTCCACCTGCCCATCTCCTCTTGCCCACCCAAGATACACCACCTCCTGCCCAGCACCTCCTCCCCACCCAAGACTTACCACTTTCTGCCCAACACTTCCTGCCCATCCAAGACATACCTCTTCCTGCCAAAGACATACCTCCTCATTGCAGGGGACGTCAATAAATGGGCAATTTGGTGTTATTAAAAATGATAGGCCTCATTCGGATCCTTGCGTATGTCAGTCCATCACTGTATAGATTCTGGTTCATAGATTCGAAAACATAATGGCAAGCGTTGGGGTACATTTTTAGCAATTCTAGAGGGCGTAAGGTACCATCGGAAGAGAATGTTGTAGAGTTTTCTATAGCTAGGATGTTAAATGAGGTCCTAGCTGTAGCCAACCATATTTTTGCTCAATCCTGTTCAGGCAGAGATTTTCTTCTCCCATCAAAGCTGGTAATGTTTGTAGCAATAGTGGTGTGACCCTCCTGCGCTCCAAATGTGTGTTTAAAATAATTAAACCAAAATAAATAAATAAATGTATAAACCCCAAAGAAGCTGCTAGCATTAAATCATATACCAGTGATCAAGTGAATATAAACCATAAACAATGCTGCGCTACATTCAAACTAATTTATGTGAATGTGGAATCCAACATCTCAAATCAAAATTGTGACAATAATAATGACAATATAAATCTATACGTGCTTACTGATAATCAAAAATATCAAATAAATCACCCAAAAAAATGAAAAACACAAAACTGTATCTATACGTATGTGCATAAAAGAATACACATACATATAATTAAATCACACGTGCATATTGTGAAGTGAAAAAATAACCATAATAATGATACACGCAAAACTCAAAGTCCAAAAATAGAATGTTGAAGGTGAACAAAACAGTAAACGGTGTTTCCAAATAATACTGTAAGTGACCACAGGTGAAACAAATCGTGCAGGTATCTGGGTGTATATAGATCTTATGAATCCAACCACCTTCTGGATTAGCCTCTCACCTCATCCCTTCGACCCTTGCGGATCAAAGAGCAGTAATGGATCCCTCTCACAGATCCTCCAGGCACCAAAGCACTCCAAAACCGCTTTTCAAGATTTAATATTCCCACTCAGGCTCTTCTCCAGGAAAAGTTGAAATATCAATCTCTCAGAATGAGACAAAGGAATCCTCCCATAGTGTAGTATATTTATTATACCATAGGAACATATAATCTCTTATAAAAACGAACTTACGTAGCAGCCAGTCCACATTAGAACCTCATGCTTTCAGATGAGGATATATCTGTTGGGTGTACAGCTGGATACACAGGTGTACCAAGATGGCCGCCACGCCGGAAATACGTCACCGCGCTACGCCTAGGCGTAGCGCGGTGACGTATTTCCGGCGTGGCGGCCATCTTGGTACACCTGTGTATCCAGCTGTACACCCAACAGATATATCCTCATCTGAAAGCATGAGGTTCTAATGTGGACTGGCTGCTACGTAAGTTCGTTTTTATAAGAGATTATATGTTCCTATGGTATAATAAATATACTACACTATGGGAGGATTCCTTTGTCTCATTCTGAGAGATTGATATTTCAACTTTTCCTGGAGAAGAGCCTGAGTGGGAATATTAAATCTTGAAAAGCGGTTTTGGAGTGCTTTGGTGCCTGGAGGATCTGTGAGAGGGATCCATTACTGCTCTTTGATCCGCAAGGGTCGAAGGGATGAGGTGAGAGGCTAATCCAGAAGGTGGTTGGATTCATAAGATCTATATACACCCAGATACCTGCACGATTTGTTTCACCTGTGGTCACTTACAGTATTATTTGGAAACACCGTTTACTGTTTTGTTCACCTTCAACATTCTATTTTTGGACTTTGAGTTTTGCGTGTATCATTATTATGGTTATTTTTTCACTTCACAATATGCACGTGTGATTTAATTATATGTATGTGTATTCTTTTATGCACATACGTATAGATACAGTTTTGTGTTTTTCATTTTTTTGGGTGATTTATTTGATATTTTTGATTATCAGTAAGCACGTATAGATTTATATTGTCATTATTATTGTCACAATTTTGATTTGAGATGTTGGATTCCACATTCACATAAATTAGTTTGAATGTAGCGCAGCATTGTTTATGGTTTATAAAGCTGGTAATGTGCTTTGGGGTAAGACCTGGGTGACCAAATGAAGGCCTGTATCATAGAAAATGAGGCCTGATGTACGGAGATTAGTGCTGCACTTACTCTCAAAGGTTGTTAAAACAAGAGGGGTGGTGCCACTGTATATATTAGTATAGCTCAATGCCAGGGGCTGCATGGGTCGCTTGAAAATATTTGAAAGATTTATTCCTTCAAGGATAGGCAGGGAGTAAATATCACAGAACCCCTTCTGGAGCCACCATTGGAATCTAGCTCAGGAGTCCATGCCAGGAAGGAATAAGGGGGCATTTTTACTATATTCCATAGCGGTAGCTGAGGTGAAATTAAAGTAAACTTATTTATATCCAGTGAAGTGACTGGCCTCAGGTGATACACAAAGATGGAAAAAAAAAATCCTCCTACTTAAGTTGTACCTGTTTATCTGCAGTCTTCTCCTCTCTACATCCCTTCAAAGTCCAGAATTTTAAAAAGCTTGTCTGAGAGTTCAGAAAAAAGGGGGTGGAGAGCTGAAGTCACACTGCACAGCTTAGTGGGGAGAGCTCTGAGAGCTGAGTGTTGGAAAGAGACCCCCTTCCACAGAGCTGGGGCTGTCAAGTTGCTGGAGGTGTCAAAGGGAGTGTCAATCTCCTGGATCCCCTCCACAGCTCTCACTGGCTCCACCTGCTCCTGTCCCTGCCTTTACCAAGATGGCTGACTGCAGAACAAGGCATGCCAAATCATTAATGGGGAAAGGTCAGTTGTAGATACATCACAGGCAACACTGGTGAGCAGTTCTTTGACTTCTGCCTTCCAGAGATCCGTTCCACTTTAAGCCCCTGTGTGATGCTGTGTCCACACATCCCTGGTGGAAGAGCAGGAGGTAAAATGCATTCCATATGTTGTGTTGCGGGCAGGACCGCTATTAGAAATCATAGGGAACCTACCTGACAATGGCCCCCCAGTACCATCCAATTGGTGACCTTTCCAAATATCCCACATTGTGTACCCATGAACTCCCCATTATCCTGCACTCTGCATCCCCAGCTTGGAGCATCCTCTACCACTTACATCTCTCACTACTCTAGCAGTACCCCCTGCACCCTACATTGCCCCACATTCTGTAGCCCCATTACTTCACACTCTGTACCCCTATATATCCCAATACTCCTTATTCAGCATCGCCCATTACCCCATACTTTGCATACCCCATTACCCCGCATTCTATACCCCATTACTTCACACTTTGTACCCCTATATACCCCAATACTCCCTATTCACCATCGCCCATTACCCCATACTTTGCATCTCCTTGTATACCCCATTACCCTGCATTCTGTACCCCATACTTTGCATCTCCTTGTATACCCCATTACCCCGCATTCTGTACCCCATTACTTCACACTTTGTACCCCTATATACCCCAATACTCCCTATTCCGCATTGCTCATTACCCCAAACTCTTTCTTTGCATACCGCATTACTTCACAATTTGTACCCCTATTAACCCCAATACTTCCTTTTCTGCATCGCCCATTACTTCATCATTTGCATCTCCTTGCATACCCCATTACCCCACATTCTATACCCCATTAGTTCACACTCTGTACCCCTATATACCCCACTACTCCCTATTGTGCATCGCCCATTACTCCAAACTCTTTCCTTGTATACCCCATTACCCCACATTCTGTAGCTCCCTTACTTCACACTCTGTACCCCAATATGCTATATCCCCCTGGATCCCCCATTACATATTACTTTACATCAATGCACCCTCCAGTAAGCCTCACTCTGCGACCCCCTGACTCTCATCCCTAGGATTTTGAGTGAAGCTTTACCTGGAGAAGGTGCACCCACTGGCCCATCGGGCCCGTTCTTTAGCAGTTGCTATGGTGCTGTTTGCATGGCGCACAGATGATCCTCTAAAGTTATCATGCAGTAAGCTAGTTAGGCTGTACCACTGACCATGAAGTTGTGGGTTCTGTTGTAGATGGAGAATGTGAAGCTGAGAGAAGAGGGGGGGGGGGGGCAGGATTAGGAGGCTTATGGACTGTAAATTACTCCTACTGGGCCGCCTGCTGGCGTGATAGGGCCTGGGCGCAATACAAAAGGGTTGTGCCTGTACCCCAAAATCAGCAGCCCTGGTTGTGGGTATCAAAACTCTCTAGATCCAAAGATCTGGGGTGATGATTTCCAGTTGGAAGTTTTATGAATAAACCAATGTCTCCTGCAGGCACATAAGAATCAACAACTGCTCCAGAAGAAGAAAGATGGGCAGAAGGTTCTGAAGAAGACAAAAGGCGTCGCGAAAAATAATGAAACCAATGCCAAAAGGTGAGCGAACCACATCTCGCAGCTTTCTACTTTTTTAACTAAAGGGAAGGTAAACTGGGAGAGCTAAGAATGTTTTACATGCCGTTGTCATCACCTCTGCTGAGAATTTTAAGACTTTATAGCTCCACAGTGCATACATCTAGGTTTTGTTTGCTAGCCAATCGATTAAAAAATCTCAGCTTTAACAAATTCATGTAATTTTTTTTGGTTTTCGTTTTTATTCTGGTGACCCTGCCATGAAGCTCTTTGTTCAGGGACTTTCTGTCATATATTGACAAATGTCTTCAAATTGTGCTCTTGCGTTGTCACATGGGCCCACGAGTGGCCATGCTGAGCCACATTTCTCAGGCATCGTCCAATTCAGATCAGCTATTTATTTTCAGCTGATGTTAAATTCGGTGCATGTAGACTGGAAGTGGTTCAAAGAGGCTGGAGAAGATGAGTAGCATTGAGATTCCATGTTAACTGAATTATGTCAGCTTGCCTCACTTACCATGCTTTCTGAATACTTTTCTTGCAGAGCTCCAAAAAAGGTTGCCACCATAGAGGTGCCTGTAGATGTAAAGGATGAAAAAGATACCAATGTGACCCCCGAAGAAGTGAAGACTCTGATAAAGAAGGAGGAGGAGCCTGCAGAACAGGTATTGATCACGCTGCTCACACCCTTAGTCATGTTGGGAGTCCCCATGTTTAATAACACCGCCTGCATGATTTTCAGAGCTTGCCTAAAGATGTTGAAGACATTGATAAAGATTCAATGGGTGACCCATTTGCAAGTTCGGAGTACGCCTTGGACATATTCAACTACATGCGTTCAAGAGAAGTGAGTTATCCTGTAATATGTCAGGTCATCATTTTGTATCCATCTCCCGCCTTAGAATTCCATTTGGACTCGTCAGTTGTTAGGTGCATCCAAAACCAAAGATAAATACAGGTGTACCTCGGTTTACGAATTAATTTTTTCTGTGGGACTTTTGTATTGCGAAAAATTCGTAAATCAAAACGCGGTTTCCCATAGGAATGCATTGAAGACCAATGAATCTGTTCCGGAGGTCAGAAAAAAGTATAAAAAAAAAAAAAAAAGTCTTTTATCTGTTAAACTCTTTTTTGTAGAGTGCACTTTAAAGGCATAAAGGGACATGATTAAAAAACATTTGTAAATGCATTGAAAACAAATTAATCCATTCGTATTGCGAAAATAATTTATATTTCTTTGTGTCTTTCACAGGAAAAATTCATACTGCCCAATTATATTGATTCACAGCGTGATATCAGCAAGGAAATGAGGGCGATCCTGGTGGACTGGATGGTGGAGGTGCAGGTTAGTGCCGAAATTGTGTGCGGTGTGTGTTTTCGTTTTATTATTTTTTATTTTTTTTTGTTTAAAATTCTAATATGTAACTGCTTACACACCACCCTATAGTATAATTGCTGCTGCAGGGCTGCGCAAAATTTTATAATATATATATATATATATATATATATCTCACTATATATATATATATACATATACAGTTGTGCTCAAAAGTTTGAGGAAATTGTGGCATTGATATTGAAGATATGACTGATCATGCCAAAAAATGCTCTTTTATTGAAGGATGATGATCATATGAAGCCATTTATGATCACATAGTTGTTTGGCTCCTTTTTTAAATCATAATGATAACCGAAATCACCCAAATGGCCCAGATCAAAAGTTCCCCTCCCCTGGAATGTTTGGCCTTGGTACAGACACACAAGGTGACACACATGGGTTAAAATGCCAATTCGAGGTTAATGTCCCACATCTGTGGCTTTTTAAATTACAATTAGTGTCAGTGTATAAATAGTCAATGAGTTTGTTAGCTCTTGCGTGGAAGCACTGACTAGGCTTGATACTGAGCCATGGGGATCAGAAAAGAACTGTCAAAAGTCCTGCGTAACAAGGTAATGGAACTTTATAAAGATGGAAAAGGACATAAAAAGATGTCCAAAACCTTGAATATGCCAATCAGTACTGTTAAATCACCTATTAAGAAGTGAAAAGTTTGGGGATCTCTTGATACCAAGCCAAGGTCAGGTAGACCAAGAAAGATTGCAGCCACAACTGCCAGAAGAATTTTGCGGGATACAAATGGAAACCCATAGGTAACCACAAGAAAATACAGTATGTGTGTGTATAATAAATATATGTGTGTGTGTGTGTGTGTATATACATAATTACACGTGATTTGCATTTTCCAGGTAAGGGGAGTGCTTTTTATTAGCACTGATCACTGTATTAGTGTCATTGGGATGTCAGTAGCAGTTAGTCCATTCACCCCCAGTGTCAGAATGCCACTATAGAAATATAAAAAAAAAAAAATTCTATTCAAGTTCACATTCTAAACCCGGGAGAGATGGATAGAGATAGACATACAAAAAGAGGGCAAGTCACTCCCTTTTTCTTTTTTTTTTTTTTTTTTATGTCTCAATCCAAGTTCAATACAAGGAGATGTGTCAATGGTGGGCTCCCAATCATTAAACTTCAAATAAAATGAGGATACATCTTTGAAGATTATTGCAGTTTGGATGGAGTATGTATCCTCATTTTATTTGAGATGGGTAGATATAATATTGCAGAGATTGGAGCTGGGTAACTTGGGAAAGAATGGTGGCAGACAGAAGGACAAAAGACAGCTGGAGGTCAAACAGCAAGGTGTCTCTGCTATAATGTGTTCCATGGTGTGCATCCCATGTCCTCTCTTTTATGTTGCCATCCTAGCCAGCAGATAGTTCCCTGAGCAGCTTCCCTTTTTGATGCTGTTGGTATCCATTGCGGCTAGTGCGAAGAGTTATACGTCTTACAAGCTTTCTTCTGCCCTCTGTGCTATTCTTACCATTCTCCCACAATGCTTTTGGTGAAAAGATAGTGGCGATCCTGTCATTCATCTGCTTTTCCATTCACAGAATACTTGAATGAAGGAGTCGTCCTGAAAGGGGTTAGAGCAGTGTCCCTATTGATTGATTTCCCATCTGCTCTGGTAACAACTCAAAATTTGGATTTAAAGTCATTTTCAGACCAGGTGACAATGGTCACCAGGATTATTCTAGAGCAGTGGTGGTCAACGTTCTTGATATGGGAAGTCTCAGGTGTTGTCCTCCACATCATTAAAGGGCTACATGATACGGTGGCCCGAGACCAACGGCATGATGCAGGCGGTGGCCCGAGACCAACAGCATGATGCGGGAGACTGCTCGAAATCTGTATCATAGGACAGTAGGGAAACAGAAATGTTTCTTCAGGAGCTCTGAGAGCCACACAGGAAGTGCCACAGGCCACATCCAGCCCATTGGTCACAAGTATAGAGGATGCATCTCCCCAGCGGGAACACAGGCAGCTCTAAAACGGATGGGTTCAAACCCTTCCAAACCACTCTATCTACAATAAACTGTCTTTAGATACTTTGATGCAAGGGATGATTTTAACTGCTTTTTCAAAACTGCACAAACCGTTTTACGGACTGTTTTTGTGTTTTTTGTTTTTTTGTTCCCATAGGAGAATTTCGAGCTGAACCATGAGACTCTCTATTTGGCAATCAAGTTGGTGGACCATTATTTAGCTGTCTCTGTTATTTCAAGAGAAAAGTTGCAGCTTATCGGTTCCACTGCTGTGCTCATTGCATCCAAATTTGAGGTAAAGTCACCAAAGGCATGTCCCCGTCCGGCCGAGCCAGTTCTTATACTGGTATGTTAGACCAAGAGAGAACTCCCATGGTGGTAGCTTACATGCATAGCAGAGGGGTCCACTGTAAGAACACGTTTCACCATAGCTTAAAGTGGAGCCAAACTCAAAACTGAAGGTTTTCTATGTTATAGAACATTTAGAAATGTTACTTGTGCCTAAACAGTACCCTGAAAATTTTACTATATGACTGCGGTTTCTCTTTAAAAAAAAAAAAAAAAGTGTTTCCTGGTATGTTAGAATGACTAGGCATGCCTGTGTGTGTATAGCCTCAAAGCTCTATATCTGCAGTGTGAAATCATCATAGTCACTGCTGCCTCAACTGTGATAAGGGGAGACATAGTGGCTGATGGATAGTGACTGATGGATGGTGGTGGCTGGAGACATGGTGGATGATGATGGATGGTGGTGGCTGGAGTCATGGTGGATGATGATGGATGGTGGTGGCTGGAGACATGGTGAATGATGATGATGGATGGTGGTGGCTGGAGACATGGTGAGGGCTCTGTGACCTACACTCATGGAAGTTTAGTCCTCAGTTTCATCTAACTGCCATTTATAATTTCGGGGGATAAACGCTTGCACATATAATTTCATTGTAACTCTTCAGTTCTGATTTGACATCCATTTTTGTTGTCTATAGGAACGTTGCCCACCCTGCTTGGATGACTTCCTCTATATCTGCGATGATGCATACAAGAGGGAGGAGCTTATTTCAATGGAGGTCGATATTCTACAGAAGCTGAACTTTGACATAAATATTCCTGTTCCTTATCGATTCCTGCGTCGCTTCGCAAAGGTATTTTCTGAGTTGAAAAACCTGGAAATCTAGCGATTCGAATACCTGGAGTTATGTTGTTCAAGGGTATCTTTTGAGTGCTGTCAGTGATAGAGCTATCTATCGTTATGAGCCCTTACTGAAAAAGAGTGTATGTGTGTATAATATAAAATGTATTTATTTTTTCTTTACAGTTAATAGTGAATTTCAGGAATTCAGCTCCTTTTGTAAAAAACTAGTTAATTCCAGTGAAGTGCATTGCATGACACCTCCTGGGCTTCTCTATTATCTGACCGCTTTATAGTTCTCCCGGAGGATAGCGATCACTGTATTTCCAGGAGCCCAAATCTGATACCGCTGAGATATGCATCTTGATCTGGAGAGTTGTGGTAGCTGCTATTGTCCACTTCTCCCCTCCTTCTGCCCAATCTCAGAAGTCTTTATATTTTGTTCACAAAATACAAAGGCTTCTGTGAATGGGCAGCAGAGGGGAGGGTTGGGCATAGCCACTCCATGTCCTTCTCTCTTCCCAAATTTTGGAGTATCTCTCTGGCAGAGCAACAAACCTGTCAAATCTAAATAATAGAGATAAGCCCAGGAGAAGTCATGCACCCCCTTGGACTCAACTTACCATGTGCCTTCACTTTTTACAAAGCTTCCCCCCCCCCCCCCAAGTGTTATCCCTTTTGTCTAGGTCCTGCTTGGTGCTCCTAAGCGAAGAGATTTATCTCCAAAAGCTTGTCTTGAAATATTAACTGTTAATATGAATTAAATATATTAATATATGTAATAAAGCGTTATGTCCTAAACCTTGTGCAGTCCTAAAGTCCTAACGTGCCCATTGAGTGCACTTCACATGCTTTAAATGTGCTGAAGTACAGACACCTTGCAGTTCTTGCAACAAATCTGTAGAACCCCTTTCATCGTGGGTCTGCAGGGGTTCTATGGAACACCATGATCATAAACTTCCTACTCAAATAGTTGCAAGCACTGCAAAGGCTCCAAACCCAAGATGGTAGGGGTTCTACAGAATACCATGACCATAAACCTGCATCTTGGGTCTGAAACCCTTGTGGTCAATGCAACTACTTGACTTGAAGGTTTATGGTCATGGTGTTCTATAGACCCCTTCCATCTTGGGTCTGCAGGGGTTCTATGGAACACCATTACAGTAAACATGCATCTTTGGTCTGGAGCCCTTGTGATCCTTGCAACTTGACTTGGAAGTTTATGGTCATGGTGTTCTGTAGAGCTCCTTCCATCTTGAGCCTGGGCTGTAGGTGAGTTGATGTGAAAGCAACTCACACTAAAGTTCCAGTTAAAAAATAAATAAATAAAAAATTTGGTCTGCTCCCATGGAGAGAAGTCCTCAGCTGAAGTCTTCTTCACCAGAAGCCAATACTTCCCGATAAGTTGATCTCTGGTTCCACACCATGGTTCCTTCCACTGACCTCCCATGGTGGTACAGTCCACAGTACTGACCTGAAAGCGAGCAGGTGGAAGAACTGAACTCTACATTCAACCAGTGGCTCATTATGAAGGAAGACGTGGCTTGCTGCCTTGAGACCTTCCTTGGTGGGGTTGGGCTTAAATGATGTACCATGGTTTAACTTATGACCAAAATGCTTTTAAAAGTAGCTGTGTAGAAAAGTAACCTACATTTATTTTTACAGTGTGCCCATGCCAATATGGAGACTCTGACACTTGCCCGTTACATATGCGAGCTTACATTGCAAGAGTACGACTTTGTACAGGAGCGTGCTTCCAAGATGGCAGCCAGCAGTTTGTATCTTGCACTGAAGATGAAAGAGGTGGGCGGATGGGTGAGTGATTCCATACCATGTGTCAGCCTCACAAAATTCGTAATCTACTCAGCTCTTTAAATGGTACTCTACTTAAGAGAAGTAGGACTGCCATCTCCTTCATTTGCAGAGCTGGGCAGGGAAGCGGCTATAATGAGTCCTCTTCTGGCGCATTGTTCCCCACCTGCCCCTCCTCTCCTCCTGTCTATCCCAGGTGTTGTCACCCAGGGGGGGAATTGTGCTTCACAGCCGCTTGCCTGGGTAGCTCTGCATGCATCAGCAGAGGGAATGTGATCTTACCCATCAGGTGCCTGCGACTGACTGGTAGATCACACTAACACACATTGGAACTTCTCACAGAACCCGGTTGAGAAATCCTGCTCTACAAGGTGACAGGGACCATGTGAACTGAGCCACCCTTCCATTGCTATGTCTTTTTATGTATGTTGAAGGTTACACAGCTCATGCAGGGAAGTGTTCCTCCTGTCTACAATTCCTAGAGTTTGGCCTCATAGCACAGCTCTGTATACAAAGGAGCACGTAACTGATTTAAGCAAGGATTTGCTCCCTTCTCCTCCATTTCAAGGCCTCCTGCAGAGTTTTTCATTATTAGCTATATCTATGCATTGTCCAGAGTTAGTTCTGTATAAGTCCTACAGGGTTCTACTGTACAGCTGCAGCCAGCAAAGATTTTCAGCAAAGTATGTAGCTGTTTGTCTTGCTGTTCCGGATGCTGGAGGGGCTTTTTGGAACACTCCTATGAGGGCCTGTTTACACTTGCTTTGATGATCTTTTTTTTTTTTTTTTTTTTTATTAGCACACAGTAAAGCACCTACTGCATAAAGCAATTTTGTGGTTTTGATGCTGCTGTGATACTTTTTTGAAACTTTTAATGTAGCTTGACAAATGCCCTGTGTGTGTGTGGTGATTTTATACTTGTTTTAGAGGTGCTCAGTAGTACCCCCAACTCAATAATATGCCTCCCCCCCCCCCCCCTTTTGCTCAGCAGCTCCCCAGTTCATTGGTTCCCCCCCCCCCTCCCACTCAGCAGTTTCAGCAGATTCCCTGCTCATTGGTTCCCTTCCTCTCAGCAGATCCCATGCTCATTGTTTCCATTCCTCTCAGCAGTTCCCCAGCTCATTGGTCCCCCCCCACCCTTTCTACTCAGCAGTTTCAGCAGATCCCCTGTTCATTGGTTCCCTTCCTCTCAGCAGATCCCATGCTCATTGGTTCCCTTCCTGTCAGCAGATCCCATGCTCATTGGTTTCCTTCTTGTCAGCAGATTCCCTGCTCATTGGTTCCCTTCCTGTCAGCAGATTCCCTGCTCATTGGTTCCCTTCCTCTCAGCAGATCCCATGCTCATTGTTTCCATTCCTCTCAGCAGATCCCCAGCTCATTGGTTCCCTTCCTCTCAGCAGATCCCATGCTCATTGTTTCCATTCCTCTCAGCAGATCCCCAGCTCATTGGTCCCCCCCACCCTTTCTACTCAGCAGTTTCAGCAGATCCCCTGTTCATTGGTTCCCTTCCTCTCAGCAGATCCCCTGTTCATTGGTTCCCTTCCTCTCAGCAGATCCCATGCTCATTGGTTCCCTTCCTGTCAGCAGATCCCTTGCTCATTGGTTCCCTTCCTGTCAGCAGATCCCATGCTCATTGTTTCCATTCCTCTCAGCAGATCCCCAGCTCATTGGTTCCCTTCCTCTGAGCAGATCCCATGCTCATTGTTTCCATTCCTCTCAGCAGATCCCCAGCTCATTGGTCCCCCCCACCCTTTCTACTCAGCAGTTTCAGCAGATCCCCTGCTCATTGGTTCCCTTCCTATCAAGAAATCCCCTGCTCAATTGGTTCCCTTTCCTTTCAGCAGATCCCCCTGCTCATTGGTTCCCTTCCTCTCAGCAGATCCCCCTGCTCATTTGTCCCTTCCTCTCAGCAGATCCCCCTGCTCATTTGTTCCCTTCCTCTCAGCAGATCCCCAGCTCATTGGTTCCCTTCCTCTCAGCAGATCCCCAGCTCATTGGTTCCCTTCCTCTCAACAGATCCCCAGCTCATTGGTTCCCTTCCTCTCAGCAGATCAGTAGTAACCCTCAGGTCTGCTGATCCTCCTCTCTCTCTAGTCCCCACTCACCTCTTACTATGTTGCTTCCATGCTGAGACATCTTCTAGTTTCTCCCAATTCAGTCATCCAGCTCTGCTGTATTTTTCTTTCTCTTTTTCTCTACCTCCTCTCTCGCTTTCCTCCCATTTTCTCCCTTTCCGATCCTCCAGCTCTGCTGATCCTCTGCTGCTCAGTGCTCTCTCCAGGCCTCACTCGCTTTCCACTCTAGAGCTCCCATGTTGCACACCACATGTGTCATCTGCTAGTTGCTCTGCACTAGTCTGGCCCCTGCTCACCTTCCTGCTGCTCCACGCTGCGCACCAGATGTGATGTCTGCACCAGACACTCCCAAAATATATACACATGAACTATAAGTGACTGCTGATGGCATCTTTCCGGTCACTTGTTGGTTTCCAAGTGCATCCTGGGATATCTCATACCTGCAGTCACTGCAAAACTAACTGAAAAAAAAGCCCTTCAAATGCTGCATGGGCCGTTAGCGAGCGTTGTCATACTCTTCTATGGAGGCATGGGAGACACTTTGAAGCATCAAGAAAGTGACATGGGGTATAATTTTGTGAAGCAAAGCAAATGCAACAGTGTGAACAAGACTTTATTGTAACCATTTTATTTAGTGATGGGGCTTTGATTGGCATTCAGAGTGCTTTAAAAAAGCGTGTTCAATGCCACAGTTTGAAACCAGTGTAAATGAGGCCTAAAATGTCAGATCTCTGTGCCCAGGCATAGCCAGCGCTAAAGGGGAACTAGAGGAGTAAAGAGCGCTGTGGGCGCAGTGGGTAAAGAGGCTTAGATCTATTTTACTATATTTTGCCCACTATTAACACATCATCTAAAAGTTTTTTTATTGTATTTAGCTATAGTGTGTACTATTAGAAATGTTCAGATTTTTTGTATTGTATGAGTAATGCGTGACTCCTTTCTGACTTACTTTAGACGGCTACACTTCAGTATTACAGTGGATATCAGGCTGCAGATTTGTTGCCCCTTGTGAAGAGGCTAAACTCTCAGCTCAAGAATCAACCGAGCGATAAGCTGAAGGCTGTATGGAGTAAATACACACACAGGTAGGTATGATCCTGTGTTGGTCCTAAAGGGGACCTGTATGAAAATGCAGGGTCCATGTAAGTTGCAGCCCACCACTATTGAATTAAAATTGGGGGGGGAAACACAGTGGAAGAGAAAAAAAGAAAAAAACGAAAGTACACCGCAAAAGCACGGTAGTCAGGTTCTAATTGGCAGCTTTAGCTTGTGCTGCTCCTTTTCCCAGCAGTGACCAGATGTCCTTCTAATGTAAGCACAAAGTATGTGCTCTGTGTTTTACACTACACTGAAGTCAAGTCCTTGCTAAAGCTACTGAGACACCTTCTAGCAATTTCAGTGTATCTGCTGTAAAACGTGGAGATGAATTGATCCACGGTACGTGCAACCACAGAGGTCATTGAGGCCTTCTTTATTGCCTGTTAAAACAACTGTGCCAGCATGTCACAACATAGTGATTCTAAAGGTTCTTCTTCTTTCTTTTCTTTTCTTTTTTTTTTACTTTTTCCAAACATATCATACTTACCTGCTGTGTGCAGTTGTTTTGCACCGAGCAGCCCCGATCCTCCTCTTCTCGGGTCCCCCGCCGGCGGTCCTCGCTCCTCCCCCGTTGACTAGTGTCTTGGGGCTATGGGGGCATTGGTGTGTGCTCGCCCATGAGCCCTGCTCTATACATCCATAGGACACATAGGGCTGCGGTTTGGCCTGGCCTCTACTCTCTCTGCTCATTGGCTCACTGGCTGTGTCTGACAGCAGTGGGAGCCAATGGCTCCTGCTGCTGTGTCTCAGCCAATTGGGAGAGAGAGACCTGGGACAGTCCAGGTTCCTGGGCACACCGGTGGATCAAGAGGGGGCCCAGATAAGTATTAGGGGGGCTGTGGGGGGGGGGGGCAGCACACAGGAGTGTGTTTTTTGTTTGTTTTTTTTTTTTTTTTTTTGTACATTCATGCATAGAATACATGAAGGTAAAAAGACCTTCAGCCTTTACAACCACTGTAACCTCTGGGGATGTGAGGTCCGAGCTCCCCTCATCCAATTCAACCCCACCAATGCCATGTCCTCTTCCTTTTCAGGGTCTCCATCTTCTTGCTTCAACATTTGAGCAAGTCTTGTTAATGTAACTGGTTCAATGAGCGTGCAGCCTTCTATCCACATTCCCTCAGCATGGGGAGAGTAATTTGCCAGGAAGGACCATCCTGGCTAAAAAAAGCACATTGTGACCATGTTGATGAGGACAAGAGTCTCTTCCCTACAACCCTAGCCCTGTTGTTGTGAGGGTCTGTAGGGGGACTGGTTAGAATATGAAAGCCCCCATTTTAATATAAGGATTCCCCCGCATACCTTATTATCCTATCCCCCTTCCCCGAGTGAATATGTAAAGTACCCTGCATTTAGCTTGTCACCTGGCTCCATTTCCAGCATCTGCCAGATGCCAGGGCTGAACACTGTACTACTGTGCACTATGCAAATGAAAATTCTAGCATGTAGGTAAGTTTTTGGGGAGGAGAGAATAAATTCTCATCTACTAAACGACCGTACCTAGGTACCTAGTGGCAGACTATATACATATGTCTGCCACTAGGTACGGTCATTTAGTAGATGAGAATTTATTATATATATATATATATATATATATATATATATATATATATATATATATATATATATAATATTATTTTTTTTTTTTTTTTTTTTGGGTTTACTTTTGCTTTAAGATGTGATTATCTTTAGCCTGGCCACAGGTTTGCTCCATCCCTCTGCTGCATGTATGTCCGGAGAAATGTTTTGCCGTGTGTGTGTTTTCCATATATATTTTGCCACCGGCACAGTTTTCATCCTTTTTTGCCTCTGTATGCCACCGGAATAAATTTTAAAACAAAACAATCCAAATGAATTTGAATTGCAGACCTTCAACTTTAATTCAAGGGGTTGAACATAAATATCAAGTACAAATTCTAGGAACTGCAACCATTTTTATACACAGTCCCTCCATTTTCAGGGGCTCAAATGTAATTGGACAAATGAATATAATCATAAATAAAATGTTCATTTTTAATATTTTGTTGAGAATCTTTTACTGGCAATGACTGCCTGAAGTCTGGAACCCATGGACATTACCAAAGACTGGGTTTCCTCCTTTTTGTCATTTTGCCAGGCTCCAACTGCAGCTGTCTTCAGTTGTTGTTTATGGGTCTTTCTGCCTTTAGTTTTTCCTTCAGCAAGTGAAATGCATGCTCAATTTGGTTGAGATCAGGTGATTGACTCAGCCATTGCAGAATATTCCTCTTCTTTTCCTTCAAAAGCTCCTGGGTTGCTTTTGCAGTGTGTTTTGGATCATTGTCCATCTGTACTGTGAAGCGCTGTCCAATCACCTTTGCTGCATCTGGCTGAATCTGGGCTGACAGTATATCTGTAAACACTGCAGAATTCATCCGGCTGCTTCTGTCTTCTGTCACATCATCAATAAACACCAATGACCCAGTGCCACTGGAAGCCATGCATGTCCATGCCATCACACTGCCTCAACCATGTTTTACAGATGATGTTGTGTGCTTTGGATCATGAGCTGTTCCAAGCCTTCTCCACACTTTTTTTTTTCTTCCCGTCCTTCTGGTACAGATTCATCTTTGTTTCATCTGTCCAAAGAATGCTTTTCCAGAACTGGTTTGGCTTTTTTAGATGGCTTTTTGACAAAGTCTAATCTGGCTTTTCTATTCTTCAGTGTGTTCTTCTTTCCTCACAATGTACCAAACTGTTGATTTGGCCACTCCTAATGTTACTGCTATCTCTCTGATGGATTTGTTTAGTTTTTGAAACCTTACAATGGCCTATTTCACTTGCATGGACAGCTCCTTTGAATGCATGATGTAGGTTCACAGCAATAGATTCCAAATGCAAATACCACACTTGGAATAAACTCCAGACCTTTTATCTGCTTAATTGATGAAGAAATAATGGAATAGCCCACACCTGGCCATGAAACAGCTTTTGATTCAATTGTCCGATTTACTTTTGGTCCCTTGAAAAAGGGGGGAAGGCTACTCTTAAGAGCTGTAATTCCTAAACCCTTCCTCCAATTTGGATGTACATACCCTAAAATTAAACCTGAGAGTGTGCACTTTAAGCCCATTTTAGAACTATAGCGTGAATATGTTTTTGTAAATACCTGAAAAAAAGTGTGTGTGTGTGTCATGAACGCTTTGAAACACTTTATATCTCAATGGGGAAAAATGGATAATGTATTCGGAACATAGGGTTGCCCCATCGGTATAAATTCAAAGACACCCCGGAAATCCAAAATGATGTAGCAGGATAGTCCATTTTGCTGAAATGTCATTGCAGCAACTCAGAATGGTCCACAGTAGTTTGCATGGCCCCCACGTGCTTGTATGCATGCCTGACAACGTCGGGGGAGGCTCCTAATGCGATGACTGATGGTGTCCTGGGGGATTTCCTCCCAGATCTGGACCAGGGCATCACTGAGCTCCTGGACAGTCTGAGGTGCAACTTTACGGCATCAGCTGGACCGAATCATGACATCCCAGATGTGTTTTATTTGATTTAGGTCAGGAGAGCATGGCGGCCATTCAATGGTATCAATTCCTTCATCCTCCAGGAACTGCCTGCATACTCTTGCCATATAAGGCCGGGCATGGTCGTGCACCAGGAGGAACCCAGGACCCACTGCACCAGCGTAGGGTCTGACAATGGGTCCAAGGATTTCATCCCCATACCTAATGGCAGTCAGGGTACCATTGTCTAGCCCAGGGGTGGGCAAACTTTTTGACTTGAGGGCCGCAATGGGTTCATATATTGGACCCGGGGGCCGGACCAAGAGTAGATGAATGATGTGTATGTGTCATCCATAGTAAGTATAGTAATATTCCCCCATAGTAATTCATCCCCCCTATAGTAATTCATCCCCCCTATAGTAATTCATTCCCCATATTAATTCATCCCCCAAATTAAGTCCCCAAGTCCCCCCTTTGTCAATTCACTTACCTTTGCTCCGCGCGTTCCTCTCGCCGTGTTCCCGCGCCGTTCCGGTGTAGCATGAAAATCTGTCTCCTATGAGGATCTGTCCCCCTCGACGTATCTGCGCATGTGCCAGTTTCAGGCATTAGCAGCCGATCGGCGATCTCCGGCACATGCGCAGATACGTCGAGGGGGACAGATCCTCATAGGAGACAGATTTTCATGCTACACCGGTCTTCAGGGCGGACTGTGAGGGGAGCCTAGCGGGAGCCTAGCTCCGCGGGCCGGATTAAAAGGTCCGCCGGGCCGTAGTTTGCCCATTGCTGGTCTAGCCTGTAGAGGTCTGTGCATCCTTCCATGGATATGCCTCCCCAAACCATCACTGACCCACCACCAAAAAAGTAATGCTGAACCATGTTATAGGCAGCATAAAGTTCTCCATGGCTTCTCCAGACCCTTTCATGTCTGTCACATGTGCTCAGGGCGAACCTGCTCTCATCTGTGAAAAGCACAGGACGCCAGTGGTGGACCTGCCAATTCTGGGGTTCAATGGCAAATGTCAATAAAGTTCTATGGTGCCAGGCAGAGTGAGTACAGGGCCCACTAAAGGAAGTTTTTCTGATTGTTTGGTCAGAGACATTCACACCAGTGGCCTGCTGGAGGTCATTTTGTAGGGCTCTGGCAGTGCTCATCCTGTTCCTCCTTGCACAAAGGAGCAGATACCGGTCCTGCTGATGGGTTAAGGACCTTCTACGGCCCTGTCCAGCTCTCTTAGAGTAACTGCCTGTCTCCTGGAATCTCCTCCATGCTCTTGAGACTGTGCTGGGAGACACAGCAAACTTTCTGACAATGATAAAAATTTCATATGGGTACAGTGTCGCATGACCGCGCAATTGTCATTCAAAGTGCGACAACACTGAAGGCTGAAAATTGGCCTGGGCAGGATGGGGGTATAAGTGCCCGGTAGGCAAGTGGTTAAAAACCTGTTCCTTTTTGTTTTTTTTGTTTTTTTTATTTGAGGTGTGTGTAATGTATATTATGAAGACTTTAGAATATGACACAATTGGGCCTTAACTTACCTCTTGTTCACAACTGATTGTATTGATGGCCTTGTATTAATGGTTGATTTATATTCTTCCTTTTGCAGAGTATTTTTTGAAGTTGCAAAACTACCCCCCTTGGACATGAGGAGGTTAGAAGAAGAAGAATCAAATAGCTAACCTTCATCTTTGCTTCCTGCTGGAGAGAATCTTTGATTTGTATATAGGATGTAAATATATCTATGTTTTATCTTATATGGATGACTGACTTGTTTTTCTTTGTATAGATGCTTAAAATATCATTGTCCATGCTATCCAAGTATGGTTTAAAAAAAAAAAAAAAAAAGGAAAGTGTAATATTTTGTAAAAAGAACCCTTTCCTGAATATTTGGGCTTCCCTTCCTGGACACTTTTTTTTTATATAAATACTTGCTCAGGTGTTATCCTCTGGATTCATTGAGTGCAAAATACACATATTGTAGCACCTCGATCTGTTACAATGTTTAATCCATCTGGATATCCTAACCAGTTAATTGAATATATATATATTTTTATTATTTTTTTTTTTATTTTTTTTTTTTGTATGCAATGCTAAGATGGCAAATATATGGGCCATCAAATTCACTTAATTTGGCTTAAGAATTAAAATTAATATTTGATCTTGCAAGTCTTTTAAATATGACCATTAATATGTTTTTGCTTTTCAAACCGGTGCACCTGTTTAAGAAAGAACTGCCATTTATGTTTTATGGAACACATTGCTTTAGCCTTTTCAGGGTGATTTTGAAATGTGATAAAAAAAATAAAACTGAACTTTGTTGTTCACAGATAGGAACATCACATTGTAGCAAAAGTGTCATTTCTTCAGTGTTGTCACATGAAATGATAGAATCAAATATTTACAAAAATGTGAGGGGTGAACTCACTTCTGTGAGATACTCTATACTGTGTGTGTCACGGCCAACCTGTCACGGGTCCCCCACACGCCACGCCCACAGCGACTAGCTAACCGAGGCATGCATGTGTGGCCGTGACAAGGAGCTAAAGAGGGAATAAAGGGGACTTACACTTGAATATATAAAACTGTATATAAGATCAGCTGTGACACATTTTCACAGCCCGCACTACCTCTGGCCACCACCAGATGGAGACTCCACTCCAATCCAGCTGGTCGACCACACACTGGCAGATACAAATCTTATATACAATCTGGTGCACACTAAGGGTTGAGGAGCAGCCTAGCCATACACACACCCTTCTAGGACTCCTCCAGCTGTCCTACAAGCCAGAACCCCGATGTTAATCACTCTTCCACTGTCCAGACACACCACAAAAGGTAGCCTGCCACCACCAGTTTATCCCCGGAACAGTCTGCTGGGACACCCCACACACACAGATCTCCGTCTGGCCGATCTGTTACCTTTTACAATCTGCACGCAATCTGCCCACACAGTGCAATTGCATACAGATTGGCAATGAGCTTGACCGAGCGTTTTAAAGGCACTAAAATACAATACAATTTAATCTAATCTCTCCAATCCAATCTCTCCGAAGATATGAGCATGTGCTTAAATACACAGAAGTCACTAATTATTTTAAGATTTAATTTCCCGAAGTGGGCAGTGCATAAAATTTGTACAAAATCTAAAAAATTACAGAAATACAAGAAGAGAAACAAGGGAAGTAAAACTTTACCAGGATTTACCCTACGACTGTAGCAAGTCAGAGAAACAGCAATCCGTTGGTCGATCGAACCAGCTCCGTATGAATCACAAATGTCCCAGTGTCCGGGTACTCCTTTCACGGGGATATGGACGTAGGCGGGACATTATTCCTCTGCCAATCGACCATGAGGGGCTGCTCCTGCACCCACCCACAGGAGGTTCTGTGTGCTGACCTGCCCAAGTTCAATCGGGCTAAGACTGGCCCGAACACCAAGTCGGGGATTGGATTTCTGACACCAGCGAATTAGCCCGATCGCGACAGTACCAAACACCATTCGACTGTCGCGATCCAGCGCCACCTAACCATTCCCTGCATTTTCCTGGCATTCTCCCCAAGCCACAAATATGATTTTTATATGCAGATGTAGCACGCTAAATGCCCTACAAGTAGGGAGCATGTTCATCTCTCTGCAACTAATATTTTAGCTTTTATGAGAGATTAAACATACCCATTTTGATGTTTGGAGGTGTCACATCCAGGAAGCCAGGCTTTTCAGCCTAATTGATGACCACTGTCTGAGCATCTCATCTCCCCAGTGACGAGGACTAAATACACATCCTTAATGGCAATGGATGGAATGTCCCTCCGATTACATATTGCTACCGATCACATTTTTATACACTGAAATCTTACATGTACGTTACAGTGTGTGTATATGTATGTGTATATATATACAGTCATGGCCGAAATTGTTGGCACCCTTGATATTTTTCCTGAAAATCAAGTATTTCACACAAAAAAGGTATTGCATTAACACATGTTTTGCTATACACATGTTTATTCCCTTTGTATGTATTGGAACAAATATAAAACAGAGGCAGAAAAGCAAATATGACATAATGTCACACAAAACCCCAAAAATGGGCTGGACAAAAGTATTGGCACCCTTAACTTAATATTTGGTTGCACACCCTTTGGAAAACATAACTGAAATCAGTCGCTTCCTATAACCATCAATAAGCTTCTGACACCTCTCACCCGGAATTTTGGACCACTCTTCCTTTGCAAACAGCTCCAGGTCTCTCTTATTGGAAGGACACCTTTTCCCAACAGCAATTTTAAGATCTCTCCACAGGTGTTCAATGGGATTTAGATCTGGGCTCATTGCTGGCCACTTCAGAACTCTCCAGCGCTTCTTTGCCATCCATTTCTGAGTGCTTTTTGACGTATGTTTGGGGTCATTGTCCTGCTGGAAGACCCAGGATCTTGGACGCAAACCCAGCTTTCTGACACTGGGCCCTACAGTGCGACCCAAAATCCTTTGGTAATCCTCAGATTTCATGATGCCTTGCACACAGTCAAGGCACCCAGTGCCAGAGGCAGCAAAACAACCCCAAAACATCATTGAACCTCCACCATATTTTACCGTAGGTACTGTGTTTTGTTCTTTGTAGGCCTCATTCCGTTTTCGGTAAACAGTAGAATGATGTGCTTTACCGAAAAGCTCTATCTTGGTCTCATCTGTCCACAAGACGTTTTCCCAGAAGGCTTTTGGCTTACTCAAGTACATTTTGGCAAACTGTAGTCTTGCTTTTTTATGTCTCTGTGTCAGCAGTGGGGTCCTCCTGGGTCTCCTGCCATAGCGTTTCATTTCATTTAAATGTCGACGGATAGTTCGCGCTGACACTGATGCTCCCTGAGCCTGCAGGACAGCTTGAATGTCTTTGGAACATGTTTGGGGCTGCTTATCCACCATCCGGACTATTCTGCGTTGCAATCTTTCATCAATTTTCCTCATCCGTCCACGACCAGGGAGATTAGCTACAGTGCCATGGGTTGCAAACTTCTTGATAATGTTGCGCACTGTGGACAAAGGCAAATCTAGTTCTCTGGAGATGGACTTGTAACCTTGAGATTGTTGATATTTTGCCACAATTTTGGTTCTCAGGTCCTCAGACAGTTCTCGTCTCCTCTTTCTGTTGTCCATGCTTAGTGTGGCACAGACAGACACACAATGCAAAGGTTAAGTGAACGTCTCTCCTTTTTATCTGCTTTCAGGTGTGATTTCTATATTGCCCACACCTGTTACTTGCCCCAGGTGAGTTTACAGGAGCATCACATGCTTGTAACATTCTTATTTATCCGCAGTTGTGAAAGGGTGCCAATACTTTTGTCCAGCCCATTTTTGGAGGTTTGTGTGACATTATGTCGAATTTGCTTTCTTTCCTCCCTTTTTTTGTTTTGTCCCAATACACACAAAGGGAATAAACATGTGTATAGCAAAACATGTGTTAATGCAATACGTTTCGTGAGAAATACATGATTTCCTGGAGAAATATCAAGGGTGCCAACAATTTCGGCCATGACTGTATATATATATAATGTGTGTATGTATATATAAAAAATAATTCTCTTTAAGACAAGGAGATAGATATTTTATTTATTCTCCCCCCCCCCCATAGGAACACAACAAACCAAAAAGCTCTATTGAATTAAATCTTAGATTTCAAAGAAAACTCCCTCATGTCTCCATGCTTTATTTTGGTGAGAAATTACTTTAAAAAACACCCCCTAACATTTTAGGCTGTGGCCATCTTGAGTAAGGGCAGATGATTGATGTAGCATTTACTTCCTGGAATCCATTTGCCCTTAGCCTAGCCATACAGGCAGGAGGGTGTGCTCAGCTGAGAAAACCCTCTCCTCCCCTCCCAAAGACTTCTGGGTTGTATGACATCATTTTCCTAGGCAGGAAGTACCTAAAGAAATGTAAGAGAAAAAAAGTTTAAAACAATTAAATATACCTTCCTCTCTATTTACTAAAGCTAGCAGCATAAGGATTAAAAATGGTAACTGTTGATTGGGAGAATAGAAGTTCCACTTTAAGGAGGGTCTATCCCTAACCTTAAAGAGATTTCCTATCACTTACTGTTGTGTCCTCAGGACAGGGAGTAAAAAAACAATCTCCCCCACCAGACACACAGGAGAAATAAACTGGAAGGGGTTCTCTATTCAAAATTTTGTCTTTATTTTCACTTGAGTTGGGGGGGAAATCTTATCCAGTCCAATACTCTATAGCAGCGGTCTCCAAACTGCAACCCTCTCAGCCTGACCCCCCCCCCGACCTCACCACCCCCGCCCAACACCCCCATAACAATCTCAGCCGACCTCGAAACCCGCCCCTGCAACCTCCCCATCCCCAAAAAAATACTATCTCGGCTAACCTCGAAACCCGCCTCCCCTGACTTCACCACCCCCGCCCAAAAAAAAACCTACCTCAGCCGACCTCGAAACCTGTCCCCCTTTGACCTCACCCCCCCCCCCACCCTCCAAAAAAAAAACTTTCTCAGCCGACCTTGAAAACCATCCCCCCAACCTCACCACCCCCGCCCTAATCCCCACCCCCTAAAAAATACTATCTCAGCCGACCTCGAAACCTGCCCCCCCGACCTCACCACACTCCCCCCACACCCCAAAATAAAACTATCTCAGCCGATCTCAGTACCCGCCCCCCCCCCCAACCTCATCACTCCCCAAAAAAAAATCTCAAGAACCACCACCCCGACCTTACCATCCCAGTCGACCTTAAACCCGCCCCCCAAACCCCACCCCCCCCCCAAAAAAAATAATATCTCAGCCGACCTCGAAACCCACACCCCTGACCTCACCACCCCCTCTCCCCCCCCCAAAAAAAAAACTATCTCAGCCAACCTCGAGACCCGCCCCCCACCCCAAAATAAAATTATCTCATCTGACTCATAACCCTCCCCCCCGACCTCACCGCCCCACTCCCCCCAAAAAAAACTATCTCAGCCGACCTCGAAACCCAAACTCACCACCGCCCCCAAAAAAAAGTATTTCAGCTGACCTCAAAACCCAACCTCACTAACCCCGTCCCACTCCCCCACCCCAAAAAAAAAAAATATCTCAGCCAAACTCAAATCCCGCACCCCCGACCTCAGAACCCCCGCCCCACCCCAAAAAAATAACTAACTCAGCCGATCTCAAAACCCGCCCCGCGATCTAACCACCCCCGCCCCACCCGCCCAAAAACTATTTTAGCCGACCTTGAAACCTGCCACCCTGACCTCACCACCCCTGCACCACTCCCCCACCCCAAAGAAAAGAAAACTATCTCAGCCGACCTTGAAACCCATCCCCCTGACCTAACCACCCCCACGCCACTCCCCATAGCCCAAAAAAAAACCTATCTCAGCCGACCTCAAAATCCCCCCCAATGACCTCACCACCCCCGCCCCACTCCCCCCACCCCAAAAGAAAAACCTATCTCAGCCAACATCAAAATCCACCCCCCTAACATACCCATCCCCGCCCCACTCCCCCCACCCAAAAAAAAACACTATCTAAGCCGACCTCAAAATCAGCATCCCCGGCCTCACCACCTTCGCCCTACTCCCCACAACCTCCAAAAAAACCTATCTCAGTAGACCTCAACACCCACGCCCCGACATCACCACCTCCGCCCCACTCCCTCCACCCCAAGAAAAAATGTATCTCAGTCAACCTCAAAATCCGCACCCCCGGCCTCTCCACCCCCACCCCAAAAAAAAACCTATCTCAGCCGACCTCAAAATCCACACTACCGGCCCCACCACCCCGGCCCCACTCCCCCCACCCCAAAAAAAACAATAATCTCAGCTGACCTCAGAAATCACACCCCCCTGACCCTGACACTCCCCCCCAAACCAAAAAAAAAAACACTTTCGCTGCTTACCTCAAAATCCCCCTCCCGTGACCTCACCACCCCCGCCCCAATCCATCCATGCCAAAAAAACATATCTCAGCCGACCTCAAAATGCACCCACCTGACCTCACCACCCCCACCCCACGCCCCAAAACAACCCTATCTAAGCCAACCTCAAAATCCGCCCTCCCGACCTCACCACCCCCGCCCCACTCCCCAAAACTAAAAAAAAACCTATCTCAGCCGACCTTAAAATCCACCCCCCTGACCTCAACACCCCAACCCCACTCCCCCAACACAAAAAAACCCCTTTCTCACCCGACCTCAAAATCTCCCCCACCCTGACCTAACTACCTCCGCCCCACTTCCGCCACCACAAAATAACCTATCTCAGCCGACCCCAAATCCACCCATATAACCTCACCACCCACGCCCCAGTCCCCGCAACCCAAAAAAACCCTATCTAAGCCGACCAAAAAATCACCCCCTGACCTCACCACCCCCGCCCCTCTCCCCCCACCCCAAAAAAAAAACCTATCTCAGCTGACCTCAAAATCAACCCCCCTGACCTCACCACCCCTGCCAAACTCCCCCCACCCAAAAAAAAACCCCTTTCTCAGCCGACTTCAAAATCCCTGACCTCACCATCCCCGCCCACTTTCCCCATCCCAAAAAACCGCTATCTCAGCCGACCTCAAAATACACCCCCCTGACCTCACCACCCCTGCCCCACTGCCCAAAACCCCAAAAAAACTATCTCAGCTGACCTCAAAATCCGCACCCCCGGCCCACTCCCCCCACCTCAAAAAAAAACTTATCTCAACCGACCTCAAAATCCGCACCCCTGGCCTCTCCACCCCAGCCCCAATCTCCGCCAACCCAAAAAATAACCTATCTCAGCCGACATCAAAATCCACCCCCCTGAGCTCACCACCCCCGCCCCACTCCCCCCACCCCAAAAAAACCTATCTCAGCCGACCTCAAAATCCACCCCCTGACCTCACCACCCCTGCCCCACTCCCCCCACCCCCAAAAAAAAACTATGTCAGCCGACCTCAAAATACGAACCCCTGGCCTTACCACACCCGCCTTACTACTCCACCCCAAAAAAAAAAACCTATCTCACTCGACCTCCAAAATTGCACCCCCCGGCCTCAACACCCCCGCCGAACTCCCCCCACCCCAAAAAAACCTATCTCAGCCTACCTGAAAATCCACACCCCGGCCTCAACACCCTCTCCTTACTCCCCTCACCCCAAAAAATACCTACCTCAGCTGACCTCAAAAGCCTCACCCCCTGCCTCACCACCCCCACCCCACTTCACCCACCCCAAAAAAAAACTATCTCTGCTGACCTCAAAATCCGCACCCCCGGCATCACCACTCCCTCCCTACTCCTCCCACCCCCAAAAAACCTATCTCAGTCGACCTCATAAATTGCACCCCCGGACTCACCACCCCCGCCCCACTCCTCCCACCCCCAAAAAACCTATCTCAGTCAACTTCATAAATTGCACCCCCAGCCTCACCACCCCCACCCCACTCCCCCCACCCAAGAAAAAAACTATCTCAACCGACCTCAAAATCCGCACCCCCGGCCTCACCACCCATACCACACTCCCTCACCCCAAAAAAAAAACCTTTCTCAGTCGACCTCAAAAATTGCACCCCCGGCTTCACCACCCCCGCCGAATTCCCCCCACCCAAAAAAAAAAACCTATCTCAGCCGACCTCAAAATCCGCTCCCCCCGGCCTCACCACCCCCGCTCCACTCCCCCCAACCCAAAAAAAAACCTAACTCGGCTAACATCAAAAGCCGCACCCCGGCCTCACCACCACCGCCCCACTCTCCCCACCCCAAAAAAAACCTATCTCAGCCAACCTCAAAATCTGCACCCCCGGCCTCACCACCCCCTCCCCACTCCCCCCACCCCAAAAAAAACCTATCTCAGTCGACCTCAAAAATTGCACCCCCGGCCTCACCACCCCTGCAAAACTCCCCCCAATCCAAAAAAAACTTATCTCAGCCGACCTCAAAATCCGCTCCCCCCGGCCTCACCACCCCCGCCCCACTCCTCCACCCCAAAAAAAAAAACCTATCTCAGTCGACCTCATAAATTGCACCCCCGGCTTCACCACCCCCGCCCCACTCTCCCCAACCCAAAAAAAAACCTATCTCAGTCGACCTCAAAATACACAGTCCAAGCCTCACCACCACCGCCCCACTCCCCCCTCCTTAAAAAAACCTATCTCAGTCGACCTCAAAAATTGCACCCCCGGCCTCACCACCCCTGCAAAACTCCCCCCAATCCAAAAAAAACTTATCTCAGCCGACCTCAAAATCCGCTCCCCCCGGCCTCACCACCCCCGCCCCACTCCTCCACCCCAAAAAAAAAAACCTATCTCAGTCGACCTCATAAATTGCACCCCCGGCTTCACCACCCCCGCCCCACTCTCCCCAACCCAAAAAAAAACCTATCTCAGTCGACCTCAAAATACACAGTCCAAGCCTCACCACCACCGCCCCACTCCCCCCTCCTTAAAAAAACCTATCTCAGTCAACCTCAAAAATGCACCCCCGACCTCACCACCCCCGCCGAACTCCCCCCACCCCAAAAAAAAAAACTATCTCAGCCGAGTTCAAAATCAGCACCCCCGCCCCACTCCCCCACCCCAAAAAAAACTATCTCAGTCGACCTCAAAATTTGAACCCCGGCCTCACCACCACCGCCCCACTCCACCTACCCAAAAAAATACCTATCTCAGTCGACCTCAAAAATTGTACCCTTGGCCTCAATACCCCTGCCCCAAAACCCACACCCCAAAAAAAACCTATCTCAGCCGACCTCAAAAGCCACACCCCCGGCCTCACCAGCCCCGCCCCACTCCCCCCCACCCCAAAAAAAAACCTATCCCAGTCGACCTCAAAAATTGCACCCCCGGCCTCACCACACCCGCCGAACTCCCCCCACCCCAAAAAAAAAACCTATCTTAGCCGACCTCAATATCCACACACCCCGACTAACAAACCCCGCCCCACTCCCCCCCCACCAAAAAAAACCTATCTCAGCCGACCTCAAAATCCGCACCCCCAGCCTCAAAACCCTCACCCCACTCCCCCCACCCCAAAAAAAACCTATCTCAGCAGACCTCAAAAATTGCACCCCCGACCACACCAACCCCACCCCACTCCCTCCACCCGAGAAAAAAACCTATCTTAGCCGACCTCACCACCCCCGCCCCACTCAAAAAAAAAACCTATCTCAGTCGACCTCATAAATTGCACCCCCGGCTTAACCACCCCCGCCGAACTCCTCCCACCACAAAAAAAAAACCTGTCTCTGTCAACCTCAAATATTGCACCCCCGGCCTCACCACCCCCGCCCCACTCCCCCACCCCAAAAAAAAGCCTATCTCAGCCGACCTCAAAATCTGCACTCCCGACCTCACCACCCCCGCACACTCCCCCCACCCCAAGAAAAACCTATCTCAGCAGACCTCAAAATCCGCACCCCCGGCCTCACCACCACCGCCCCCCTCCCCCCACCACAAAAAAAAAACCTATCTCCGTCAACCTCAAAAATTGAACCCCCAGCCTCACCACCCCCACCCCAAAAACAACCCTATCTATCTCAGTCGACCTCAAAAATCGCATCCCCGGACTCACCACCCACACTCCAAAAAGAAAACCTATCTCAGTCGACCTCATAAATTGCACCCCCGGCTACACAACCCCCGCCGAACTCCTCCCACCTCAAAAAAAAAAACCTGTCTCCGTCAACCTCAAATATTGCACCCCCGGCCTCACCACCCCCGCCCCACTCCCCCCACCCCAAGAAAAACCTATCTCAGCAGACCTCAAAATCCACACCCCCGGCCTCACCACCCCCGCCCCACTCCCCCCACCCCAAAAAAACACCTATCTCAGTCGACCTCAAAAATTGCACCCCTGGCCTCACCACCCCCACCGAACTCCCCCCACCCCAAAAAAAAACCTATCTAAGCCGATCTCAAAATCCGCACCCACGGGCACACCACCCCCGCCCCAGTCCCCCCATCCCAAAAAAACCTATCTCAGCAGACCTCAAAATCCGCACCCCCGGCTTCACCATCCCCTCTCCACCACAAAAAAAAAAACCTATCTCTGTCAATCTCAAAAATTGCACCCCCGGCCTCACCACCCCCGCCCCACTCCCCCCACCGAAAAAAAAACCTATGTCAGTGGACCTCAAAAATTGCACCGCTGGCCTCACCACCCCCA
This sequence comes from Staurois parvus, assembly GCF_062004578.1. Classification (NCBI taxonomy): domain Eukaryota; kingdom Metazoa; phylum Chordata; class Amphibia; order Anura; family Ranidae; genus Staurois; species Staurois parvus. The sequence continues at coordinate 682,553 of NW_028317936.1, read as the reverse complement.
CCCTACTCCTCCACCCCCCAAAAAAACCTATCTCAGTCGACCTCAAAAATTGCACCGCCGGCCTCATCACCCCCACCCTACTCCCCCACCCCAAAAAAAAAACCTATCTCAGTCGACCTCAAAAATTGCACCCTTGGCCTCAATACCCCCGCCCCACTCCCCCCACCCCACTCCCCCCACCCCAAGAAAAAAAAAATCTCAGCCGACTTCAAAATCCGCTCCCCCGGCCTCACAACCCCCACCCCACTCTCCCCACCCCAAAAAAAAACCTAACTCAGTCGACCTCAAAAATTGAACCCCTGGCTTAACCACCCCCGCTGAACTCCCCCCACCCAAAAAAAAAACCTATTTCAGCCGACCTCAAAATCCGCACCCCTGGCCTCACCAATACCCCACTCCCCCACCCCAAAAAAAAAACCTATCTCAGTCGACCTCATAAATTGCACCCCCGGCTACACAACCCCCGCCCCACTCCCCCACTTCCAAAAAACAATTTCAGTCGACCTCAAAAATTGCACCCCGGCCTCAACGCCGCACGCCCCCCACCTAAAAAAAAAAATACTATCTTCGCCGACCTCAAAATCCGCACCCCCGGCCTCACCACCCCTGCCCTACTCCCCCCAGCTCAAAAAAAAACTATTTCAGTCGACCTCAAAAATCGCACCCCCAGCCTCACGACCCCAGCCCCACTCCCCCCACCCCAAAAAAAACCATATCTCAGCAGACCTCAAAAATTGCATCCCCGGCCTCACCAACCCCACCCCACTTCCTCCACCCGAGAAAAAAACATATCTCTGCTAAACTCCAAATCCGCACCCACGGCCTCAAAACCCTCGCCCCAACCCCCCCCACCCCAAAAAAAAGCCTATGTCAGCAGATCTCAAAATACACACCCCCGGCCTAACCAACCCCACCCCACTTCCTCCACCCGAGAAAAAAACCTATCTCAGCCGACCTCCAAATCCGAACCCATGGCCTAAAAACCCCCGCCCCACTCCCCCCACCCAAAAAAAAAGCCTATGTCAGCCAACCTCAAAATCCGCACCCCCGGCCTAACCACCCCCGCCACTCTCCCCCCACGCGAAGGAAAACCTATCTCAGCAGACCTCAAAATCTGCACTCCCGACCTCACCACCCCCGCACACTCCCCCCACCCCAAGAAAAACCTATCTCAGCAGACCTCAAAATCCACACCCCTGGCCTCACCACCCCCGCCCCACTCCCCCCACCCCAAAAAAAAACCTCTCTCAGTCGACCTCAAAAATTGCACCCCTGGCATCACCACCCCCACCGAACTCCCCCCACCCCAAAAAAAAACCTATCTAAGCCGACCTCAAAATCCGCACCCACTGGCACACCACCCCCGCCCCAGTCCCCCCACCCCAAAAAAACCTATCTCAGCAGACCTCAAAATCTGCACCCCCGGCCTCACCACCCCCTCTCCACCACAAAAAAAAACCTATCTCTGTCAATCTCAAAAATTGCACCCCCGGCCTCACCACCCCCGCCCCACTCCCCCCACCCAAAAAAAAACCTATCTCAGCAGACCTCAAAATCCGCATCCCCGGCCTCACAACCCCCGCCCCCCTCCCCCCACCACAAAAAAAATACCTATCTCCGTCAACCTCAAAAATTGCACCTCCGGCCTCACCACCCCCGCCCCATTCCCCCCACCCCAAAAAAAACCTATGTCAGTGGACCTCAAAAATTGCACTGCCGGCCTCACCACCCCCACCCTACTCCCCCACCCCCCAAAAAAACCTATCTCAGTCGACCTTAAAAATTGCACCCTTGTCCTCAGTACCCCCGCCCCACTCCCCCCACCCCAAAAAAAAAACTATCTAAGCTGACCTCAAAATCCGCACCTCCAGCCTCACCACTCCAAAAAAAAAAACTCTCTCAGTCGACTTCAAAATCCACAGTCCAAGCCTCACCACCACCGCCCCTCCTTAAAAAAACCTATCTCAGTCAAACTTAAAAATGCCCCCCCGCCCAACTCCCCCCACCCCAAAAAAAACCTATCTCAGCCGACCTCAAAATCCGCACCCCGGGCAACACAACCTCTGCCCCACTCCCCACCCCAAAAAAAACTATTTCAGTCGACCTCAAAATCCGCACCCCCGGCCTCACCACCCCCGCCCCACTCCCCCCACCCCAAAAAAAACCTATCTCGGTCGACCTCAAAAATTGCACCCGGGCCTCAACACCCCCACCCCAAAAAATCCTCAGCCGACCTCAAAATCCGCACCCCCGGCCTCACCAACCCCGCCTCACTCCCCCCACCCCAAAAATATCCATCTCAGTCGACCTCAAAAATCCGCACCCCCGGCTACACAACCCCTGCCCCACTCCCCCACCCCAAAAAAAACTAATTCAGTCAACCTCAAAAATTGCACCCCGGTCCATGCAGACCTGTTTATTGGGGGCCCATATCCCAGGGGTCTCTGATGCCAATCTGAGATTGATACACACATTATGTATTGCCACTTTATGGTCTATTGCCCTACATTGGAGGTCCAATGTTGTACCCTTGGACTCCGTTTTACACAGAATTGACACTGTAATGCTTATGGAACGCATTCATTATACCCTGCTAGATGCACTTATACGATAAAAAATGGGAGTCATGGAGAGATTGCAGACACTTATTACATGCTTAATAACATCCCCAGTAAAAGTTGGCTGGCATGTACTATTGACAGGTGTATCACCTAACCTACTTTGTCGTTTACGTACTTCATGCACTTGTAACTTCCTCTTTTTTTCTTATCTTCTTTGTTATGTTAATATACTTTTATGTATTGTACTAGAGATGAGCGAATTGAAGTATCCGAAGTGGAATTCGAGTCGAATATCGGAAAAATTTCGATTCGTGCCGAATCCGAAAAATAGCCTAATTCGGACGCGCGAATCGAAATTTTTCAGAAAATGGCGGCTGACATGTGCGGCGACGGAGCGGGGATGTCTGGGAAGGCGCGCAGACAAGGCGCGCTGACCCATAATGCATTCCTCAACTACATGTGATCGCATCAGCCAATCAGCAGCCAGCCAGCCAGCACTGTGTAATGGTCGAGCTATAAATAGCGGCCATTTTGGAATTCTTCATTTGCCTGCAGTCATTGAACAGAGGCAGACCGCTCTGTACTAGGGACAGGGACAGAGTTAGGGCCACAGAAACGATAATTGGGGACAGAGAAAAGTTACTTAGGGACAGAGAACCATTACTCAGGGACACAGACTTGTTAATGAGGGCCACAGAATCGTTATTTAGGGACAAAGAAACGCTAGTTAGGGCCACAGAATTCATACTCAGGGACAGACAGAATTGTTACTCAGTGCCAGAGAATTGTTACTTAGGGCCACAGAAACGTTATTAGGGCCACAGAATTTTTACTCAGGGACAGACAGAATTGTTACTGAGTGCCAGAGAATTGTTACTCAGGGACAGACAGAATTGTTACTGAGTGCCAGAGAATTGTTACTTAGGGCCACAGAAACTTTAATTAGGGCCACAGAATTTTTACTCAGGGACAGACAGAATTGTTACTGAGTGCCAGAGAATTGTTACTCAGGGACAGACAGAATTGTTACTGAGTGCCAGAGAATTGTTACTTAGGGCCACAGAAACTTTACTTAGGGCCACAGAATTGTTACTCGCACAGACACAGAATTGTTACTCGCACAGACACAGAATTGTTACTGAAGGCCACAGAACTGTTACTTAGGGCCACAGAATTGTTACTCGCACAGACACAGAATTGTTACTCGCACAGACACAGAACTGTTACTGAGGGCCACAGAACTGTTACTTAGGGCCACAGAATTGTTACTCGCACAGACACAGAATTGTTACTCAGGGCCACAGAACTGTTACTTAGGGACAAAGAAACGCTAGTTAGGGCCACAGAATTCATACTCAGGGACAGACAGAATTGTTACGGAGTGCCAGAGAATTGTTACTCAGGGCCACAGAAACTTTACTTAGGGCCACAGAATTTTTACTCAGGGACAGACAGAATTGTTACTGAGTGCCAGAGAATTGTTACTCAGGGACAGACAGAATTGTTACGGAGTGCCAGAGAATTGTTACTCAGGGCCACAGAAACTTTATTTAGGGCCACAGAATTTTTACTCAGGGACAGACAGAATTGTTACTGAGTGCCAGAGAATTGTTACTCAGGGACAGACAGAATTGTTACTGAGTGCCAGAGAATTGTTACTTAGGGCCACAGAAACTTTACTTAGGGCCACAGAATTGTTACTCGCACAGACACAGAATTGTTACTCGCACAGACACAGAACTGTTACTGAGGGCCACAGAACTGTTACTTAGGGCAACAGAATTGTTACTCGCACAGACACAGAATTGTTACTCAGGGCCACAGAACTGTTACTTAGGGACAAAGAAACGCTAGTTAGGGCCACAGAATTCATACTCAGGGACAGACAGAATTGTTACTCAGTGCCAGAGAATTGTTACTTAGGGCCACAGAAACGTTATTAGGGCCACAGAATTTTTACTCAGGGACAGACAGAATTGTTACTGAGTGCCAGAGAATTGTTACTCAGGGACAGACAGAATTGTTACTGAGTGCCAGAGAATTGTTACTTAGGGCCACAGAAACTTTAATTAGGGCCACAGAATTTTTACTCAGGGACAGACAGAATTGTTACTGAGTGCCAGAGAATTGTTACTCAGGGACAGACAGAATTGTTACGGAGTGCCAGAGAATTGTTACTCAGGGCCACAGAAACTTTACTTAGGGCCACAGAATTTTTACTCAGGGACAGACAGAATTGTTACTGAGTGCCAGAGAATTGTTACTCAGGGACAGACAGAATTATTACTGAGTGCCAGAGAATTGTTACTCAGGGCCACAGAAACTTTACTTAGGGCCACAGAATTTTTACTCAGGGACAGACAGAATTGTTACTGAGTGCCAGAGAATTGTTACTTAGGGCCACAGAAACTTTAATTAGGGCCACAGAATTTTTACTCAGGGACAGACAGAATTGTTACTGAGTGCCAGAGAATTGTTACTCAGGGACAGACAGAATTGTTACGGAGTGCCAGAGAATTGTTACTCAGGGCCACAGAAACTTTACTTAGGGCCACAGAATTTTTACTCAGGGACAGACAGAATTGTTACTGAGTGCCAGAGAATTGTTACTCAGGGACAGACAGAATTGTTACTGAGTGCCAGATAATTGTTACTTAGGGCCACAGAAACGTTATTAGGGCCACAGAATTGTTACTCAGGGACAGACAGAATTGTTACTGAGTGCCAGAGAATTGTTACTTAGGGCCACAGAAACTTTAGTTAGGGCCACAGAATTGTTACTCAGGGACAGACACAGAATTGTTACTGAGGACCACAGAACTGTTACTTAGGGCCACAGAATTGTTACTCGCACAGACACAGAATTGTTACTCGCACAGACACAGAATTGTTACTGAGGACCACAGAACTGTTACTTAGGGCCACAGAATTGTTACTCGCACAGACACAGAATTGTTACACAGGGACACAGAACTGTTACTGAGGGCCACAGAACCGTTACTTAGGGCCACAGAATTGTTACTCGCACAGACACAGAATTGTTACTCGCACAGACACAGAATTGTTACTGAGGGCCACAGAACTGTTACTTGGGGCCACAGAAACGTTAATCAGGGACACAGAATTGTTACTGAGGGCCACAGAACTGTTACTTAGGGCCACAGAATTGTTACTCACACAGACACAGAATTGTTACACAGGGACACAGAACTGTTACTGAGGGCCACAGAACCGTTACTTAGGGCCACAGAATTGTTACTCGCACAGACACAGAATTGTTACTCGCACAGACACAGAATTGTTACTCAGGGAAACAGAACTGTTACTGAGGGCCACAGAACTGTTACTTAGGGCCACAGAATTGTTTCTCGCACAGACACAGAATTGTTACTCGCACAGACACAGAATTGTTACTGAGGGCCACAGAACTGTTACTTGGGGCCACAGAAACGTTAATCAGGGACACAGAATTGTTACTGAGGGCCACAGAACTGTTACTTAGGGCCACAGAATTGTTACTCGCACAGACACAGAATTGTTACTCAGGGACACAGAATTGTTACTCAGGGACACATAATCGTTTAATTAAAGAGTATGTCAGACAACATGCAGAGGAGTGGCAGAGGAGGCAATGTTTTAGGAGCGAGCAGACGTGGCAGCAGAGGAAGGGGTCGAGGCAGCACTATTCGCAGCCAGAGGCCAGTGCTCCCGGTGTCATCCAGCGGTCGTGTCTCCACCGACAACCCTGCCGTCATCGATTGGTTGGCTCGGTCGTCTTCCTCTTCCCAGGTCACCTCTGACACCTACAGCCAACGGTCGGTGGGTACGTCAGACACAACCGTTAGTTGGCATGGCCCGGGACCAAGCCCACTGAAATCACGTGTCCTCTACCTGCCCTTGTCCTTTGGTGTTCCCTCACCAAGCGAAGTATCGCATGCTGTGGGCTCAGCCCCACTGTACAGTGAGGAAGAGCTAACAGAGGGCGGTCAGGAACGGGGGGAGACATCCGCCTTTTCAGCAGCTAGGCGAAGAAGTAGTGGCGAGGAGAGTGGCCCGGTAGCCGGTCTAGAGACAGGTCTGTCTCCTGACCCAGACGCAGCCGAGGGGGCTAGTAGTGAGGCGGAGACCCTACTTGATGATGAGGAGGTTGATCGCACTTGGCAGCCTCGTCGTCATCAGGCAATTTCTTCCGCATCATCAGGAGAAGAGGGTGGCAGCTTGGCAGTGAGCGAAACAGTCGGTGGGTTGCCCAGGAGACAGCAGCAGGGTCGCAGCAGTGTCAGTGGAAGCAGTGTCAGTGGAGCCAAACGGCCACGGAGTAGAGCACCAGCTCCACTGCAGCCTACCACCACGGCCAGTAGTGGTGCCGGTGTGCACGGAGGAAGCAGCAGTCAGCCAGTGAGGAGTATCGGGGGCAAAGTTTCCTACTCGGCGGTGTGGCAATTTTTCGTCAAGCCGCCCGAGGAAGTAAACGTAGCCGTATGTCGACTATGTGGCCAGAAAGTCAAGCGTGGCCAGGGGGCCCATGTTGGGACTACAGCGTTGCGGCAGCATATGCAGCGTCACCATTTGGTGGCCTGGGAAAACCGTGATAAAGATACGGCGGTTCTGCCCGCCCCAGCCCCCGCTCCATCACCCGCTCTGTTACTTGCTCCGTCACCCGACGTCAATCGCCCTCCATCAGCCAGTCAAGGCTCCAACACCTCTGCTGAGGGGAGTTGTCACTCGTTGGCATCTTCCGCTCGTTCAGATGCTCCTTCTCCTGCTACTCCTCTTCACGGATTCCGTCAGCAGTCTTTCTTGGAATCCGTTTCCAAGAGACAACAGTTTGCGATTACGCACCCGACGGTGCAAAAGCTGAACGTCCTCCTGTCCAAGTTGCTGGTGCTGCAGTCCCTCCCTTTCCAAGTGGTGGACTCAGCACCTTTCAGAGAAATGATGGCTTGTGCCGCGCCGCGGTGGAGAGTGCCAAGCCGTCATTTCTTCGCCAAAAAGGCAGTGCCAGCCCTGCATTCACATGTAGAAGACATGGTGGGCCAGTCTTTGAGCATGTCGGTCTCTGCCAAAGTGCACGGCAGCGCCGACGTGTGGAGCTGTAACTACGGTCAGGGACAGTACATGTCATTTACGGCCCACTGGGTGAACGTGGTGCCGTCACAGCCGCACCAGCAACTTGGACAGGTCACGCCGCTTTTGCCTCCACGTTTGCACGTCCTTGGTCCGGCAAAGATGTCCGCCTCTACCACCTCTTCTTCCGCCGTGTCCTCAGCCGCCACCCCCGTGCCAAGTCCCATTACCCGACCGGCATATCACATGTGCAGGGCGCAACGGTGTCACGCTGTTCTGCACCTGGTATGCCTTGGCGAACGTAGTCACACAGGGGAGGAACTTCTGAGTGTAATGAACAGAGAAATCGACAGATGGCTGTCTCCGCGCAAACTGAAAATCGGAACCATGTTGACCGACAACGGAAAGAACATGGTGTCTGCTCTGCGTCAAGGAAGGTTGTGCCATGCGCCATGCATGGCTCACGTGTTCAATCTGGTTGTCAAGCGGTTCCTAAAATCCACCATCCCACTGCAAGACATCCTTAAAATGTCACGTAAACTTTGCATGCATTTCAGCCATTCCTACACCGCAAAGCACACCATCCTTGAGCTGCAGCGGCAGAACGGAATTCCACATCATCGCCTGATCTGCGACGTTGCAACAAGGTGGAATTCAACCCTACACATGTTAGACCGCCTTTACGAGCAGCGAAAGGCCATCACCGATTTCCTGATGTTACAAGCGGATAAAGGTACTCCCCTGTGTAACTTCGATGTCAGCCATTGGCAGCTCATGCGTGACACCTGCCGCTTGCTCAGGCCCTTTGAGGAGGCCACGCTATTCGTGAGTCGGCAGGACTATGGGATGAACGACGTCATTCCTCTGTTGCACGTCCTTGAACAAATGCTGTTAACAATGGCTGGTCAGGGTGCGGTAGACGTGGCGCACAGATCTCAACGCCACATGACCCCTGTGGGGGCAGGACAGGAAGAAGAGGAGGAGGTAGAGAAGGACATTTGTGCTCAGGAATTATTGAGTGAAATGGGTGGTTTTTCCACTCAGCGGACAGGAGTGGAGGAGCAGGAGCATCTGGTAGAGGAGGAGGAGGAGGAGACAGAGGACCCAGACGCACCGTGGCAGTATGCTGTGGAGATGGAGGCAGGGAGTCCCTCGCATTCCTTGGCACAAATGGCCCATAGCATGCTCGGTTGCTTGCGTAGCGACAGCCGAATAATAACCATCAGACAGAGGGATGACTTTTGGCTGTCCACCTTGTTGGACCCTCGCTACCGTTCCAAAATGGTGGCCTTTTTCACACCTGCTGAGAGGGAGGCCAAAATAACGTACTATAAAAACCACCTATGTAGTCAGTTGGTCTCTGCCTTTGTGCGCCAACGTCCATCCTCAGACACTGTGGGCCCTGTGCGCTCGCGTTCCGCTGCCATGGCAGCAGGGGAGGGGTGGGGTGGTAGGAGCAGTGGCAGCTCCACCAGCAGCGGCTGCCTCAGTCTGCAGTCGATGATGAGTAGCTTTCTTCACCAGCGCAGTGAGGAAACTACTAACCAGCCGCAGCAGCAGCAGCAGCAGCATCAGGTGGACCTGGAGCAGGACCTCAAACAACAGGCTTGGGCCTACTTGGACAGCACCCTGCCAACCGAGGTAGACAATCCCCTTGACTACTGGTCAACGAAACTTGACCTTTGGCCCCAACTAGCTGAATTTGCCCTTGAAAGGCTGTCATGCCCGGCCAGTAGCGTGGCATCGGAGCGCGTGTTTAGTGCGGCAGGAGGTATTGTAACTCCGCGGAGGACACGACTGTCCACCCAAAGTGTGGAGAGACTCACGTTTGTGAAAACGAATCAGGCGTGGATTAGTCTGGATTTCAAACCACCAGTTCCTGACACAACTGACTAAATCCGCCATGAATCATGCCTCAAACATGTGCCACTTTCAGGTCTCCTCACACACTGCTGGTGTGTAGAATTTTTTGACATAGGGTGCTGGCAGATTACGGGCCTCCCATAGCTGCTGCCAGGACCCTAATCTGCCATAGGCCCCTATATACCGCCTCCTCATGCTGCTGCCAGGTCCAGAGTCTCTCATGGGTCCCTGTACGGCCTCCCATTGCTGCTGTCTCCATCGCCACACTCTGCCATGTGCCACTTTCAGGTCTCCTCACACACTGCTGGTGTGTAGAATTTTTAGACATAGGGTGCTGGCAGATTATGGGCCTCCTATAGCTGCTGCCAGGCCCCTAATCTGCCATGGGCCCCTATACCGCCTCCTCATGCTGCTGCCAAGTCCAGAGTCTGTCATGGGTCCCTGTACGGCCTCCCATTGCTGCTGTCTCCATCGCCACACTCTGCCATGTGCCACTTTCAGGTCTCCTCACACACTGCTGGTGTGTAGGATTTTTTGACATAGGGTGCTGGCAGATTACGGGCCTCCCATAGCTGCTGCCAGGCCCCTAATCTGCCATAGGCCCCTATATACCGCCTCCTCATGCTGCTGCCAGGTCCAGAGTCTCTCATGGGTCCCTGTACGGCCTCCCATTGCTGCTGTCTCTATCGCCACACTCTGCCATGTGCCACTTTCAGGTCTCCTCACACACTGCTGGTGTGTAGAATTTTTTGACATAGGGTGCTGGCAGATTACGGGCCTCCCATTGCTGCTGCCAGGCCCCTAATCTGCCATAGGCCCCTATATACCGCCTCCTCATGCTGCTGCCAGGTCCAGAGTCTGTCATGGGTCCCTGTACGGCCTCCCATTGCTGCTGTCTCCATCGCCACACTCTGCCATGTGCCACTTTCAGGTCTCCTCACACTGCTGGTGTGTAGAATTTTTTGACATAGGGTGCTGGCAGATTACGGGCCTCCTATAGCTGCTGCCAGGCCCCTAATCTGCCATAGGCCCCTATATACCGCCTCCTCATGCTGCTGCCAGGTCCAGAGTCTCTCATGGGTCCCTGTACGGCCTCCCATTGCTGCTGTCTCCATCGCCACACTCTGCCATGTGCCACTTTCAGGTCTCCTCACACACTGCTGGTGTGTAGAATTTTTTGACATAGGGTGCTGGCAGATTACGGGCCTCCCATAGCTGCTGCCAGGCCCCTAATCTGCCATAGGCCCCTATATACCGCCTCCTCATGCTGCTGCCAGGTCCAGAGTCTCTCATGGGTCCCTGTACGGCCTCCCATTGCTGCTGTCTCCATCGCCACACTCTGCCATGTGCCACTTTCAGGTCTCCTCACATACTGCTGGTGTGTAGAATTTTTTGACATAGGGTGCTGGCAGATTACGGGCCTCCCATTGCTGCTGCCTGGCCCCTAATCTGCCATAGGCCCCTATATACCGCCTCCTCATGCTGCTGCCAGGTCCAGAGTCTGTCATGGGTCCCTGTACGGCCTCCCATTGCTGCTGTCTCCATCGCCACACTCTGCCATGTGCCACTTTCAGGTCTCCTCACACTGCTGGTGTGTAGAATTTTTTGACATAGGGTGCTGGCAGATTACGGGCCTCCTATAGCTGCTGCCAGGCCCCTAATCTGCCATAGGCCCCTATATACCGCCTCCTCATGCTGCTGCCAGGTCCAGAGTCTCTCATGGGTCCCTGTACGGCCTCCCATTGCTGCTGTCTCCATCGCCACACTCTGCCATGTGCCACTTTCAGGTCTCCTCACACACTGCTGGTGTGTTGAATTTTTTGACATAGGGTGCTGGCAGATTACGGGCCTCCCATAGCTGCTGCCAGGCCCCTAATCTGCCATAGGCCCCTATATACCGCCTCCTCATGCTGCTGCCAGGTCCAGAGTCTCTCATGGGTCCCTGTACGGCCTCCCATTGCTGCTGTCTCCATCGCCACACTCTGCCAAAGTGCCACTTTCAGGTCTCCTCACACTGCTGGTGTGTTAAATTTTTTGACATAGGGTGCTGGCAGATTACGGGCCTCCCATAGCTGCTGCCAGGCCCCTAATCTGCCATGGGCCCCTATACCGCCTCTTCATGCTGCTGCCAGGTCCACAGTCTCTCATGCCATGTGCCACTTTCAGGTCTCCTCACACTGCTGGTGTGTTGAATTTTTTGACATAGGGTGCTGGCAGATTACGGGCCTCCCATTGCTGCTGCCAGGCCCCTAATCTGCCATAGGCCCCTATATACCGCCTCCTCATGCTGCTGCCAGGTCCAGAGTCTGTCATGGGTCCCTGTACGGCCTCCCATTGCTGCTGTCTCCATCGCCACACTCTGCCATGTGCCACTTTCAGGTCTCCTCACACTGCTGGTGTGTAGAATTTTTTGACATAGGGTGCTGGCAGATTACGGGCCTCCCATAGCTGCTGCCAGGCCCCTAATCTGCCATGGGCCCCTATATACCGCCTCCTCATGCTGCTGCCAGGTCCACAGTGTCTCATGCCATGTGCCACTTTCAGGTCTCCTCACACTGCTGGTGTGTTGAATTTTTTGACATAGGGTGCTGGCAGATTATGGGCCTCCTATAGCTGCTGCCAGGCCCCTAATCTGCCATAGGCCCCTATATACCGCCTCCTCATGCTGCTGCCAGGTCCAGAGTCTCTCATGGGTCCCTGTACGGCCTCCCATTGCTGCTGTCTCCATCGCCACACTCTGCCATGTGCCACTTTCAGGTCTCCTCACACTGCTGGTGTGTAGAATTTTTTGACATAGGGTGCTGGCAGATTACGGGCCTCCTATAGCTGCTGCCAGGCCCCTAATCTGCCATAGGCCCCTATATACCGCCTCCTCATGCGGCTGCCAGGTCCAGAGTCTCTCATGGGTCCCTGTACGGCCTCCCATTGCTGCTGTCTCCATCGCCACACTCTGCCATGTGCCACTTTCAGGTCTCCTCACACTGCTGGTGTGTAGAATTTTTTGACATAGGGTGCTGGCAGATTACGGGCCTCCTATAGCTGCTGCCAGGCCCCTAATCTGCCATAGGCCCCTATATACCGCCTCCTCATGCTGCTGCCAGGTCCAGAGTCTCTCATGGGTCCCTGTACGGCCTCCCATTGCTGCTGTCTCCATCGCCACACTCTGCCATGTGCCACTTTCAGGTCTCCTCACACTGCTGGTGTGTTCAATTTTTTGACATAGGGTGCTGGCAGATTACGGGCCTCCCATAGCTGCTGCCAGGCCCCTAATCTGCCATGGGCCCCTATACCGCCTCTTCATGCTGCTGCCAGGTCCACAGTCTCACATGCCATGTGCCACTTTCAGGTCTCCTCACACTGCTGGTGTGTTGAATTTTTTGACATAGGGTGCTGGCAGATTACGGGCCTCCCATTGCTGCTGCCAGGCCCCTAATCTGCCATAGGCCCCTATATACCGCCTCCTCATGCTGCTGCCAGGTCCAGAGTCTGTCATGGGTCCCTGTACGGCCTCCCATTGCTGCTGTCTCCATCGCCACACTCTGCCATGTGCCACTTTCAGGTCTCCTCACACTGCTGGTGTGTAGAATTTTTTGACATAGGGTGCTGGCAGATTACGGGCCTCCCATAGCTGCTGCCAGGCCCCTAATCTGCCATAGGCCCCTATATACCGCCTCCTCATGCTGCTGCCAGGTCCAGAGTCTCTCATGGGTCCCTGTACGGCCTCCCATTGCTGCTGTCTCCATCGCCACACTCTGCCATGTGCCACTTTCAGGTCTCCTCACACACTGCTGGTGTGTTGAATTTTTTGACATAGGGTGCTGGCAGATTACGGGCCTCCCATAGCTGCTGCCAGGCCCCTAATCTGCCATAGGCCCCTATATACCGCCTCCTCATGCTGCTGCCAGGTCCAGAGTCTCTCATGGGTCCCTGTACGGCCTCCCATTGCTGCTGTCTCCATCGCCACACTCTGCCATGTGCCACTTTCAGGTCTCCTCACACTGCTGGTGTGTAGAATTTTTTGACATAGGGTGCTGGCAGATTACGGGCCTCCTATAGCTGCTGCCAGGCCCCTAATCTGCCATAGGCCCCTATATACCGCCTCCTCATGCTGCTGCCAGGTCCAGAGTCTCTCATGGGTCCCTGTACGGCCTCCCATTGCTGCTGTCTCCATCGCCACACTCTGCCATGTGCCACTTTCAGGTCTCCTCACACACTGCTGGTGTGTTGAATTTTTTGACATAGGGTGCTGGCAGATTACGGGCCTCCCATAGCTGCTGCCAGGCCCCTAATCTGCCATAGGCCCCTATATACCGCCTCCTCATGCTGCTGCCAGGTCCAGAGTCTCTCATGGGTCCCTGTACGGCCTCCCATTGCTGCTGTCTCCATCGCCACACTCTGCCATGTGCCACTTTCAGGTCTCCTCACACACTGCTGGTGTGTTGAATTTTTTGACATAGGGTGCTGGCAGATTACGGGCCTCCCATAGCTGCTGCCAGGCCCCTAATCTGCCATGGGCCCCTATATACCGCCTCCTCATGCTGCTGCCAGGTCCACAGTGTCTCATGCCATGTGCCACTTTCAGGTCTCCTCACACTGCTGGTGTGTTGAATTTTTTGACATAGGGTGCTGGCAGATTATGGGCCTTCTATAGCTGCTGCCAGGCCCCTAATCTGCCATAGGCCCCTATATACCGCCTCCTCATGCTGCTGCCAGGTCCAGAGTGTCTCATGGGTCCCTGTACGGCCTCCCATTGCTGCTGTCTCCATCGCCACACTCTGCCATGTGCCACTTTCAGGTCTCCTCACACTGCTGGTGTGTAGAATTTTTTGACATAGGATGCTGGCAGATTACGGGCCTCCTATAGCTGCTGCCAGACCCCTAATCTGCCATAGGCCCCTATATACCGCCTCCTCATGCTGCTGCCAGGTCCAGAGTCTCTCATGGGTCCCTGTACGGCCTCCCATTGCTGCTGTCTCCATCGCCACACTCTGCCATGTGCCACTTTCAGGTCTCCTCACACTGCTGGTGTGTAGAATTTTTTGACATAGGGTGCTGGCAGATTACGGGCCTCCTATAGCTGCTGCCAGGCCCCTAATCTGCCATAGGCCCCTATATACCGCCTCCTCATGCTGCTGCCAGGTCCAGAGTCTCTCATGGGTCCCTGTACGGCCTCCCATTGCTGCTGTCTCCATCGCCACACTCTGCCATGTGCCACTTTCAGGTCTCCTCACACTGCTGGTGTGTAGAATTTTTTGACATAGGGTGCTGGCAGATTACGGGCCTCCCATAGCTGCTGCCAGGCCCCTAATCTGCCATAGGCCCCTATATACCGCCTCCTCATGCTGCTGCCAGGTCCAGAGTCTCTCATGGGTCCCTGTACGGCCTCCCATTGCTGCTGTCTCCATCGCCACACTCTGCCATGTGCCACTTTCAGGTCTCCTCACACACTGCTGGTGTGTTGAATTTTTTGACATAGGGTGCTGGCAGATTACGGGCCTCCCATAGCTGCTGCCAGGCCCCTAATCTGCCATAGGCCCCTATATACCGCCTCCTCATGCTGCTGCCAGGTCCAGAGTCTCTCATGGGTCCCTGTACGGCCTCCCATTGCTGCTGTCTCCATCGCCACACTCTGCCATGTGCCACTTTCAGGTCTCCTCACACACTGCTGGTGTGTTGAATTTTTTGACATAGGGTGCTGGCAGATTACGGGCCTCCCATAGCTGCTGCCAGGCCCCTAATCTGCCATGGGCCCCTATATACCGCCTCCTCATGCTGCTGCCAGGTCCACAGTGTCTCATGCCATGTGCCACTTTCAGGTCTCCTCACACTGCTGGTGTGTTGAATTTTTTGACATAGGGTGCTGGCAGATTATGGGCCTCCTATAGCTGCTGCCAGGCCCCTAATCTGCCATAGGCCCCTATATACCGCCTCCTCATGCTGCTGCCAGGTCCAGAGTCTCTCATGGGTCCCTGTACGGCCTCCCATTGCTGCTGTCTCCATCGCCACACTCTGCCATGTGCCACTTTCAGGTCTCCTCACACTGCTGGTGTGTAGAATTTTTTGACATAGGGTGCTGGCAGATTACGGGCCTCCTATAGCTGCTGCCAGGCCCCTAATCTGCCATAGGCCCCTATATACCGCCTCCTCATGCTGCTGCCAGGTCCAGAGTCTCTCATGGGTCCCTGTACGGCCTCCCATTGCTGCTGTCTCCATCGCCACACTCTGCCATGTGCCACTTTCAGGTCTCCTCACACTGCTGGTGTGTAGAATTTTTTGACATAGGGTGCTGGCAGATTACGGGCCTCCTATAGCTGCTGCCAGGCCCCTAATCTGCCATAGGCCCCTATATACCGCCTCCTCATGCTGCTGCCAGGTCCAGAGTCTCTCATGGGTCCCTGTACGGCCTCCCATTGCTGCTGTCTCCATCGCCACACTCTGCCATGTGCCACTTTCAGGTCTCCTCACACACTGCTGGTGTGTTGAATTTTTTGACATAGGGTGCTGGCAGATTACGGGCCTCCCATAGCTGCTGCCAGGCCCCTAATCTGCCATAGGCCCCTATATACCGCCTCCTCATGCTGCTGCCAGGTCCAGAGTCTGTCATGGGTCCCTGTACGGCCTCCCATTGCTGCTGTCTCCATCGCCACACTCTGCCATGTGCCACTTTCAGGTCTCCTCACACTGCTGGTGTGTAGAATTTTTTGACATAGGGTGCTGGCAGATTACGGGCCTCCTATAGCTGCTGCCAGGCCCCTAATCTGCCATAGGCCCCTATATACCGCCTCCTCATGCTGCTGCCAGGTCCAGAGTCTCTCATGGGTCCCTGTACGGCCTCCCATTGCTGCTGTCTCCATCGCCACACTCTGCCATGTGCCACTTTCAGGTCTCCTCACACTGCTGGTGTGTTCAATTTTTTGACATAGGGTGCTGGCAGATTACGGGCCTCCCATAGCTGCTGCCAGGCCCCTAATCTGCCATGGGCCCCTATACCGCCTCTTCATGCTGCTGCCAGGTCCACAGTCTCTCATGCCATGTGCCACTTTCAGGTCTCCTCACACTGCTGGTGTGTTGAATTTTTTGACATAGGGTGCTGGCAGATTACGGGCCTCCCATAGCTGCTGCCAGGCCCCTAATCTGCCATGGGCCCCTATACCGCCTCCTCATGCTGCTGCCAAGTCCAGAGTGTGTCATGGGTCCCTGTACGGCCTCCCATTGCTGCTGTCTCCATAGCCACACTCTGCCATGTGCCACTTTCAGGTCTCCTCACACTGCTGGTGTGTTGAATTTTTTGACATAGGGTGCTGGCAGATTACGGGCCTCCCATTGCTGCTGCCAGGCACGTAATCTGCCATGGGCCCCAGTACCGACTCCTCATGCTGTGACGTTGCAACAAGGTGGAATTCAACCCTACATATGTTAGACCGCCTTTACGAACAGCGAAAGGCCATCACCGATTTCCTGATGTTAAAAGCGGATAAAGGTACTCCCTGTGTAACTTCGATGTCAGCCATTGGCAGCTCATGCGTGACACCTGCGCTTGCTCAGGCCCTTTGAGGAGGCCACGCTATTCGTGAGTCGGCAGGACTATGGGATGAACGACGTCATTCCTCTGTTGCACGTCCTGGAACAAATGCTGTTAACAATGGCTGGTCAGGGTGCGGTAGACGTGGCGCACAGATCTCAACGCCACATGACCCCTGTGGGGGCAGGACAGGAAGAAGAGGAGGAGGTAGAGGAGGACATTGGTGCTCAGGAATTATTGAGTGAAATGGGTGGTTTTTCCACTCAGCGGACAGGAGTGGAGGAGCAGGAGCATCTGGTAGAGGAGGAGGAGGAGGAGACAGAGGACCCAGACGCACCGTGGCAGTATGCTGTGGAGATGGAGGCAGGGAGTCCCTCGCATTCCTTGGCACAAATGGCCCATAGCATGCTCGGTTGCTTGCGTAGCGACAGCCGAATAATAACCATCAGACAGAGGGATGACTTTTGGCTGTCCACCTTGTTGGACCCTCGCTACCGTTCAAAAATGGTGGCCTTTTTCACACCTGCTGAGAGGGAGGCCAAAATAACGTACTATAAAAACCACCTATGTAGTCAGCTGGTCTCTGCCTGTCTGCGCCAACGTCCATCCTCAGACACTGTGGGCCCTGTGCGCTCGCGTTCCGCTGCCATGGCAGCAGGGGAGGGGTGGGGTGGTAGGAGCAGTGGCAGCTCCACCAGCAGCGGCTGCCTCAGTCTGCAGTCGATGATGAGTAGCTTTCTTCACCAGCGCAGTGAGGAAACTACTAACCAGCCGCAGCAGCAGCAGCAGCAGCAGCAGCAGCAGCATCAGGTGGACCTGGAGCAGGACCTCAAACAACAGGCTTAGGCCTACTTGGACAGCACCCTGCCAACCGAGGTAGACAATCCCCTTGACTACTGGGCAACGAAACTTGACCTTTGGCCCCAACTAGCTGAATTTGCCCTTGAAAGGCTGTCATGCCCGGCCAGTAGCGTGGCATCGGAGCGCGTGTTTAGTGCGGCAGGAGGTATTGCAACTCCGCGGAGGACACGACTGTCCACCCAAAGTGTGGAGAGACTGACGTTTGTGAAAATGAATCAGGCGTGGATTAGTCTGGATTTCAAACCACCAGTTCCTGACACAACTGACTAAATCCGCCATGAATCATGCCCCAAACATGTGCCACTTTCAGGTCTCCTCACACTGCTGGTGTGTTACATTTTTTGTCATAGGGTGCTGGCAGATTACGGGCCTCCCATAGCTGCTGCCAGGCCCCTAATCTGCCATGGGCCCCTATACCGCCTCCTCATGCTGCTGCCAAGTCCAGAGTCTCTCATGGGTCCCTGTACGGCCTCCCATTGCTGCTGTCTCCATCGCCACACTCTGCCATGTGCCACTTTCAGGTCTCCTCACACTGCTGGTGTATTCCATTTTTTGTCATAGGGTGCTGGCAGATTACGGGCCTCCCAAAGCTGCTGCCAGGCCCCTAATCTGCCATGGGCCCCTATACCGCCTCCTCATGCTGCTGCCAGGTCCAGAGTCTCTCATGGGTCCCTGTACGGCCTCCCATTGCTGCTGTCTCCATCGCCACACTCTGCCATGTGCCACTTTCAGGTCTCCTCACACTGCTGGTGGGTTCCATTTTTTGTCATAGGGTGCTGGCAGATTACGGGCCTCCCATAGCTGCTGCCAGGCCCCTAATCTGCCATGGGCCCCCGTACCGACTCCTCATGCTGCTGCCAGGCCCGTAATCTGTCATGGGCCCTTGTTGTCGCTTGTTGGCATATTCCGCTCGTTCAGATGCTCCTTCTCCTGCTACTCCTCTTCACGGATTCCGTCAGCAGTCTTTCTTGGAATCCGTTTCCAAGAGACAACAGTTTGCGAGCACGCACCAGACGGTGCAGAAACTGAACGTCCTCCTGTCCAAGTTGCTGCTGCCAGGCTCGTAATCTGTCATGCGCCCCTGTACCGCCTCCTCATGCTGCTGCCAGGTCCAGAGTGTGTCATGGGCCCCCGTACCGACTCCAAATGCTGCTGCCAGGCCCGTAATCTGTCATGGGCCCCTGTACCGCCTCCCCATGCTGCTGCCAGGTCCAGATTGTGTCATGGGTCCCTGTACGGCCTCTCATTGCTGCTGCCAGGCCCGTAATCTGCCATGGGCCCCCGTACCGACTCCTCATGCTGCTGCCAGGCCCGTAATCTGCCATGGGCCCCTGTACCGCCTCCTCATGCTGCTGCCAGGTCCAGAGTGTGTCATGGGTCCCTGTACGGCCTCCCATTGCTGCTGTCTCTATCGCCACACTCTGCCATGTGCCACTTTCAGGTCTCCTCACACTGCTGGTGGTTTCCATTTTTGTCATAGGGTGCTGTATGGCCTCCCATTGCTGCTGCCTCCACCGCCACACTGTGGCTCCACACTCTGGTTTTGGCCCCGTGACTGCCCAAATGAGTGAAGTGTGCGGTGATTCTAAGATCGACGGCACTCATCTGCATGTCATACTGCCTGACAGTATTATTTCTCTTCCCCAGCAGACTCCAAGGGCATTTAAATTAAAGGTACAGTGTTCAGCACTAATATTAAGTCTCTCTGAAGCCTAGAAACACCCTTTTTTAAGTTAAATTCACAGCGAATATATTCGACTCGAATCGAAATTTTTCCACGAATTCGCCGAATCAGTCGAATTGAATTTTTGAATACTTCGCTCATCTCTATATTGTACTTTTCAAAAGTGCCTTGTTTTTGCTGACAATATCACTTTTAAAGTGTGCTGTTGTTTTACTGTCTACTCATGTACAATAAAATCGTTTGTAAACAAAAAAAAAAAATTGCACCCCGGCCTCACCACCACCGCCCCACACCTCTAAAAAAAATACTATCTTCGCCGACCTCAAAATCCGCACCCCCGGCCTCACCACCCCCGCCCTACTGCCCCTAGCTCAAAAAAAAACTATTTCAGTCGACCTCAAAAATTGCACCCACGGCCTCACCACCCCAGCCCCACTCCCCCCACCCCAAAAAAACATATCTCAGCAGACCTCAAAAATTTCACCCCCGGCCTCACCAACCCCACCCCACTTCCTCCACCCGAGAAAAAAACCTATCTCAGCCGACCTCCAAATCCGCACCCAAAAACGGCCTAAAAACCCCTGCCCCAACCCCCCCACCCCAAAAAAAGCCTATGTCAGCAGATCTCAAAATACACACCCCCGGCTTCACCACCCCCGCCCCACTCCCCCCACCCCAAGAAAAACCTATCTCAGCAGACCTCAAAATCCGCACCCCCGGCCTCACCACCTCCGCCCCACTCCCCCCACCCCAAGAAAAACCTATCTCAGCAGACCTCAAAATCCGCACCCCCGGCCTCACCACCTCCGCCCCTCTCCCCCCACCCCAAAAAAAACCTATCTCACTCAACCTCAAAAATTGCACCCCCGGCCTCACCACCTCCGCCCCACTCCCTCACCCCAAAATAACCTATCTCAGTCGACCTCAAAAATTGAACCCCGGCCTCACCACCACCGCCCCACTCCACCTACCCCAAAAAAAAAACCTATCTCAGCAGACCTCAAAATCTGCACCCCCGGCCTCACCACCCCCGCCCCCCTCCCCCCACCACAAAAAAAAAAACCTATCTCCGTCAACCTAAAAAATTGCACCCCCGGCCTCACCACCCCCGCCCCACTCCCCCCACCCCAAAACAAAACCTCTCTCAGTGGACCACAAAAATTGCACCACCGGCCTCACCACCCCCACCCTACTCCCCCACCCCAAAAAAAAACCTATCTCAGTTGACCTCAAAAATTGCACCCCCGGCCTCACCACCCCTGCTGAACTCCCCCCTCCCCAAAAAAAAACCTATCTCAGTCAACCTCAAAAATTGAACCCCACCAAACTCCCCCCAACCCAAAAAAAATCTATCTCAGCAGACCTCAAAATTGCACCCCCGGCCTCTCCATCCCCGCCCCACAAAAACCTATCTCAGTCGACCTCAAAAATTGCACCCGGGCCTCAACACCCCCCCACCCCAAAAAAATCTCAGTCGACCTCAAAAATTGCACCCCCGGCCTCACCACCCCCACCGAATTCCCCCCACCCAAAAAAAACCTGTCGACCCCAAAAATTGCACCCCGGCCTCACCACCCCCACCGAACTCCCCCCACCCAAAAAAAACCTGTCGACCCCAAAAATTGCACCCCGGCCTCACCACCCCCACCTAAAAAAAACCCTGTCGACCCCAAAAATTGCACCCCTGGCCTCACCACCCCCACCGAACTCCCCCCACCCCAAAGAAAACCTATCTCAGTGGACCTCAAAAATTGCACCCCGGCCTCTCTACCCCCGCCCAACAACCCCCACCCCAAAAAAAAACAAAAAAAAACCTATGTCAGCCGACCTCAAAATCCGCACCCCTGGCCTCACCAACCCCGCCCCACTCCCCCACCCCATAAAAAAGCCTCTCTCTGTCGACCTCAACAATCGCACCCCCGGCCTCACCACCCCCACCCCAAAAAAAAATTCTCTCAGCCGAACTCGAAACCCACCCACCTCCTCTACCTCAACAGCAATACCCCACCCCCACAAAAAAAAAAAATCTCAGCCGACCTCGAAACCCCCCCCCCCCCATCCTCAACACCCTTGCCCCACCCCCCGAAAAAAAAATTGAAGCCGACCTTAAAACCAGCCCCCCGCACCACTCTAAAAAAAAAAACCCTATCCCAGCCGACCTCGAAGCCCGCCCCCCGACCTCACCACCCCCGCCCTATCCTCCCTCCACCCCAAAAAAAAATTTCTAAGCCGACCTCGAAACCAGCTCCCCCTTCCCCACCACAAAGAAACCCTATTTCAGCCGACCTCGAAAACCACCCACCTCCCCGACCTCAACACCCCCGCCCCACCCCCACAAAAAAAACTCTCAGCCGACCTCGAAATCCGCACCCCCGACCTCACCACCCCCGCCCCACCCCACACCCCTGCCAAAAAAACAAAAACTCAGCTGACCTCGAAAACCGCCCCCTATCCTCACCCTTCCACCCCAAAAAAATAAAACTATCTAAGCCGACCTCGGTAACCCCCCTATTGACCTCACCACCCCTGCCCTACCCCCCCCCACCCCCAAAAAAGAACACTGTCTCAGCCGACCTCACCATCACCGCCCCACCCAAAAAAAAAAAAAAAAAAATAATTATCTGTCGACCTCACCACCACTATCATGCCCCACTCACCTCCCCAAAAACAAGCCATCTCAGCCGACCTTACGACCCGCCCACCCAAGAAAACAAAATATATCTCAGCCGACTTCACCACCAGGATAAAACTGAAGTTTAAAAAAAAAATCCTGGAAGAATGGCATAACTTAAAAAATAAAATCAAAAAGATATGTTTGAGTGTAATGGAAAAAAGTAAATGGCAAAGGAATGTGTATGGGAAAGATGAGATGAGAGAAGGAAAAGGATAAGAGGGGGGAAAAGCCTGATAGAACATCAGAAGAACAAGTAGTAAATGGGTGTTAATAGGGGAGGTGGGTTTAATAGGTTGATGGGGAAAAAAATATTTTTTCTGTATTTTATGATGTTTGATATCAAGTGGATTTTGGATTAAAAAAAAAAAAAAGCACACCAAGCAAGACTCAAGTAAATTTTAAACCTGAAAGTCCTGACTAGGCCAGAAACCATGAGCTGCTCTTGATTATATAACCTCTGCATTTTGTTTGCATTTGAAGTGACGCTACTGATACAGGTATCTTTAGGAAAGACACAAATACAAGACCTTATGGGGAAGTTGGCCTCATGAACCATTTATACCATGTCCAAAAGTTTTAGTGAACAGAACTACTCATACATTACTGAAGTGTCAAAAAAAATTGCGGTTTATAATGACTCAGCTTAATATACTTGTATTTGCCACCGGTGGAAGTGAACTGAGTCACCTAAAATCACCTGTAAAGCTCCTTAGAGTAGTCGCCTTGTGGTTTTCCGTTTGCCTCATGCTTATCCAAGATGAAGGCAAGTATATTAAGCCGAGTCATTATAAACCACAATTTGTTTGATACGGGACTATACACCCTATGCCACGATAGAGTTATTTGAGCTCTATCTTGAAGGAAATTTGTGGATTCAATAGGTATATTTACATGGTTTTTGATATGGGACATTAGTCTCACGCATCCCTATGGGAACCGAATCAGCACTTGCATAAGAGGAATTTTTGGAACCCCTACATGGGCACATCTAAAAAGGAACCATGAATGTCTGAATGCAATTTATAGACTTCCATACTATTATTTTTTTGGACTCCATCATCATTACCCATAAACAAATGCTCTTCACTTCATTAGTGTGAATTGATCAGGTTTCAATTACGTAAATTCACTATATTAATATATGAGTAACACTTATATATCACTTATTATTTAATTGAATTTTTTATTCATTTTAGAAACCTCACCATTATAAATCTAATTTTTGGGATTATTTTTCACCAATTTTTGGTTACACAAGAAATCCATACCCACCATCTACAAGATATGGTACACTTACACAGAAGGTAATGAGATGAATATTAATTATCCAATTAATCTGCATATGTGCATCCTACTAGGTTGAAATAAGCTTTTTGATTCTTCTGCACACAATTATCCACAATTTATTCCTAGGAACCTCTTCATACATACTTTGTGGCCTAATTAGTTTTCCTCTTTAATTGTTCCTTAATGAATATCAAAGTATGGAAATTTAATCTGATGAATCCCTACAGCCTCGTATTGACCACCTCTGCCCATACAGCTATTTTGAAGACACCAAACGGTTCTTTATTTTAATTCTTTGATTTTAATACATGGTTGCATCATGTTCACCATGTCTATGTCAACCTTTTCTACGATCCATGAGATCAAAGAAATTCAATATTGCATTCACCAATGTAGTGATATATTACTCCACATAGGATATAATATAAACCATCTTTCAGGCAGGCCTGCACTAGTCAACTGCCATTTTGTTTCTTTACGGTCTATATCCTATGTATAAAAACAACCTGATAAAAACCCGTGTCCATAAGGCAATGATAGAATCTCCGTAAGGAGTTTAGTGGCTTACCTCTTCTGTGCTTGGTAGATTGCCTATTCAAGATATTACATTGGTATGCCCAAGTCCCTTGGGTGAGAGAGGTTGTTTCTCAGGTCTTGCCAGAGTAGGTGGAGTCCTGTCATGTCCAGGTTTCTCCCCCAACTGGAGAGCGATGCCACTGTTGGCTATGCATCCCTGAGTGTTGATTATGCCTGCTATATTGAGTCACATGGAAATCAGAGTAATTTGTCTTCCAAAAGAGTGACTGGATGAGAGGGGAAAAAACCTTGTAGAAGCTCTGTTCATGAGGCAAGAAACTTTACCCTTGGGAGTTGTTTTTTTTTTCCCCAACTGGCATGAACAGCAGCATAGATGGTCACAAGCAGGAAAGCCACAGGGATCAGAAAGATCAAGAGGGATGGGTAACATTCTATTGGGAGAGGCACAGATGGAAATAAGGAGCCTTTGCCTGCTGGGCAAACGGGAGAGGAGAGGGGCCATATTCCCTTCTCAATACGCCTGCTGCATACTTCCTAAGAGTTGTCCTTTATAGAACAACCATAGAAAGGCAATTACTTTATCTCTTCCATCAGTGCACACATTACCCACCATCAGCAGAGTTTGAAATTTCTCCTTGCTCCTGTAACTAGCTCACTGCAACTCCCAGAAGTCTGAAGAGCAATCAAGAGGTTAAATTATAGACACCCTTTTGTGTAAGTGTATGGCCATATAGGCCTTATACAGGGAGGTTGATCTCACACTTTGATGTTCACATCTAAAATACCTGTGAAGCCATGTTTGTAATAAGCATGGGGTGGGTATTCTAAGCATAAAGGAGTAGAGGCATCCATTGGGACAATATCAGAAATAGAATACAAGCCCTATGGCCTTCTAACCCATCTAGTCATGGACTGCATGGAGCACTAGATCCAACATCCCTTTCATCCTCTGCAAAGGATTCTGGCTGTTACTCAGGCAAAGCTCATACAATGTTGACAACCTTACCTTCCTAATCAGTGGATAGTGTTTAGACATACCAACTGTCTGCTCAGCTCCCAAAGCTACATCCTAGGTGGTCACTTAAGCCTTCATACACAAAAAAGGACCCAATAAGGAAGGTCAAAGTGAGCACAGAAAAAAGGATCCTTTGAGCGAGTGGACAGCTATCCCATTCAGAGAAAATGGGATTCTAATGCATTTCCAAGCCAATATCAGTCACAAAATTAAATTAAAACAAAAAAGGTGAAAGACTTCAACTGGGCTTTATAGTCATTTGTTTTGAAGCCCAATTTGGGTAGTAAGGGGAAGGATCTAGCAGAACAAAGGTTTAGAAGATGTCAGAATTAGATTGCCCTGGGCCTTCATTTTTTTTACCTACTTCCTGCCCAGGTGAAGGGTATTCAAAAAGTGAGGATGAACAGAAGTTATACAGAGTATAAAAGTGAAAATCTGACAGAAGTGCAAACGCACATTGGCTCTGAAGAGGAGTTTTCCTCAAAACGCGTCAGCCACCAGAGGCTTCCAGTCTCCCACCAGACCATCCACAGGGGTTCCTGTACCATACTGCTAGCTTGTGTGTGACATACTTCCCGCGTTTATCTGATTTTACAACATTTTTGTGAGTATTCACTTAATAAATCCTATTTTTAAGGTAATGCACTAGGCCTGTGTGCTCTTTGTATTTCATATTCAAAAAGTGAGGTTGAACAGAATTTATACAGAGAATAAAAGTGAAAATCTGACAGAAGTGCAAACCCCTTCCCTACTCTAAAAAAAACAAAAACAAAAAACTTTAAAGACCAGTCAAATCTTTCCTTTGTTTCGGTTAGCCTTCCAAGGGAAGTGCATTATACCATTCTGATGGCACCATTGAGGTTAAAAAGGCACCTCATGTTAATGCTGGCTGTAACTTCTCCCAGTCTGAAGCCCAATTTATGGGCATTCTTGTGTGGGGAAGGGGATAGATACACAGCCAGCACCAAGCCCCTACATAATCTCCAAGTTAACGGTTTTTAGTCATGAGCAATCAGTGCCGCAGGGCTGTCAGACAGAGCTACCTGCTGCTCTTTGTACATACTGGGCACAGGCACCTCTGTCACACAGCCCTGAAGGTGCCGCTTATTCAAAGATCAGTCTATTCAAAGTAAAACAATTCAGTACCACATAGGATGTGATCTATCTGCAGCTGCTTGTAAACAGCCCCCACAGCACTGATCAATGTTTTTGGAGGCTGGTGCCATGTTTGACCAGCCCCACTCAGATGCAGAGCTGTGTGATCGATCTGTCAAGATTTTGTGATTTACAAGCAGCTGCAGATCTGTTGTGAATGGCAGTCCTGGTCCCCTTCTGCCAAAGACCAGCATCACTTTTCACTACACAATTCAATCTCCTTGCTAGCAGTGTTTTTATACATAAAAAATACTCCTGTGCTACCTTTAGTGTCACTATATAGTTGGTTAGATATATAGTGAACTGCTGCTAGCATCAAAAATTCTGTTCTTACAACATAACTGGAAATTGTGTTGGACAGCAGGGACGCATGCGCAAACTGTCAAAACCATGCACTTGGTCCGATTTACATCGGTCCTGCTGTTGCTCCATATGCACCTATTCTCTGTAGGGATTGAATAAAAAAAAAGTTAAGACTTTCAAGCAATGATTTAAGTTCACCTTTGGAACATGTTATATAGGGTGGAACTTGTAACAGGGTTCCAGCTCCCACCTCCTCTCCTAAAAAACCCTCCTACAGTGACAGTGGGTGGGGAATCCTCCCCTCTGCACCCAGTCACGGTTTAAAAAAAAACAGCATGGCTGTGCAAGACTCCCCCCCACCCCGCAGCTTCCTGTGAATGAATGCCTACATGTATTACCAGCCATTGTGGCTAACCGCTTGTAGTTCTTAACGGACTAACAGATTCTCCACCAGTGCCCTTGCCGTTCATAGATTCTTCCTGCCATTCAGTAACTTATCTGCTTGAGAGTCTGCAGGATCTAGGTATTGCACCCGCGATCTGCAGGATCTAGGTATTGCACCCGCGATCTGCAGGATCTAGGTATTGCACCCGCGATCTGCAGGATCTAGGTATTGCACCCGCGATCTGCTGATCACAAATGCAATGCCTTAGACTGCAGTGTTAATAAATGCACATTTTTACATGCAAAAAGATGTATATATTTTGTAAAAGGTGAACTTATTCTTTAAAAGGTGAACTTTTCCTTTTCAGACAAATAAATGCACTTTTTTTACCTGCAAAAAAATACATTATTTTGTCTACAGGAGCCCAGAAAGCACTGCACTAGCAATCAGATCGCTGATGCCATGCAGGTCTCCTGTAGACCTGTCAGAATATCCGCTTGCTGTACAGGATGTATGAGCAAGCAGATATATTGACAGGAAGCTTCAATGAACTAACACGGCACTCCACAGCATTGTGGTAGTTCATTGAAAACCACAAGCCATCAGCCAATAAGGCTGTCAGGATTTGCAGTTCATTCATGAAAGTCTGAAAAGGAATGATGCGGCTGTGTGGGCGGAGCACCATGGTTCTCAAATTTGACATTACCGGGAGAAGTCTCCCTGTACTATTTGTCAGAGAAAGGAGGGGGTGGCGGCTGCGGCTAAGGGAACATACTACCCGTTCAACCCTAAAGACGGGCATAACATGTTCCTAAACGTGAACTTATCCTTTAAAAGCCACATGGGTTGTACACCTCTACTGAGTGACTTGCACTGTAAGTAGTAGTAAACCCCAGCCAGCCATTGTGTAACACAGCAAAGCCTGAAACATCTGTTTATTCCAATGTGGGGAAAAAAAAAAATTGAGTTTGACTATGCAAAATAAAAAGACCACAAAATGAGGATTAAAAGCCGAACTTTATTGTTAACCATTAAGAGCAAAGTACTGTAGTCGTGCACAAAACAAAAAAAAACAAAAAAATATTCTTTATTTTTAGAAAAAAAGTCAAGATTTGGTTAGCAAACCAATTGGAATGGCCTTTGGTAGGTGAACCAGCCAGCAACCCAATGAAGCATCTCAGGACAACATTAAAACAGACAGATCAACAGGAAGGATGAGGGACAAAAATAGGACCAGCACAACATTTTAGTGATCTGCAGTCTAAAGGTAGTGGTTGCTTATAAAGCTTTCATCTACTGGAATGCAATGCTGGTACTTCTGAAACACTAGAGCACTCCACAGGATTTAGAAAAATATATATAAAAATACTAGCAATGGACTTTGGGAGGAGTTTTAAAAGTAGTAATCTGGATGCTTCATGGGGTCTCCTGCTCTCCCATTAAACCCTTATTGCCATCTAAGAAATCCCTTACAACAGTTTAAAGGTAAGGCAGAACATGTAAACAATTACAAGGGGGCACTGTAGCACACGGGAGCATATGGTATACTGTAGAAAGCAGCCCTTTGAGGGCAGGGGATGGCCCTCAACTGTTAGCAGCTATCTTCAAGAGGACTAGATTTTTTTCCTTAAAAAAAGTGCCAGGTTCACTATAAAGCTGCTGTCCAGCATGACTGACCATTCCTCTACCCTCACAATATGACCTAATGCACCCATTCACACTTTGCCCCTTCAGTGCCACAGGGGGGGGTTAATATGGCCATTGCATAAACTCTGAACCAGCTAAGCAAGACCCCAAACCCGAGCTGACCTCTGAAACCCTGTGAAGGGGAGGTTGCAAGTAGGGCAGCTGTACATCGAACACGCACACAGGGGTAAGGGGGGTTTGGAATCAGGATGAGGGGATAACGTTGGGTGGTGGATTAAGGCACAGACACGTGGTATGGGCTTCCTGGAATGTGCTCATCTCCCCATTTGACCACCAGGATGTAATCTCCCTTGTCCTTCAGGAGGTACGTAATATTGTACAACCGGTTTCCAAGATGTTTAACCACAATCTCTTCACATGGGGTTTTTGGTCCATGGACTCCAACAAGCAGCATATTGTTACCTGAATGGGAGGAGAAATTAGCAGAATTAAAACCAAAAATATTTACCAGAAAATTAGAAAAAACAGGCTGCCACTGCTGATAAATTGCTTTGCTGTTCTGTGGACCACCTTATCCACAGTGACTTAAAGGATTAAAAAGTGGAGACGCATGGAAATAGAACAAAACCTAAACGCACCAAACGGTTTCTACAGATACGTTTTACTAATTGACCCCTCCAGGCCAATTCTGACACTCTTCTACATTTAAAAATCTTATTTTTCCCTAGAAATTTACCCCCTTCTCAGCCTTAGGACATACCTGTACATCCTTGAACAGGAAGAGTGATACCGGTCATCACTGCATTTCCTACAAAGTAAAATTAATCTGAGCAGCTATAACCACTTGATCACACACAGGCAGTGGAATGATTTTAGCACTAGACCTGTAAAATATCCATAGCTGGTGCTTTGGAAGCCTTTACATGTTACCAGTTTGGTTACCTAAAATGTCACGCTTTGTAACTATTCACTCAGCGTGATTTTTTAGGTTTTACGCAAGGTATTGTGGTTATGGGCACTAAAATATAAGTGCATTTTATCATGAATTTGTTTTATAAAGCACTGCAAATATTGTATGACAAACTGCAAAAGCCATTTTATTCTCCAAGGCCTCTGCATAAAATGTTTGGGGGTTCCAAGTAATTTTCTAGCAAAAAAAGCTGATATCAGATTGTCAGATTTGGCCCGGTTGTGGTTAGTTAGAACACACATTTTATCTATATCTTCTCTAGAGCAGAGGCCTTCGAGATTAAAATTTGTGTTTTAACGGCTTCCCGCAATACTGCTACAGGGCAGCACAGGTGTGCAAAAATCAAACACAAATTTTGCATTTCTGAGTAGGGGGCACGTGCGAGTGCCCTACCTGTGCCGCTATCTGCGGCCTCGGCTGTCCATCACTGGGTTCTGGCCGGCAATTATGCGCCGACACCCAGTGAACGAGGAGGATTACCAACAGAGAACTGTGTAAACAATACAGTTCTCTACCTTGTCAGCTCCTGCACACTGCTTTGCATGGCTTTGAATAGCAGAGCCATGCATAGCAGTGTGCTTACAGTGAAGCACACAGCAAAACAGCACACAACCCTTTGATTGCCCCAGATGTTAACCCCTTCCTGCCCAGTGCCATTAGTACAGTGTCTTTGTGTTACTATCCCCATTCACATCAATACTGTGATCAGTGCTAATAAAAAGCAAAGTCAGTTGCCCCCGTGTGTCAGAATGCCCACCACAGTTCTGCTATAAGTCGCTGATTGCTGCTATTAGAAAAAAAAAAATCTCAATGCGTGTAAATGAATTTTTTTTACGTGAAAGTTAATTTTTTTGTAAGACATGTAGCGAAATACATTTTAGCCTCAATTTATGACAAATTTGTTTTAAATTGTTTACTGGATATGTTTAATAGCAAAAGGTCACTTTTTTGCTCAAAATTGTTGGTTTAATAGCACAAAAAAAACCCCGCACGCACAGGCGATCAAATGCCACCAAAACAAAGCGTTTGAGTAAATTTGGGTGTAGCATTGCATGACCCCACAATTGTCAGTTAAAGTAACATTGCCATAATGCAAAAAATTGCTTGGTCAGGAAGGGGGGGAAATCCTCTGGAGGGCAAGTGGTTAATACAAATTTTTTTTGTATTTTGAGCTGCAGTATTCCAAATACAAATTTTGGAAAAATACACCAATACATTTTGGGGAACATAAACCGTTCCCAATTTTTTATAAAATATAAGATGTTATGCTGAGTAAACCAATACCAAGCATGTCACAATTTAAAATTGCACACGCCTGTGGAAAATCATTAAACTATGGTACATTAAAAGCCTTTACAGTTTAATTGCTGCCTATGGAAAATTTAGAGTTGCAAAGTCTAGCACTAGAATTACTGCTCACTCTGTTGCAGCAATACCTGACAAGTGTGGTGCGGGTGCTGTTTGCATATACCGTATTTTCCAGCGTATAAGACGACCCCCTACTTTTCCGGTTAAAATCTAGGGTTTGAGCTATACTCGCCGTATAAGACTACCCCTCTTCCAATGTACACCAAATAAAAATTAAAAAACATCAGATTTGATTTCAGTATGATATGGTATTCCAATGATGGGTCGCTATTCCTCACACACTGACACTAATGGGGCACCATCATTGGTGTCAGTGGGGGGAGGAATAGTGCCCCATCATTGGTGTCAGTGGGGGGGAGGAATAGTGCCCCATCATTGGTGTCAGTGGGGAGGAGGAATAGTGCCCCATCATTGGTGTCAGTGGGGAGGAGGAATAGTGCCCCATCATTGGTGTCAGTGGGGAGGAGGAATAGTGCCCCATCATTGGTGTCAGTGGGGAGGAGGAATAGTGCCTTATCGTTTGTGTCAATGGGGGGAGGAATAGTGCCAATAGTGTTCCAGCATGGTGCTGCTGCACACTTACCAGCCACTCACTCGAATTTCACGGGGCGGCTCGGCTCCGCCTCCTCGCCGGTGATTGGCCGTCTGTGTGCCTTTCCTGAGCTACAGTTCTGGCGCCCAATCACCGGAGGCGGAGCCGAGCTGCCATCGAGCGGCCGAACAGAATGAAGGAGCAGCTGCGCTTCCTGGACCAGATAGTCGTGGGACCAGGACCGGAGCCACGTAAGAAACAGCAGCCCCCTGCCCACCCCTGTACTTAATGTCTCCTCCGTTGGAAAGGGGGGGGCCGCGGCACCATGCCGCCCCCCAAAAAAGTGCAGCCCCGACACCGTCATATACCGGCATATGAGACGACCCGACTTTTCAGAAGATTTTCATGGGTTAAAAAGCCGGAAAATACGGTACATGTGGGTTCCTAATTTTTTTGCTGTCCTTTTTGATCAACACAAGGGAGGAACATGCTTTTATAGCATGAACTGCAACAGGTCCTTTGAGAGGTCTGATTCCTATCATCTCTGGCCTCCTAAGCATCTGATAAAGCCAAGTTCGGTTTGATCAGATGCTGTACAGGCTGGTAACAGCTTTTAAACAAACCAAAACCAGAAGTGGTGACATCCTCGTCACTTTTGGTTTCTGGCATCACAGAAGAGAGGAGGGAACTTCCAGTTGGGTTGCATTTACTGGGAGCAGTAAAACAGAACAGCACATGTGGAAATGTTAAGCATAAACGTGACATGCATAACTAGCCCCTTCCCATTTCTCAAATTTGTAGAACCTCGCATAACACCTCTATCATAAGCCTTGGCCTTAGTATTGCCAAGTTTAGAATTACATTTTCCAGTTAGTTCACTGCATTTGGCTTTTAGGTGTCTGCTGAACCAACTTACCAGCTTTGCTGCAGTCTACTGTGAAGGAGTTCTTCTGGCCAACAAAGGCTTTGTTCAGACCAAGACCTTTTGCGACTACTTTGCTTGCATCTGATGATACTCTAGGCAAGGCTCCTTGTTGAGTAACTGCCTCTGATTTTGTGACAGAGTCTACAAACACTGAAGAGGACTCGTGAAGACTGTGGCTTGCTACCAAGCGAGGCCCTAAGAGGAACCAGATACAACAGGTTATACCTTTAGCACTGTACACACCACAAATACATGACAGCTCAGATGTACTGAAACTAAAAATTGTCCAGGACCAGAGTCCAATAAACAATGCTCATGTTTGCAAAGAACTATACCCATTACCAATAATCCACACACCACTGAGAATGCCCTTTAAGATTGTAAAAAAAAAAAAAAAAAAAAAAAAAAAGCACAATTGTCCCTTAGAGTGGCTGTAAAAGGCTTTTTAAACGGATTATATTTTCTTCTCTGTACATGGCAGAGCAGCCCCAAACCTCTTCTGGAGTCCCCCACTAGCACTCTAGGCTCCTCTTCGGTGCATCCCCATAGGAAGAAGTTTGGCAGCAGCAGGAGCCAATGGATCCCTCTGCCTCAAAGCCAGGGAGAGCCGCTACAGACTGGAACAATGCTGGATCAATTAACGACTGATAGCCATTTAGAGGTGAGAGGCAATACCATTACTAACATTTTTACGTTAATGTAGGGAGTGCATCAAGGTTAAAAAAAAAAAAAAAAGTTTAGTTTTTAGAATCACTTTAATGTGCTGACAATTAAAATGAAGAAATGGATTACTATAAACTTACCAGTAACCTTTGCTTTGAATGGGCTTCCTGCAATGTGATAAGGACCACCATACTTTATAGAGATCAGGTAGCTTCCAGGAGCCATTGGTGTATATGTGACCTTATAGCCCTCTGCACACTCCTGGCAATCCATTTTGACCTTAGAAGGACCATCAATTGTAACAGTCAAGGCTCCAGCACCTGCATTTGTGGTATTAACAATAAACTCTGCTGCATTTCCTAGGAGAAAAATTACAAAAAAACGTTACAAAAGTGAGGCCAAGTCAGACAGATTATACCCAACAACATTTCATGATTAATCCATGCATTGAAAGGAGAAAAAAAAAACAAACCGTTATGAGCTACCACATTGTAGCACACCCAAAGAGTAGTTCCTTCTACTGGGGCAAGAAAGAATCTGCCTCAATGAAGATAAACCAGATTTGTTACTATGGATGGCTGCCTCACTTTTCTCCAGATTCCCGTGTGCCAATTTATACATCTGGTTCCAATTATCTGTGGTCCATGGCTGTAAGCCCAACTCTGTCTAGAAAGAATTCAGAATGTATGCAGGTGTCCACTCCCCCCATCATTTCTTAGAAACCAAGATACATCCAAGACTCTTCTTGCTACTTCAACCTTATCCTCAAACTATTGAAAAAGGAATGGGTGTTTACCAGCACGGCCACCATGCGCCAGAGGACAAGATTCCCCAATTGCATATTCTACAGTATGAGAACCCAATTTAAATATTTGCATAAACTGCCTAATTTACAAAGTATCTCAGCCATAAGGTGTATTTAGGGTCAAAAGACTTGCTTGGTTCCAGTTGCCTTACCAGTAGTGCCACCTTCTAATCCTGGACCATAAGCAGACACCATTCCTGGATCACCAGCCTGGCCAGGATCTCCCACACGGATTTTGAAGGGGCTGCCAGGGATGTGAGAGCCATTGAACTTGACATCGACAAGGTAGAGACCATTCTCACGAGGAATAAAGCGTACAGCATATTTATCTGAGAATATACAAAACAGGGGGACCCTGTGAGACCATATTGTAAAGGCAGCCACAGTAGTGACAGATTAGCAGACTAACATACAACCATTAAAAGATAAATTTCTGTGAAATAAGGAACTGTGCAAGGGAAGGGAAAATATGGGACAAAATCATGAGTATGGAACTATACTTCCAAATTTGTTTTTTCAAAAACACACACTGCCAGGACGTTCATGAATCCACACTCAGATGCTTCCCTGATTCCAGGTATTGGCAGTTGATTTGTTGGGTGGTTGGATACAAGTTGTCAATAACAGCTTGTTTTAATTGCACAGAAACCGCAAAAATCTCCTCAGTAGCTGTAAATGGCTTTTGTGATTTGCCATTTTGTCTCTGAAGTTACCAGTACAATGTTAAGACAGCAATAACTTGGTTTTACTTTTAAAGTATTAGTGATGAAGATTAGAGTGTTTCAACCACATGGTGAAGGGAATATGAGGACATATTTGGCAATCAACTGGGGGTTTTAACAGACATTAAGAACCCCTGACTAAATTATGCATAATACAGACATGCCAACCACTTTATGGCCCTTTCCTGTATAAAGCTAGCAATACACTGACTGAAATGTAGCCAGTCCAGAAGGAACCAGCGAATTTAAAGTTAGTTCTCCCACAAATAGGTGGTTAAGACTTCAAAAAAAGGAACAGGTTGGAGAACTCAATCAGTGGCCGCAATAAATACAATGTCCAGGCAAGGGGGGGGGGGGGTTGAACTTGTGCCTGGACAGTGGTTAACTTGACCTCCAGAGGCTTTACCCCCCTTAATGACCAGGCCTCTTTTTGGTACTCTGCGCTGCACTAATTCAACTGATAATTGCGCGGTCATGCAATGCTGCACCCAAACGAAATTTACGTCCTTTTTTTCACACAAATAGAGCTTTCTTTCGGTGTAATTTGATCACCTGTGCGCTTTTTATTTTTCACGCTATAAACAAAAAAAGGCCAAAAATTTTGAATAAAAACGATATTTACTTTCAGCTATAAAAAATATATAGTAAACTCAAAGTTGGTTATAAATTTAGGCCAAAATGTATTCTGCTCCATGTTTCTGGTAAAAAAAAAAAAAAAAAATCCCAATAAGTGTATATTGATTGCTTTGTGTGAAAGTTATAGCGTCTACAAACTATGGTATAGATACTGCAATTTAAGCCATTTTTTGCTATACAGCGCTGCACTAGTTTAACGGACAATTGCGCGGTCATGCAAAACTGTGCATAAATGAAATTTACATCTTTTCCCACAAATTGAGCTTTCTTTTGGTGGTATTTGATCGCCTGTGCGGTTATTTTTTTGCGCTATAAAAAAAAAAAAAAAAAAAAAAAAAAAAAAGGACAATTTTGAGGAAAAAAAAAAAACCAAAAAAAAAAAAAAACACTTTGGACTTGCTATAAAACATGTCCAGTAAAAAAAAAAATATAAAAAAAAATTTAAAAATCAAACTTGGTCATAAAAATTTCTGCCAAAATGCATTCTGCAACATGTCTTTCCTAAAAAAAAAAAAAAAATAAAAAACCCCCATACGTGTAAATTAATTGGTTTAAGTGAAAGTTATAGCGTTTACAAATGGCGGGAAAGATACTGGGATTTTTAGTTTTTTTTTATACTAATAATGGCGGCGATCAGCGACTTATGGCGGCGATCGGCAACTTATGGCAGGACTGAGGCGGACATTCTGACATTGGGAGGTACTGACTTGGGGTCACTGACATCTTCTGTCCTGATCAGCGCGTCCTGGAGCTGTCAGGGAACTGACAGAAAGCACAGCTACTGCAGCTGTAGTCTGTCAGCGATTGCCGCCGATCGCCGGGACATAGCCGGTAACGACTGGCTGTGACCCGGCAGCCGACATCCGCGGCTGTGATCAGCGGGACAGGCGCGGCACCAGCGCACCTCGTGCGCGCCTACCAGTTTTAAAAAACACACGTTTTAAAACGTGCTTTTGCCCAGCCGCGCCGCCATATTTCTACAGTGGCTGGGTGGCATGTGGTTAAAAATGGTCCAAAGTCAGTCTAAATGGACAACTTTCACAATACTAAAACTGCCTGTAGAAACAGACATAAGCCTCTTTCAAAGACTTACTGTATTTTCACAAGACTAAATGTCTTTGTCCCTACTAGCAGTTTCACTGGGAGGAGTAGAGGTGAATTTCACTTCTATAGTTACATACTTCCGCTCTTTTTTTTTTTTTAAATCCGGTCTTGAAATAATGTTACCACTTGGCATAAAGTGGAACAAAACCTGATCATGTCTAGTTCTGGATGAGTTAAATTTTACAAAAAGCCTTAGTACTACCTATATTAATGCACCCATATAGGCTCACCTTCATCAATTTCCGTCACCCAGCATTCCTCCAAAGCCCCAGAGGGACTGTGAACTTTGGCATCTAGAACTCCTTTGGCACCATTAAGACTTACTGCAAAAGAGGCTGGCTGGTTGACCTTTAACCCTGACTCCTAAAAGCACATTAAAAGGTTTAGAGAAAACAAACAGCAATGCAGATTAAAGTTTAGCAAGACAGATTGGCAAAACATCCACAGGCTTGATACTCACGTGGCCCAGCCTGGTTTAAAAAGGGAAAGGACGTTGTTTCAGGAGAACCTGACCGTGGCATACTGTTTATGCAAGGAAAGTATCAAGACTTTTAGAAGCTCATGGTTTAAATGGTTTGAGACTACATAGTTTGACTGAACTAGGATTGCAGTTCCACACCAGCCAATTTACTGTACTTTAAAACAATGGATCAGACACTGAGGTAGGTGGTCAGTTTAGTGATCATATATGTCAGTATGAGGCAAAGTATAACAGGACATTCCCATCAAAACAGAAGTCTGCTCCTTGTTGGGAAGGTCAACTGAAAAGCAACAATACACTACACTTCGGCAGGAGCACCTTTAAGGTCTGCACATAATCTTGCTTGGCAAACCAATCTGATCAAGGTTTGAGACCAAAACGAATATCACCACTACTAGAGTTAATCTAAGCAAATTGGCACATTTTATAAGGACCAGATTCTGAGAAGTTGATTTGGTATTGTTCAGTCAACCATGTTACCAGTGTGGTTTATGAAGCGATGGGCTGCAGTTGCAAGCATGAAGAGAAGAGTGGAAAAGCAGGACAAAAGATTGCCCAAGTTTAGTGCTTCGTCACAATAAGCCACAGTCATGGTTCAGATCCTCGATCCTCTCCCCCTTTAAACATAGGACAGGGTACAGCAGTGAAGTCAGGGCCTGTTTGAAGCCTTTAAGAAAGACACGAGAAAAACACATGGAGAGCCTCCTGAGTCAGCTGGGGAGGAGTTAAACGTACATTAAAAAAACCCCATCAGGATAGAAATATGGGAGCTGCCACCACTGACCTTTAAAGCTCCAAGCTCCTGGGTATTATCCTCATCACAATTGGCAAGTCACTTAGCCAGTATACCATGCAGCTAGTGAAGAGTTCAAATAAGCAGATACTGGATAGTGGCTTACCAAGGACTGGTGAAAGGATCAGATTAACAGTCATGAAGCCTGCATTTTCACAGTCCACAAAGATCCAATTTTTTGTATTCCGGGAGGTTCTACAGGGAATTTGGAAATTTACCATTACAAAATGTGGACTGTTCAGCAATTTAAAGCCCCCACCTCATTAACGTCCACAGAAGAGCAAATGGCTGTGTGTAGCCGATGCTCTTGTCTAAAATCACCTGCATTCTGTATTGGCTGTTGGGGAAAAGCTGCCGATGACACCCATTGGGTTCTAAAAATATCACTTAGCACCTTCTCTATCCAACTCAACTTCAGGCTACTGTCGACAGTAGCACAAATGGCCTACCTCAAGTTGAAAGACTACTCTTCTAAACTCAATTTAGTCAAAACGAGAAACAAATGTTTAACTACCATTTCTCTAGATAGCAGCAGAAACCATCAGCTTTTACTCAGTTGCATTCTTATTGGTTTTCTGCTTTTACAAATGTTTATGTATTCTGGGGCAACTGCTTGTAGCAGCCTACATAAGGATTAAGTCTTTTGGTCGGAAGGTGCAAACTCCACGGTGCAGGTGCATGCAGTCAAGCTTGTTCCTGTACATCAATACCTCAATTAGATTGAGTCATTTAATCCATATGCTTTAAGATAGTCCTTCAAAGCTACAGAATCAGCAGCCCAAGGATCCTATAGAAGGGATGAACCCCTATGTCACTACATAGTAGAACCAATGCTGACCATTTATAGGAATAGGACTCCTTGCAGCGCACCTACTGAAGCAGTCTTTGGGCAGACATGTTTGCCCACCACTTCAAGACCTTCAACAAAATCCCTGAACTGTAAGCCAACAGCAGGAAAAAAAAAAAAAAAATTTAGGGTATCAATACGACAGCTGCTCAGGAGGCAATTTCTCTGCCCAATCATTAAGGGCTGAGGTTTTTCCCAGTGCCTCACCTGAAGACTAGAAACAGTGAGTCGGCGAGCGTCATCTGAAGTTGAGCCTACTGGAACCACAAATGGGCTGTCTGGGATGTGTTCATCATTAAACTTGACAGAAACTTCATAATCTCCTAGAAAACAAAAAAAAGTGCATTGAGTAAGGTATTCGCCAAGCTGGGTCCAAGGCATAAACAATATAGATGAAATTGAGTAACTTATGGGTGTCCCTTGCCCTGCACATAACTAAAAATTCATACATGATTTTTTCCAAGTTACCATATGCAGCCAGCTATTACTTTTCTAAAAAGAAAAGAAAAAAAAAATCATAATGCACATTTATCTGTATTAAATACCTGGCTCCTGCACAATATAGGACACTCCACAAGATCCATCTTTTCTGTCTTCAAAGGCAATTTCAGCTTTGCTGGGTCCTTCCACGGCAATGGACAGACCTCCAGCACCAGCTTCTCGTGTCCAAATACTGAACTCCGCTGCAAAAAAAAACAAAAAAAAAAACACACAAGTGACTAAATGGACTACCAATACACATTTAGACAAAAAACATTCAATCAAATCCGACTAGTCTTTACGCTAACCACTTAATAGAAGATCAAAATTTTCTCTACTCCAGGACACCACTTTCCTCCTATGGCAAGGACGGCTATATAAGGATTAGAAGGCAATTTCAAGGGTTTATCATGTGAAACAGAAAAGGCTATTTTGATACCAGTTTACATTGCTCAGCTGAAGGATTGTGTAGACCGAATGCACAGAGTGAACCCAGTTTTTTGAACTTACATTTAAGGCGCAACTAAAACCCTTTTGTCCCTTACAGCCAAAGGAGCCCAAGGTTGCCAGCAAAATAGTGTCATCTATGGCCTGCTTTAGCCTCTGACTTGCAATGGCCATGGTCCTATGACACAAGCCATCTGATGGCTTGACAGTTTCGTTTCAGAGCAAGCATAAGCACACTAGTAATACATCACCCAAGGCAGGCCTTGAATGCAGTTTATGGAAACCATTTAACGTAGAAATAAACCCACAAATTTAGGTGTCCATGCTTGGCATTTTAAAAAAGCTAGACTGTTTGATGAGTTGGCAGCATTTGCAAGTCTTTAAAGTAAAAGCATTGAAGTAGACTTCTGCAACTAAATTTCACTTTGACTTGGTGAAGCAAACCACAACAGCCAGTTGGAATTTACTGATCTTCTCCAAATGCTGAATCCTAATAAAAATGAGTGGTTCAGAGTATGATCAACCAGTTTTGGTAAGAATAAGCAGTTATGAATTGCCTGTGCCGGCTATTAACAGCTATTCAAAAATGCACTAAAATTACATTGGTCACGAAGCACATTTGACATTTCCATATCTAGTTTTTGTTTATACACAAATCATACTAGACATGTCACGTACCTGGGGTTCCAACCTCAGCTCTCTCCAATCCAGGCCCACCAGCTCTCACTTTGTGTGCTCCTCCTTCACCCAGAGGCCCCACAGTGAACTGGAAGGGACTGCCTGGCACATGCTGGCCCTTGTACTTTACACTGACTGAGTGAACTCCCATCTCCTTTGGAACAAATCTGATGCAGTAGGTGTTGTTCTCGCCCTCCATGATTTCTGCATCGTGAATCTTGCCAGATGGACTAGTGACCTGTGCGGTCATGTCATGGATGCTGATTTCTGAAAGGAAAAAAAAATGTTAAGGTTTAATGGTTCTCCATGCAGCTTTTCTGATTATATATAAAAAATACTCCTCTGCCCTAGCCTACAGACTGAAAGCAAAGTCACAATCGCTTGCAGCCATGGTTATTTCTACTCCCATCATGTTCCCTTTACTCTTCCATGGGTTCTTGCATAAAAAAAAAAAAAAAGGACACAGGAATGGGAAGTCAACGTGGGAACTAAAAATGAAGCTGCATCTTTGAATACTTTTCCCAGTCTCTGTACTAACAGCATTTTATATATACATACAAAAGTCTACTCAATCTGGAAACCATAATTCATGCTGTTCCACTCATGGGCAGAATTACACCCAGACACCCCAGACTTAGTACCTTATTTTACGGTTAAGCCGAGTAGGATCAGATTGGTTGCAATATACTGGCTGCACTTTACACTCTGTTTATTCTAACAGCTGACCAAAGTGGACCTATACTTTAAGTCCACCAAGTTTGCCCTTCTAACAGGGAACTAGCACAGTTCAAAGAAAAAAAAAAAAATACATTTTCAGAATAGAATCCGCTAAACACTCGCATGGGACAGTGCCAAGACACATGCACTTCCTATAGATTCAGCTTTTCAGGAGACAGATATACCCTAAATGCTGCTCCTGATTTCTGGACTGCATTAGTGACAAGGGGGTGGTCTAGGAGCAGAATACTTCTTCCTGATACTATACAATGGATGGAAAGTATCCATTGCACAAAACCACACTGCTGAAGGTTTAGTGCTGGTTCACATATGCGGATTGGACATCATTTGAACCATATCCAATCCACATAAAACACAACACAGGAAAAACATTGCTTCCTATGGCAACCGTTCACATGTCCAGTGCACTGTGGTGCAGATTCAATGTGGTTTGAAAAAGTCATGTACGATGTAGGAGCAGTGCCTTCAGGTTCAGGTGAGGATTACAGGCTATTGACTGCTATGGAAAACATTTCTAAATCGCGTAGTGTGTTCTACTGTCCCCTCCCAACTCCTACTCAATCCTGGTCTGTCAGAACCCCAGCGCCCTATTGTGGCATCTGGGCA
Source organism: Staurois parvus (assembly GCF_062004578.1). Taxonomy (NCBI): domain Eukaryota; kingdom Metazoa; phylum Chordata; class Amphibia; order Anura; family Ranidae; genus Staurois; species Staurois parvus. The sequence continues at coordinate 641,197 of NW_028317936.1, read as the reverse complement.
TCATGTGACCTCCCAAAGCTACAGTGCTTGAGCAGCCAAGTGTAGAGTACGCACTTTAGTCTCACTTTTTCAGAGCACCTGTAAACTGAAACATCTAAGTATGGAGATGCACATGACATCCAAGCCTGAGCAGTCAAATGTAAGGTCGATACTTTCATATGGGGAGAGGAATCCGGTCATACTCATCCAAGTGGGTAAGCTTTGACACTGCAGAAAGGAGACGCCAAAGAGTGCATATACCTTTCTGCCTGGGCAATCAGCAGACTGTCACTGTGCCCTAAAAGTGTGACGGAATTTGGTAGATATTTTGACTAGCAAATGTGTCAGCATCACCAAATCTTAAGTGAAAAAGTACATCTTGCCATGATTAAACTGCTGTTCTTCAGCTCTGTCTAGGCTACAGTATGCCCTCCAGCTAGCAATATTTACTACTAATACTCAGAGAAAAAGAAAAACTGCCCTAATCTACAAAGACTATTGCATACACATAGAAGAATGTAAAACCTAAACTGTTAAAAAAAAAAAAAAAAAAAAAAAAAAAAAAAAAAGGGAAAAGACTAGTTCTCCTTTAAAGTCACTCACTTTCCATGCATTTGAATATAAAGACTGTTCCTGGCACATAAAAGCTTTGATTTTGTGCCATCATCTCTTACCAGGTATTTTTAGACTGAGGTCACACTGACTGCCAATGTTGGCGACAGATGGTGCCGTTCTCCTGCGGGTGATGCTCTCTTTCATCCTTCCTTCACCTGTCACTTTGACAGAGAATGGGCTACCTGCAAAACAAAGAACACAATACTGCAAGAGCCAGTCTAACACAATGACCTGCAACGTCACAAAAAAAATTCAGTCTGACCAGAGGCTTTGAAAAGCTCACTCTCCAGGCCATGTCTGATCTGCAGAAAGACTGCCATCTTTACAGCGCAACAAAGATGGCTGACAGGGAATATCACCTCACTATCAAATATCCCCCTACCGCTGTCTAGGATGACTACTCTCCCCCCAGGTTTTCCTTTTCCGTTGCATCCATTTAAGCTTAGTCTTACACAGAATAGAAAATCAAAGAAAAATCTATATTGTGCATTTTGAACCATTTTGTTTGTTACAAGTATTTTATCTAAAGTATGCCTCAATGTTAAGACAAAAATACCTGGCACATGCTGATCAGCAAACTTTATATTGATGATGTAATTTCCAGGCTCTGTTGGGCAGTATGAAACTTTGCAGGTGCCATCTTCCAGATCCTCAGTGTTAATATCAACTTTGCTGGGCCCTTCAATAGACAGACTGAGGCCACCATAGCCTGCAACAGAAATAAATTCTTGCAAATCAGAACTTTTAGCATTCTCAGAAACTAATACCAGCTATCATAACACATCAGCAATGGCTCCTAAGCAGGCAGCCTCTGCATTCTGTCAGATGCTGTTTTTGTTACTACACCTACAACTCCAATATAAAAAAAAAAAAAAAAAAACATTCAATGCTTGTATTGCTCAACAGGTGTTTGATACAAGTATGGTCCTCTAGGTGTTTTTGGGGACAAACCCCTGTATAATTCAAAGACCACAAAAAGTTTGTTTTGCACATCACTGTTTTTTTCTGTGTGCTCATATTTATATACATACAAGATCTATTCTGATGCCAAATCTACCTCCGCAGATCTGGGGCAAAGTATCTCTGCTCCATTTTCCTTGTATAACTGTCTAGTACTTTGGGTCTTGTGTCTTCCTTTGATACAAAGCAGCATTACATCGGTAACGTATGCTATTTTAGAACAGTCATTCACATTTGCTTCTGGCCTCCACATATATATATATATATATATATATATATATAAAATTAAAATCAATAAGTTTTTTTTTAAGGGATACTCTGATTTACCAAAATGGAGTGCTTACTTCCCTTCAATTGGCTTACATCCAATATTCTGAGAGCTGGCACAAGCATTAACTTTTAGACGGCTACTGAATGGCAGAAAGACTTCCTTTCAAATTAAATTTTTTATTTTGACAGCAATATCTGAGTTACTGACATGAACCAAGTATGTTGTAAGTAAAGCCAGAATGAATCTGCAAACTGTACCAGACCAGTGGCTAGTCCAGTAAACAGGTCAGAATGACAGCTAGGCATGATGCCTTTCAGTACAAGTTTCCTTCAAAGATGTCAGGTCCTAGACTGCATATTAGCTGCTAAAACCTTGCAAGGGATACATGCAAAAGGTTTATTTTTAGCAGATCCCATTCATTTTGAAACCGTATTGCTTTTCACATATAACTCTTACAGGATTGTAATCAAAGTACGGAATTAGAAACTGAAGTGCCAAGACTGCCCTCACCTGCTTCTCTAGTGTCAATGATGAACTCTGATGGTTCAAATGTCCGCCCTTCTTTCAGACCCTGGCCTGAGACCACCACTCGACTGGCATCACCAATCTCTGACTGGCTGATCATCACAGTGATGGGACTATTGGGGATATGCTGCCCATTCTTCTTAATGCTGACTATGTGCTCTCCAGTCTCCTTGGGCACAAATGAAATACCTGCAGGAGAAGAAAATATGTTCAATTATAGCAAATCCATCACCAGTACAATACTAGATTTTTTACATAAACTCTGAAATGGCGGAGACCAAAACAAGTTTAAGAAGGGTGCTGATCAGGAAATCACCTTGAAGCTAGCCATTTCGGTTTTCTTAAGCAACCTGCTTTTCACCGTGCCAGTCAGCAGCCTAGAAAGCCACTTGCAGCAGTCATTTTCAGGAGGTCTCATCCCCATTAGTCTTCTACTCAGTCAGCACGTTACAGGAGTAAAAGACCTCAAGCAGATGTTATTTGGTGTTGCATGCTGTTTGTAAGTGATTTTTATTACTATTTGCCAATACATTTTATGATCTGTATAATCCAGGATGCATTTGTTCTAAGGTTTTGAAGTTAGTTTGAATATTTCCCAGGATACGAAGTACAGAGCTTCAAGGACTCAACCATTCCTGCCCAAATGCATTTCCTGGAGTCCATATAGAACAGATTCTGGTGAGCACACCTTTGTTTTATTACATGTACTCTACTGCATTTCCATCAGTTTCAAATCAGGGGAGGAGGCAACAGTGCAAATATGTGCTTTAAAAAAAAAAAAAAAAAAAGTGCCTTTTGCATTCACTTGCTGTGACCCATTTTGTAGGTGTTTGGAATACAGATGGGCAAAAGAGGAAGGGTTTAATATTTTCCCCCAGGACAGTTGGAATTCCGGCTGGATGGCTACTGGGGGGGTTGGTAAATATTCAGATCATTTTGCAGCAAGTCATGAATAAAGTGTGTCATGTGCTTGATACTTTGAATAAAAAGGTGTCTCCTCCGAAGTTAAAGCCCAATTCACACTGGCGAATTGGGATCACGTGCAGAAGAATCACCACGGTTCTGACTAATTGCCAGATGTCAACAGGGTCTAAGAGTTATGAGTTAACTTTTGCTTTATATTTTATTTCCCCACCACTCCTTTACCTTTATACTGGCTTTTCAAAATTTAGGAGGTAGGGTAAAATGTGTAGTGCAGCATAACACTGAATGTAAATACATTTCTATAGGAGGACTATATCAGACCAAAAATAAGAGCAGCAACTAATGAGGAACCAGAGGGATTTTATTCTAAATGGGTCAAGCCTTTAAATGGACGGTTAAGACTTGTAGACTTGCATTGAGATTGAGGCAACGCCTGGTCACTTAATTGTGCAATTCGTAAATCTTAGTGGCCTCAATATGCGAGCAAAAAAAAAAAAATACAGAAGTTTAAAAACCTTTAGATTTCTTTAATGCATCAACTCAGATGCGTGCAAGTCTTTAATATCAACAAAATGTAGGTCTCACCTATATGACCATTGCGTAGTCTCTTGAGTAGACAAGGCTCTTCTCTTCCAGAGGGAGAAGTGACGGTGGCTGTTAGCTGGCTCAGATCAGTTTCTGTGATGTTCAGAGGAATATCAGCAGCAGACCCAACCTTTAGCTGGGACATGCGCATGGTGTCATCACCTGAGAATCATACATATATTAATCCATCATAATATAGAACATGCTAAGCATTTGAAAGTATATACATACATTATAAAATGCTCTTTTGCTTTGTCAATGTCTACAAATTGTAACTACTTCTAGTGCCACCTGAGCCATCCCTGGGATGGCTTCACTTCTCATTTTAACCATTCTAGTTTGTATCCATTGCATGCCATTTTATTCTAATCTATCCAGGTTTTACTTTATTGGCAATATGTCCCTAACTTTTCCTTACCATCTTCAGGTCTGCTTCATCTTCAGAATACTCTGTTGCCATTTGCTCCCTTAAATAACACCCTTACACCTGACAAGTGTGACCAGTGCATAACTGGATATTAAAATGCATTAAAAAAATTCCAAGCTTTGTCACCAAAATCTACTAGCTTTAACATGTTAAACTAATTTTCACTTAAATTAGGCTGCCTTTATTAAAATATCTGGTATTCCTACCATCTCCTGTTAGAGAGTTACAACACTGTCCTGGTCTCCCATCTGTACTCCCGCTTTGTCACCATACTGGCTAAAAAGTCACCAAGTTGGGTTTACACCTTTATAGAATGGAACTTTTTTTTTTAATTCCTGCTCAGCTTTAGTTTAAAACTTCCTTACTCTTCTGCTGTTAAATTCTGTACTTTAGCCGTTCTGAATAGATGGTTCACAGAACACCCTTTCTCCAGGACAACCATTCTAGGAGAAGCTCACCTGTGATTTTAGCAACAAATGGACTGCCAGGGATATGCTTGTTGTTGTACTTGACAATTATGTTGTAGTCTCCTGGAAGGACAGGAAGATAGGAGACTGTACATGTTCCATCTTGGTTATCTTGACAGCTGATATCAGCTTTAGAAGGACCCTCGATGGCCAGTGACAGACCACCTAAATGACAAATTGGTCAGGTTAATACAGAACAATGTTAAAATTTGGTTCTTCGTTCAACCATGCACCAACTCACCTTCACCAGCATCCTTAGTATTCACTGTAAATACAGCTGGTTTATTCACGGTGCCATGAATCAATCCTGGTCCATAGGCAGTGACATGGCCACTGTTGACATAATCTACATAAAACTGCAATGGGCTTCCTGGAATTAAAATAACAGGCAGGTTTCCAACTGTATACATGCCAGTAAAGGTCATTAAAGTTCCTAATTCATAATTTACATAAAACGATTTACTTTTGTAGAAACAAAAATGTAACCCATTCGCTTTTCTTGCGGCCGCAACAGTCCTGAGATATTGGGAGGAAGGTAGGCTGCACTAGCATACTATTTCCAAGATCTCACTGAGCTGCTGCCTGAACCACATCTACCATGATTCAGTTTTACACATTCATACAGCCATGTTTGCTGGATTACCTTGTGGGTGGGGAATAGGCATGACCAGAATTTGACAGCCAAGGGACTGGTAGTTAATGCTAGTTACAGTTCTAGCCTTACCCACTGTCAAAAAAACTGTGCTGTTGTCCTAATTTGAACAATGCTTTTGTTGACATGATTTGGATAGAGAACTACTGCCTGCCTTTTGGAAGAAGAGCATTAGATGCTTCTGCTAGCATCCAAGGTACAATATAAACATTGCTGTCCATGAGGACTAAAATTGTGTCATGTTTAGCCATGGATTATGCATTCTAGTAAGTTTCTATTTTTGACCATAGTTCTAATTAGGAAAAAAGGCAGCCCACTAGTTCAAATGCTTGAGTTTAGTCACACAATTGGGTAAATTTACTAAAACTTAGCCACTCCATCTGGTGCAGCTGTTCATGGTAGCCAGCTTGTAATTCAATGTTATGACAATAAAACCAGGAAACTGGTTTCAATACAGAGTCGAACCAGATCTTGTGCGCTGCAGTTTTAGTAAATAACCCCACAAAGAACTTGCAGGTGGCTAGAGTGATTGAAATCTGTACCCAATATGACCATTTGCCAAGTCAAAAGATGTATACCTTAAACATTACAAACCAAGGTGGCTATGAGAAACTCCACCTTAGTCACTGTGTGCCAGGCATTAACTGCATCTAAAGCTTTTCTGGCTAGGATTAGAAAGTGTGAGAAATCTGGTCAGGTTGGGCAGCTCTATTTCTAGTCCCCTCCTCCAGGCTTAATGGCTTGTAAACTCAGCAGACATGTCATGGTAGGTTGCAGATAGTAGCCAAAGCAATCAGATAATCAGTTGCCTGCATTTAGAACCTACCTGGGATGTGAATGCCATCATACTTTATGTCCATCTCATGAAGGCCAGCTTCAGTAGGAGCATATCTTACAGTGACAGTTCCATCTTTGTTGTCAGTGATATCAGGCTTTGCCACCTTCCCAGAGGGCATGCGGACTTCCCCTACATTGAAGCACAAGCAGCATCAAATATCTGTATAATGAGCAACATGTAAGTGAAGCACATTAGTGGCAAATACTTGTACCTGTGATCTCTCCTTTCTTAATGGTAAAGGGAATAACCAGATCAAAAGGCCTTAACCCTGCAACATCCAGTCCATTCACTCCCATAACAGGGCGGTCTGTAGCCTAAAAAGAAAAAGACAGTTCAGGAGAACTCTGAAAAATTCAGACAGGACATAGAAGATTGAGAACATCAAGCTGTCATGGAGACAAAGAAAACCGAACTCTGATGCTGGTTTACTCACCAAACCTAATCTACATAAGCAACCAGTTCCCTTTTACCTGCACGTGAAGTCTAAGGCTGTCCTTAAACTAGCAGTGGAAGGACACAAAGCAATTGCCAAATCTGACTAGCACACATGACTAAACCAAATTTCTATGCAATGCCACCATAACTGGTCAATTCTAGTGGGTCAACAAGCCTTGAAGCTGAAGGGCACAGCTGCTGCTGCTGACAGCTTCACACTTCACCCAGGCCTACAATGAACACTCACTGGATCAGCTGAACCCTGGGTCAATCAAGAGTTTTTGGAAAAGAAAAAAAACTCTAGTCAACAAAAAAGTCTGGCTAAAAACCAGCAACAAAGTTTGGTCAGAAACTGATGTAAAACATAACTTTACGGAAGTCTTTGCAGTTAGTTTATCCAAAAGAACTTGGCAAACCTGGAAATATGAATTCTGCAAGAGACCATTAGACATCACTGAACACATGGAAAATTGATGAAACGAACAAAGTAATAAAGAGGTAAATGCCTTCCAGCCACCCACACAAAATGGCTGGCTGGAAATCTGACAGACGGGAGGACTTAATTGGAAGGAGATGTTTGTAGTAAGAAAAAGGATGTGAAGATATGGAGGACATCTGGAATATATAGAGCGGACAGAAGTATGATCCCAGCAACATACCACCCCCCTTCCCAAAATTTAAAGGCCAGCAGAGACTGACGGAAAGGCCATCTCTGGAACATTAGGAGCAAGGAATGAAACTCTGGAATTTGTCTGGTGTTTGCCACAGCAGAAGCATAGCTGAAGAGAAAGCATCACCACTGAACTAACCCACTAATTTACCAGCCATACAAATAGGGCAGTGAGGTCTCACATACATCCAAAGTAGCTCCATTTGGGTGGCAGGCAACCATCCCATCATGAAGACACATTAGGACTATAAAAACTGAACAGCCAAGTCTTTCACTCACATGGATGCATAGTTCCCATGCAGAGTTGTCTGGAAGATTGTACAGGGTATCTGCAATGTATGCACAAGGCATCTCAAGTGTAGTTTGAGCAATGATGGCACATGCAAAAAAGCCACAAATACCAGTGCAAACATACATTTTAGCAGCTGTCCTGGTAGAGAAAACAAATTAGTTCTGTACTATTCCAATGAACCCTTTGGGTGGCATTAATTTGTGAACAGACTTTTAAACTGCCCCAAAAATTTAAGCGCTCCATCCAAAACAAAGTTTAGAATCAGAAACTTGGGTAATTTCACTCCATTCTGATTTTCTTTTGCCTACCTCCTGTGCTTAATTGTGTCTCAGCCTTTTAGTATCAATGGAAAATCTGTACCGAATATGGAGAGCAGCAAGGGAAAGTTCAAACAAAAATCACAATGGAGAAAATGGGGAGGAGCCTTCACATAAGGTTGCACGCTATAACAACTAAGTTTGGATGGAGTGCTCAATACGCCAAATAAGAAGATGAGCACAGCAGAGAGTAGCTAGTGTGTATGAGTGCCAAATTCCACAATTTCTTCCACCTCCAAGTGCTCCAAAATTTTTTTTTTTTTATCTCCATAAATGATACAGTTACTGTTAAAGGATGGGTACCCAGGGTTGCTGCATGCCCGGGTATGCGTAAGTTGGGGGTAACTGCTGCTGAACCATCTGCTGAGGCATCATTTGCTCGCCGTCCAAAGCCTGCGTTGGGGAGGTGTAGAGTACATGTTAGTTATAGTCATAGTCATTGTACAACCTGGAGAGCAAGACCTATGGTACAGTTTAGGAAAACTTCATTTTAGTTGAGACATGCCTAGAACTGTTAACACTTGCAAGCCTAAGAGCACTGGAGAAGGAAAAAAAAAAAAAAAAAACTGTCAAACATTAAGAAATACTAATGGCAACACCTTATTTTAGTTTTGGATAAAAAGTGGATTTAAACACCCATTAGTACCCATCTGTGCCCGTTAGAGATTCACCCCGTTTGTCCTGTTTACCATGATCATCAAAAGTGAAAGAAAAATCTTCCAATGGGGACACCAATTTTTGTGACCCGGGGCCCCCCGAGCGATTACCTTATTTGTAGGTGTTTCCTCACCCATTTTGGCAATGGACAGGAAGTGAAGGTTAATCTCCCCAACAGGACAGATGGCAACAAACTGATGGCGTTATAAGCCTCTTATGCAAGCTATAGATGGATTGAAAACCGGCCTTTTAAAAAAAAAAAAAAAGTACACCAAGCAAGACTCAAGTAAATTTTAAACCTGAAAGTCCTGACTAAGCCAGAAACCATGATCTGATCTTGATTATATAGCCTCTGCATTTTGTTTGCATTTGAAGCGACGCTACTGATACAGGTATCTTTAGGAAAGACACCAATACAAGACCTTATGGGGAAGTTGGCCACATGAACCATTTACACCATGTCCAAAAGTTTTCGTGAACAGAACTACTCATACATTACTGAAGTGTCATTGCATACTGCACACTTACCGTAACTTGGAAAGGGCTGTTCGGGATGTGTTCCCCTCCAAAGCGCACACAGATCACGTATTTGCCAGGCTGGGGAGCAGTGTAGAAAATGTCAAAGGTTCCATCTTCATTTTCTACTACATCCACATCTACTTCAGTGCCGTCTGGTGTGCACACTGTACATGTCACTTTACCCTTGCCAGCTGCCTTGGCATCAACTGTAATGACAGTCTCCTCTCCAATTTGGATTGTGGGTCCAATGCCAGCACCTAAGTAGAACCAAGATAAAGGAAAAGGGTGGGGCAAGAGGAATCCAAGTCAGGTTGTAGAAAACCGCATTTGTAAAATCATGCAGAAACCAAACCCATCAGCATTCACAACCAGTTACCCCTCTGTTCTCATGGAGGTTCAGTTCTCAGGAAATATTTATGCGAATCACATCTAGCAAGAGGTTCATCAAGAAGTCCTCATCAATGAATAAACCTAGGAAAGTCTAGGCCAATAGAAGTATTTTTAAGCTCTGCACATATTTGTAGGTCAACATCCAAGAAACCCTAACAAATACAAGCTTTGGGTATTTATGTATGAATTGGCCACAGAATGTACTCAAAACAGCTCATCAGCAGAACACGGTAAAGACTAAGACAGACCTATGCACATTTTAGCACTTAAGGAAATTTGTCAGTCACCTAGTATTATCAGGAAGCTGTAAAAATGTATATGTCCTTTAAACAAAAAAGTTCAAGTTTAGAGGTGGCAGATGGGACCTTAAGGTGACAGGATGTGCGCTAAAAGACTCAAGCAAAAAAAGTCAAGTCTTACAGAACAGCCTAAAGGAGCTTGGTTTCCTGTAGAGTAGTGTCTGATATCTTACTGATTGGGCATTTTGTTGAAAGATGATGCCCTTTGAGGTAAGAAAGCCAAGCTAAACTCAAGGCCTATGAACGTAGCCAACAATATTCCTGGAAGCCAGCTACTTTTTTTCTCAAAAATTTACATTAACTTTACACTTGTTGCAACTATACATTTTGGGTTGACAAACGAACATTTTTAAAACCAGTTAACCGTGAAGCAGTGATGTTAGCAACAATTTCCTGAAGGACTGATTTTCCATAAGAACACTGCTCTAGGGACCAGCCGCAGGGAAGTGAAATTGTGCAGAGCCAGGTGGAATTAGAGTTGCAACTGAGGTTCTCAAGTGGGTTTAAACAGATGAGCCATAACAAAGCAGGCATGCAGGAGCAAAAACATCAGAAAGATACCAAACCCCACCCAGGTATATGTTGCACAGTTCAGTGGGTTGGAGTGTGGTCCAAGTAACTGATTCTATGACAAAGCACATCAAACACTGAGAGCCATCACCTTGTTATTCATTATATGGATAAGGCGATGACCACTAGCAATGTTTGAACACTACACCTTAACAAATAAAATGTCCCTTGATCTGTCAGGAATGTCATGTTTGTCTACAGCATGCTGCATGCTCCCAAGTCTCACGCCAAATACAAGGCAGGACCTTAAAGACCATAAAATTTGTTCCTAAATTTTAAACTGAATGCAGTAATTTTCCCACACTCAACCACAGACCTGTACTGGGCCAATCCCATCTCACTTAAAGAATGCCCATCCACCAACCACAATATATACAATGGCCTTAATACACTAACAGGAGTAGATATAGCTGCAAGTATAACATTGGCTGGCGGGCTGGACTGGGAATACAAAGATTTAACCTACACTAAATATACTGTATCTGTAGGAACTATGGCACATTGGGGGAACTGCACTTTAGAAGTGTTGCAAATACACATTTAAGTCATTGCAACACAATGCCTACAATGAAGGGCATAAAATGTTCCCAGTCCATTTCCTCAACTATGTAATAGACTGGGTTGTACACAGCTGTTCTATAGCCAGTGTCCTTCTAAAGAACCCTAGACCCTTTCAATACATTTGGGTAAAAAGTGGTTAAACCAAAACCACACATCTGAGAACACCTACTGTATATCATTGCAGGTGACAGTTATCTGTTGCATATACAAATGTTTAGGGCAACTTTCAGAAGTTGCACATTAATATTCTGCGATCCTAAATAGTTTGATCCACCATGTAAAATTCTACTGTCTATTCCAAGATGGAAGCACCCCAGTTGAATTGTAGATATTTTCAGTACTGAATATGGTGGAATATTGCAATTGGGAGGCAGGTGATCCTGCCCGTCACCAAACAGCAGGAATCCTACTTCAAACTGCCAACATGGCTAAAATGTTAAATTAGTTTCCTGATGGTACCTCCGACTGGCATTTAACTATACAGGATCCCATTTTGTATGGATCCCAATGTGATGGACACAACCAAGCATAACAGAATAGGCCATGAAACCCCAACATCTGACCCTCAGCTAACACATTGGGTTGGATGCAAAAATCAAAAGCTCTAATTTGCAGCGAGAACCCAATCCTGTATGCAACAGCTGTGAACATCCAGATTACAGCATTTGTAGTGCCAGACAGACCAGCAACATGACACATTTAGATCTGGTCAGTAAAAGGTTTCCAATTTTAAAGGGAAAAGGGACAGTAGAGATCAGTCAAGACCAGCAAGCTGCTTACCTAGCCCGTGACCTCCGATTGACACTGAGGTGAAAGGGCAAAGAGCAAGGAAAGGACATGTGAGACAAGGTGACAATGTGAGGGTAAAGTGCATAACAAAATAAACACAGCAGAGATAAATGTTCATCATGACATGTTATGCCATAAACCGTGTGCAGCGTGTGTACGTAAAAAGCAGTGTGAGGAGAGCAAACTGTCTTAAAGGCATTCCACATTATACCCCGTGTTATAAAATAGTTCAAACATCACATGTACTATGGGCTAGACTAACACGGATCATATGTAGACAATGGAAATAAGGGGAAGCACTTAGCAGCAAAGTCATTTATATTGCAAAACTGCAGTGCTATGCTGACAATTGTCTGTGCTGCCAATGCCTCCTTTTGTCCTTGCCCCACCACACAAGGCCCAATTTTTCCTATTCCGACCAATGCTGAGTAGCAAAGCCTCTTGACAGAAGCTTGGTTAACCATACCCACACAAGGTAACAGGTCTTCTACTGCATGTGTTAAATAAAATATATAAATCAGCTGAAAAATGTATTCACAAGCAGAATGGACAAATTAACTTGGGCTGTTCCCTACCTGTTACTGTGCATTTGCTGGCATCTCCGGTTGGCACAGCACGAATGCGGTAAGGAGAATATGGGATCTCATCGCCTCCATATTTAATGAGAATGGTGTACCGTCCAGTCATATCTGGCACATAGGACACTGTATAGGTGCCATCTTGGTTGTCACGGATGGTAGCCTTCTTTGGTTTGCCTTCAGGATCCTGAAATAAAGTTTAAATAGCGAAATTTGCTGCAAATAAGAACATCGGTATACAAAGCCAAGGTCTACTGGGATCACTTCAAGAATAAACCAATTTACCAGTTATGCTTTACTTACAGTGATCTGTACAGCAAGGAGACCTTCTCCAGCATCCTTGGCATCAATGGTAAATTCTACAGGCAAACTGGCTGGCACACCAGTAGTGTTTAATCCTGGACCACTGGCTTTTACCTTGCTGGCATCATGAGTTGGCAAAACTTTAACTTTAAATGGGCTGTGAAGAAAATGGTGGATGTTAAATACAGAGTAAACCTTCACAAGATGAAGTCTACACAAGCTATACTGCATAGGGATTCATTTAATGAGGAAAAAAAAGGTTGTTTACTGCAGCAAATTACATTACAGAGGCCACTTATACTTGCTTAACCACTTGCCCTCCAGAGGATTTATCCCCCTTAACCAGGCTTTTTTTTGAGTTACGGCGCTGTGCAGGGGTGGACTGACAACTCATGGAGGCCCCCGGGCAATAGGGGATCATGGGGCCCCTGTGTCCTTGCCCACAACCGAAAAAAACCTATAAAAGTACCAGGGGCATCTCATGGGGCCCCCTACTGACCCCGGGCCCTCGGGCAGTGCCTGAGTTTCCAAATGGTCAGTCCGCCCCTGGCGCTGTGTTACTTTAACTGACAATTGCAGTCATGCAACACTGCCCCCAAATGAAATTTGTTTTTCTTAAATAGCGGTCTTTCGGTGGTATTTGATCACCTGATTTTTTTATGTTTTGGTGCAAAAAAAAAAAAAAAAAAAAACACAATACAATACATTTTGGCCTAAATTTATGAAAATCTTCTCTTTAGTTACAATGTCTTTGCTAAAAAAAAGCCAATACCTGTAAAATTAATTGTCTTACATGAAAGTTATAGCGTTTATAATTTGTGGGATTTTTTTTTTTAGTTTTTTTACTAGTAATGATGGCGATCAGTGACTTCTAGCAGGACTGCGGCAGGCATTTTGACACTGGGGGGGAACTGACCGACATCCTTAGTGACACCAATAGTGATCAGTGATAATAAAAAGCACTAACACTGTACTAATTGGACTAAGCAGGCGTCAACATGCAGGGCAATCAAAGGGTTAACTTTGTGGCTGTTTGTGCTTCACTGTAAGCACACTGCTTTGCATGGCTGTGAAGAGAACTAGTGTTTACAAACAGTTCTCTCCCCCCTCCCCCCCACCCGGAGATGCTCGGCAGTCACCAGGTGCCAGCAAGTAATCACCGGCCGGGGCCAGGGGATTGACAGCCGAGAATGGCAGCATGCCCCCTACCTGGAAATGCAAACAGATTTTGCACACCCGTGCTGCCCTGTAGCAGTACTTTTGCTATAGGGCTGACGGGAAGCAGATAAATTGCATCTGGTGGAGCAAACAGGTAATTAACACTTCCTTTGCTTGATTTAAGCTGTGGTAACAAAGACTACAGATCTAAACGCAAATTGGCATTACCAGCAATTGGGTAACAAATGTTTCACCATCAACTGACTGACCTGCGTGGCACCTCCTCATCACCATATAGAACAGCAATGTTGTATGGTCCCTCACGACTAGGCACATAGTTAACAGTCTGCGTTCCATCACCATTATCGACAACCTCCACTGGTTCCACAAGACCTATGAAAAGCAGAACAGTGTTTTAAAAGATTTCTTCATTAAAATACAATAGAAAAAAAAAATTACAAAGTTGTGATGAGAAAAAATACTGGCTCTAAAGAAATGTACCCTTTGGTCCTTGTACTTTAACTTGCAGAGGAGCAACACCAGCTTTACTTGTGTCAACTGTGAAGGATTGTGGGACATTTGCTCTGACAAGCCCTGGGCTCAATCCTGGACCAGAACACTTCACCTTGCTGCTATCAACGACATCAGTAACTGGAACCTTGAAGGGACTTCCTGTAAAGTCAGGGCACAAGATGTAACATCTAAATGGCAACACAACTGCTACTAAAACGCAGATTGGTTGATATCTACTAATAAATGTTTGCAACGAGTTACTACACTGCTTTAAAATCTATTCTAAACACCAAAAATATTCTAATTTTCCAACATCTTACCAGGAACCTGATGGCCACCATAGGTGACATTTAAGCTGTAAGTGCCAGGCTCATATGGAATGTATTCCACAGAACAACTTCCATCCTTGTTATCTGTGCAGGACATCTTTGCCTCAGATGGACCTTCAACAGCCAGTCCAAGTCCACCAGTGCCAGCTCCCCTGCAGAAGAATTTTAGGTTATAGCTTTACAAATAAAAAAAAATTGAAATATCCATGAGCCATTTTATATATTCTTGACCAAAAGCGAAGTCACCTTGTTTCAACTGTAAACTTGTTGGGCTTGTTTGTTGTTCCATTCTGAATACCAGGGCCATGGACTCTCACCCTGCTTGGATCACAGCCTTCTGTTACAGGTACTCTGAAGGGACTATTTGGTGCAGGACTTCCATCGTAAGTGACATCTACAGTATGAACACCTAGAAAAGAAACCATGTATTAACCTCCCTGGTGGTCTGATGTCTATTTTTGAATGTCAAAGCAGTACATGGTTATGCATGGAAATTTCAGTGTGATGACGAATTTCCCTGCGAATCATTAACGCTCAGTTCTACAAGTTCTAATTCTAATTCAATTATAATTCACCATCGCTGTTTTGTAGCAGACAGAACAGCAAGTGCAGGCAGGGCACTGGACAAAAAAAAAAAACTGAGGTGAAATGGTTTGATACAGTAATGTAATCCTAACAGATTACAATGTATTGTACGTATGTCATGTTTTACCTTTTTGAATCTCCCGCCAGTTCCACCCCCCTGCGTCGCCCTCAGTGAAGGGAACCCGGAAGACTGATGCCGGCATCGGCGGATTTCAGGAACAAGGCAAGTTACACTACAGTGTAATAGAGTGGCTCAGGGTTACCGCTTTTGGTACTGAAAATTAACCCCGAGCCACACTTGGGATTACTGCCAGGGAGGTAAAATTTAATGTGAACATGTGCAGTTGTACAGTTCCTTTGAACTACTAAAGGCATCCCCCCCCTGAAGAAAGCTTTGGAAGTGGTCTTGTGTATCAATGCTAAAAAAACAAAAAAAAAAAAACACTTCTCACCTTCCTCATAGGGAGTATATTCCACCTTGTAAGTACCATCCCCATTGTCCTGAACATAGGCATCAGTGAAGTTACCAGAAGGATTGGACACCCTTGTCTTAACATGTGGCCCTCCAGCTTTAGACAGGGCTCGAGCATCCACATTGAAATCCGTAGTGGCTTCTCTGAAAACACCTGTAAAAATATCAGCGGTTAATAACACCAGCAGACAAATGCCTAGACCTAAACACATTTTATCATTACCACACCTTTTCCTTCAACTCCTGGTCCGTAGACTTTAACGCCAGACGTGTCAACTGCTGCTTTAACTTGCAATTTGCTGGGAAAGTTTGGCACCATCTGTCCTCCATACTTAATGGTAATAGTATAAATCCCTGGATATAATGGGATGTATGTGATGGTGTATGTGCCATCTCCGTTGTCCTGGATATGAACCTCTGCCTGCATTCCAGTGTCTGAGATAATTTCAATGGTCAGTTCAGCACTTCCGGCATTAGAGCAGTCCACATTGAATGTGCCAGCCTCTCCAACCTGAGCATTTTCTAGACCTGGGCCAGAACAGGTAACCTTGGTAGGGTCAAAGCAAGGCTCAATCTTTGCCTTAAAAGGAGAGCCAGGAATGTGTTTGTCAGCAAAGAGAATATTGATGTTGTAGTCGCCATGCTCTGTTGGCAGATAGGAGACGGAACAGGTCCCATCACCATTGTCTAGACATTCTATCTTTGCTTCACATGGACCTTCCACTGTCAAGCCAAGGCCTCCCTGGCCAGCTCCTTTAGTATCGATTGTGAATGGGGCAGGTGATGCAACGTTGCCTCCCTTCAGTCCAGGGCCAAAAGCCTTCACCTTAAAACAAAAGCAAAACTGGTAAGATACTAACACTAAGGCTAGGCAGACTTTACAACTATTAATTCAGACAAGTTCACAAGCTATTAGTCAGTGATGTAGAAAAGCCCTAAATATATACGCAAAAGATAGTTACTGAAATTTGCACAAGTTTTAACATGTTAGTTTCAGCAGCTGGACTGTCCACAGAATAGACTGTTCAGGATCCCCATACCTTTCTGCATCACCAAAATTATGACATTCATGGAAGTTCATGGCCCTTTATTCCATACATGACCATACATGGATTTCCAATTATGGCTTAGTTTTAGAAACAGATGAGTTGAGTACACTTGCCTTTGAAGGGTTGGTTGGTGGAACTGCCTCTACAGGAAATGGGCTGCCAGGAACTGGGACTCCATCATAGGTCACATCAACCTCATAAGGTCCTTCCTCCCGAGGTATAAATTTAACAGTACTATTGTCCGGGCTCAGACCTGGCTCCACTTTACAAGGAACAGACTTGTTAGATGGGCCTGTGATCTTAGCAGCCACTTTGCCTTGTCCACCAGCACCTTTGGATTTCACTGTAAATTCTTGGTCCTTTCCAACTTCCACTTCTGAAGATGAAAACACAGGTCAAATCCAGACAGCCCTCCTTTAACAGCATGCATCCCACTCTTACATCCACTGCAGTATAAACATGCACAGAAAACTCAACACTTTTACTTGGAACTTAAGTTGAACCAATGTCTGGCAGAAACTTTGGTTCAGGGTATCCCAGTTACTGCAACATTAAAAGTATTAAGTCTACTTTTTTGCAAATAGTAGTTTCCAAAGATTTAGAAAGTAAGTGTTCAGTGATATGGTAAAATGTGGGAGAGGGAAAGATGTTTAGGAAACATGTTGGATGGACAGATCTAATCTGCAATATTTATACAACTTCAATATTTCACTAGACACTTAAACAATTATTCTTTGATACTATTTTCCTAATTTTTAAGAAATGTTTTTATAAATCTTGGGGTCTAACTGCTGCATGATAGAAAAAAAAAACAAAAAACCCCCAGTAACCTGCATAAAACTTTTGGTTCAAAGATTATCTAGGGGTTGAACATGGGGCAATATCAGTACAATCTAAGGTCCCTAACTTACATTCATACATACACATACTAGGTCCACTTTAGACAGGAGCCAATTCACCTACCAGCATGTCTTTGGAGTGTGGGAGGAAACCAGAGTACCCGGAGAACATGCAAACTCCAAGCAGGTGGTGCCGTGGTTGGGATTTGAACCGAGGACCCCAATACTGCCAGGCAGAAGTGCTAACCATTTAGCCACTGTGCTGCCCACTCTTGTTAAGGATAAGTTCATCTTTGGGAACATGTTACACCAGTTTATCTCCGGCTTGCTGTCACTAGAGGCCTTTCAGGGCTCTAGTGACAGCTGCAGCCAATCTCCCTGATTCGTGGTCTCAAACAGCTTGTACTTTTCAAGTGAACTACCGGAGCACTGGTGACTGCTCTAGGTAGTGTAATGATGGTTCCTGTCATTGTGTAACTGCTTGTCTGTACAAGGTACGAGCAGACAGCTTACAGCTTACGTCCGCAAGAGCCATGAATTGCACACCCATGATCTGCTGATCGTGGGTGCAATGCTTTACACACACACACTTTAAGAGGTCAACTTATACTACAGGTCAGCTGGTGTAAGGAATGATTGGAATACAAAGGTTCAGAAATAAATTAAAAAGAATGAATTAGGTTTCAGTAAATAAGCAGCCTTTACATGTTCTTCAAACCATCTATTCAAGTCAGACTCCAGAATAAAGTAAAAATACATACTGTCGCCGAGTCCAGAAACCTTGATTTTGCTGAGGTCCAGAGTGGGAGCAATGCTAACAGGGAATGGGCTCTTTGGAATGTGATCCCCACCGTAAGTAACGTTCACTCCTAAATTACCCTGATAAGTAAAATTATAATATTGTAAGGAGATCGGAGAAAAAAAAAAAAAAAAAAAAAAAAAAAAAAAAGGAGGGGGGGGTGGAAATGATGCTACAGTCCATTTACCTGTTGCACTGGTGTGTACTTGACGGTATAAGAGTTGTCGAGGTTATCAATAATGTCAAAGTCCTTCACAGCATCACCCTTGGCTGGTCCAGTAAAATTTACATCTAGTTTGGCTTTGCCAGCTGCCTTTGTGTTAACAGTGAAGTGAGTGGGCTTTCCAATTTCGACACCTAAGGGACACACAAATCTTACATTAAAATCTTTTAAACATTCAATAAAAAAAAAAAAAAAAAAAAAAAAAAAAACCCATGCCGAACCTAATTTGCACTCACCACTTTTGTTTAAGCCTGGTCCATCAGCCTTCACTTTGCTGGCATCATGTGATGGATCAACTTTAATGCGAATGGGACTTGTAGGAGTAGCCTTCAGGAAGACAAAACGAAATGGTTAAATAGGTAAGATTTGACCAACCAAACCACAGTAATTAGTTTTGAAAGGTTTTACCATTATGTTCACACATACTGTAGTGTACAATACACGGATGTTCTAGACTTAAAAACACAGTAGAACAAGTTACCTGGCCAGCAAACAGAACCATGATAGTGTAGCTTCCAGCTCCTGGTGGGGTATATTTCACTGTGAAAGTGTCATTATCATTCCTGATGATGTCAAAGTCTATGTCAGCTTCTGCTGGTCCTACTACTCCAGGAGCACACTTTATGCCAATGCTGACATCCCCTGAAGAGAAATGTATAAAGAACAGTCAATACTGAGGCTAATCTCATAAAGGCCTTTGTTCTATTAATATGTACAATTCTGAACATATTAATGCAAGTACATATATGTTGTGTTTTAAAACTAGCATCAAGATTTCAACCTTTTGCAATCCCCTGTAAAGTTCACTAGAGGAAAGAAGGAGCAGCACAATCTACTGCAGTAAACAGGTCATTAACTGGGAAGTGCTGTCTGGCAGGGTAAATATCTGAACTGAATGGACAGAAATACAACTCTGGCAGACTTAAACCTTAAGATACGTGTATATACACTGGATTGTGTATCCCTATTTTGCAGACAACGCAGGACTACCCGCCCATACCTAGTAAACTAAAGTGCAGCTTCATAGGTAGCATGCTGCAAGTAAATGGATTTATAGAGCAATGTAGGAAAAAACCCCACAGCAGACCGACACTTTCAAAATAAACCAAAGCTACAGTATATTAGCCTGTATAGGGTGAAGCAAATCCCACCATTGATAAACGATCTGATTGCTCACCTTGACCAGCTTCTACGCAGTCCACAGTAAAATATGTGGGTTCGTGTGCTTTCAAACCAGTCTTTGCCACACCAGGCCCGTAAACTTTCACTTTGTTGGGATGGCTGCCAGCACCAATGCTCATCTAGAAGAGATTAATTCATCTTTAGTTGACATAGGACCACTTAACACTAGCTATTTCATTGCTAGCAACGATTCACTAACAAAATAAAACAGTCTCATCACCTTCTTGTTGGTTCAAGTAAAGGGAATGCACACTAGATGTTGGTTCTGCAACATTTAACCAGTAAGGGAGTCTCATTCAAGAAAGCAGTGGGTGCATAGTTTGTTCTGCCACTGGAAAATGAACATCAGCTGAAGGAATTCCAGCAGAAAGTCACCTAGAGCAGGATCAGTCAATTCCAGGTGTTAACACATTGTAACACCTGGACAATTTTTACAATCGGGTGGAGTTCCAGTAATCTATCCATAGGACATGTTAACAAGTCTGGCTTCTGTAAGACTATCGCAGTCTGACTTACCCTGAAGGGGCTGTTTGGAATATTGACTCCTCCCCAGGATATCACAGCAGTGTGTTTCAATGGCTTCTTAGGAAGGTAGCTGCAACTGTATGTTCCATTGCCATTATCTTTTGTGGTGACCTCAACCGGGTTTCCTTCAGAATCCTGAGGGGAAAGGAAAACAAAAACCATAGCCACAACACTTTTGAGGTTCGTTGCCACAACTTTAAAGAGCTTCCAAAAATCACTTACTTGCACAGACACCTTGAGAGGTGCCTTGCCTCCATGTTTGGCATCAACTGTAAATTCAGCTGGTTTGTTAATAGACAATCCAGTCTTCTCCAACCCAGGTCCATAGGCTTTCACCTTTGGCAAAGGATACCAAATTTAATTTTTAGACTCTTTAAACCTTTCTATTTATATCCACAATAAGTCAAGGAAATACACTAAAGAGCTAGCCAAGTGTGTTACATGAACAGATTTTTAGGTGATGGACAAGTCTTGAGAGGGGGTTGGTAACAATTCAAAGTAGGGCATTAATTGCCCAACAATGCTTACTTTCTCTGGATAGAAGTCTTTTGGAGCAGATTTAATTTCGGCCATGAATGGGCTCAGTTTTATATCTTCATTGTTACACAAAACATGAACAGCATACTCTCCAGGCTCTAGTGGCCAGTAACGCACATCACATGAGCCATCCCCTTTGTCATCACACTCAATCTTGGCTTGAGATGGTCCTTCCACAGAAAATCCTATAAGATAAAATGAAAACATGCGAATCTGTTCTAACAATGGTAACCACATTAAAATCAGGTAATAGGATAGACAAATTTACATTAAGAAAACTTTTACTGAAGTCGTCGCAGAAGCCATAGTTTGCTTCAAAGCCTTTTGTTTAGCGGTCATGATCTGAATGGCTACATCGATCTACTTCATCAGCTCTATGCAACCAGACCGATGTCCAAAGGAAAGACAATGCATAACCATGACTGCCAGGTAGTTAAACATTTGGCTGCCATTGCCAACTCCTGATTGCTCTCAGTACAGGTCTTTAAGACTGTCTGGTTAGAAATATGGGAATAGCCACTAATGAATTGTTTGAGAGTGCATACAGCACAGCAATCAATGGGCCTTTGTTTAAGAACATGTACCTTCAAGTCAGCAATAGTAATTAAACATGTGTTTTGACAGATCCCTTTGACTAAAAACAAACAAATGTACAGTTATACATCTAAACCAGAATTACACTTCTGTAAGGCTGACTGTACTAACCATAAGCCAGTCACAGATTGATAGATTTTAGGCCAGTTCAGTCGGGTCCAACCAAGATTCGATCCACTCATGGACAGGCTGGTTGTACCGAAGTTGATTCATCAATTGTTTTCATACAACCAGCCTGTCAGATTTTTTTTTTTTTAAAAAAAACCAAACATGCACCAGCCTAGCGCATTACAAAAGAAAAAAAAAATTAAAATGTAAATACTCATACAAATATGTGACAAAGTGCATAACAGATAAGTCGCTTAGTGTAATGTGCAGTAGAGTGGCTCTGAGGAAAGGTGTTACCCTCAAAACACATCAGCTTGCCTAGGTCCCTAGACAGCACCTCTCAGTGCAATGTGCGGTAGGACCCTAAATGCCTAAGCGACTGCTACTTGTTATACGCTTGGACACATTATGAATAGGAATTTTACGATAATGTGCTAGGGCGGTGCACTCTGTTTTTAGTCATATTTGTACTACTACAGTTTGAGAGCAGCAAGGCTTTGTCTATCCATTGGTCCATAAATACATTGAGACTTTACACAGGAATACCAGTCCACACATGTGCAGGAGATTTACATTGTCAAGATTTTTATTTTTTTGCCTGCGTGCATTGTCAGTGGCTAAAGCCACTAGCAGTGATCATTCACTTCTGCCAGCAAGGAAGGCTCTCTGCAAGCAGAACACAATGCTGCAGGAGGGATTCCCCACACTAAAATGTGTTATGAGGGAAAGCGAGCAATTTTCTTTCCTTCTTTTACCTGTGAATGGAAAGAAAATTGAATCTTCTATGCCTCGCCTCACAAGTTAAGTCACTTTGAGATAACACCAAGTCTGAGCAAACTGTATGCAATCTACTATGCCTATTAGTTTGTCCATCTGGCATAGGGACTCACCTAGAGTGCCAACATCATCACCAATGGCTTCAACCACAAAATCTGCAGACTTTCCAACAACGCCTCCTTCCAGACCGGGACCCCATGCACGTACTTTTTGGTGCCCACATTCTGTGCCAACTTTCACCTCAAATGGACTAGAGACAAAAAGGATTTGTTACATGCAAGTTCAGAACGGTCATTTATAAGGATAGCAATTCCTTAAATAAAAAATTTTGAAATGCCTCCATCCAGAATCATAGTTTGACTGACTAAAGGAATGGTTAAAAAAAAAAAAAAAAAAAAAAAAAAACACACAAACAATGGAGATTATTTTGTCCTAAACAGGGGTGAAAGTAAACTATTCCAATGCAAAGTATCCCCCCAAGATAAGTATCTCTACTGAAAATTTCTCTTCTGGCAGCAACTCAATTTTGGATCATCCCTCACTTTAGACCCATAACAAATTGTCCTTCCCAGTTGTCCTGGTGACCAACCACAAATGAAACCCTGACAGTGGCAAGAATTCTAAAGTCAAAACACAAAGCTTTGGCTTTAGACCCAAGCCCTTAACAGCATCTTGCTTTGGTGATACAGCAGCTGAGTTGTCCATTTGGAGCCCTCTGTTTAACACAATTGAGTCCAATGATTTTTGGTTCAAATCCAAGAATCACTGACTTCTTGGGTTGTGTGTTACTGCAGTTCAGTTTGGAGGATCTTGGATTTTTCAATAAAATCCAATTTAAGTCATTTTTGGTGTTTCAGGGTTTGTCAGATATCCCATTTAAGACTCCTGCTGCCAGGTGCCATACCAAGATCTAACACGGGAAGACTCACCTTCTTGGGATGTGCTGTCCTCCCCATGTAATTGTAACAGTGTAATTTCCAGGGGTGGCTGGATAGTACTCAAAGGCATAGACCCCATCACCCAGATCCTTTTGTTTAACACGTTCTTCAGTTCCCTCTGTAGATAAGAACAAAATTTTATAAGTATTTAAGGAAATTGCTAAGCTGCCAACAACGTGTGGTATAAGAGTAAAGGAAACTGATCTAATTGCAAAGCACATTTCACCCAAATGTTTAATTTCCTTAACCAACCAGCATCAGGGGGACCATTTAATCCTGCTTCCCATCTTAAAATGGCAAAAGGCCATAATGGGCAGGAAGACTTTGTACAGGTTTAAAAAAAAAAAAAAAAAGTGGCAAAGCGACTCAATGAAAGGTCATTTTAGATATCTGTAAATTCCCGTTACAAACAATGGCATTTCCCAAAAACCGTAGCATTTCCCATTAGCCTGCTAGAACAGTCCAGACTGAAAAAAAGGTGTTATGAAATGCCTCTGAGGACGCACAATGGGAGGGGCGAAATGCATCAGGCACGGACGTGGTGATACCAAGCTTAGTGGAATACTAGCGACCTATTGTACACTTGGAGATTCATGCCTATTGCATCTGGAAACGTGAATGCAATATCAGTGTGTCTGCTTTTACTAAGAAACAGAATTATACTATTTTGGATGCCTCTCCATTCCTTACATGTATATATCTATTGGCTCTACATCTGAATCACTGGGAATGACTAGCAACATTTTAATCAGGACTACAAGCTCCCACATGACTTCCTATGCCCCACCAAAAGCGTGAAAGACTAATTTCACCATAAGAGTCCATTAAAGTTGGTGAGTGAGGGGGCACACAGCACTTAACTCCTTCTGGATGTGAAAGGGAGTTTTGTCCACTTTATTTCACATTTAGGACTTTGTCACAATTTATGTGTTTGTTAGGACATGAAAAGCATGCTTAAATATACATGGAGGCGACCCAGTTTGTTTAATATTGAGTGTGCACTACTGATTGGTGTGTCCTAAGCACAGGTGATCATTATTGATAAGAAATGTACTTGTGCTAGGAATTATTGGTTTATCAAATGGCACATTTGAAACTTAACCCCATCCCCCCCAACTTACACTTTATGCCATGGTAATGCTTCATGCAGATACAAAGTGGATTACATTGAATAGGTTATTTAATGTAGCAGTGAATTTAGAGAACATGTTACTGATCTTTCAATGTTAATTCAATCGTAAAGTTCGAATACAATTGTTTCACAAATGTGGGAGGAATTTTTAATTTTATACTGTATACAGTGCATTCATAAAGTCTTCAGACACCCTTCACTTTTCCAATTATGTTGCAGCCCGATTACAATTTAAATTGTTTTCCTCATTAATCAGTAAACCCATAATGACAAAGTTTAAACAAATTTAGAACTGTCTGAAAACAAAAAAACAAACAAATCAGGCCTGAGTACTTATGCCAAATCACATTGGCATAAGTACTCAGGCACTTTTAAACTATTTAAATTTAGCTCAGGCGCCTCCCATTTCTCAATTGTTGCTGAGATGTTTCTACACCTTGACTGGAGTCTACCTGTGGTACATTAAATTGATTGGATACGATTTGGAAAGGCGCACCTCTTTATAAAAAGGCCTCACAGCTGACAATGCATACTGTTTCAGAGCAAAAAGCCATGAGGTCAAACAGGAACTGCCTGCAGAGCTCATAGGCAGAATTATTTCACCGCACAGATCTCTGGAAAGCAAGAAAAAAAAAAAAAAAAATTCAGCAGCTCTGAAAAAGGTTAAGAGCACAGTGGCTTCCATAACCCTCAAATGGAAGTCTGGCAAAACCAGGAAACTAAGGAGCTAGCCACCTGGCCAAACTGAGCAATTGAGGAGAAGGGTCTTAAGAGGAGACCCAAGAAGACAATGGTTATTGAGCTCCAGAGATCCTGTGTGGAGATGGGACAAAGTTCCAGAAGTACAATCACTGCAGCCCTCCACTGATCTGGGCTTTATGGCACATCAAAGCCCACTGAGTGTCCTCTAAGCCCCTGAAGGGGCCATAAAGCCCAGATCAGGAGGGCTGCAGTGATTGTCCTTCTGGAACTTTGTCCCATTTCCACATAGGATCTCTGGAGCTCAATGACGATTGGGTTCTTGGTCTCCTCTTAAGGCCCTTCTCCTCAATTGCTCAGTTTGGCGAGGCGGCCAGCTCCTTAGTGTCCTGGTTTTGCCAGACTTCCATTTGAGGGTTATGGAGGCCACTGTGCTCTTAACCTTTCAGAGCTGAAGAATTTTTTTGTAGCTTTCCAGAAATCTGAGCGGTGAAATCATTTTACCTCTGAGCTCTGCAGGCAGTTTTTTTTGACCTCATGGCTTTTCTCTGAAACAGTATGCATGGTCAGCTGTGAGGCCTTTTATAAAGAGGTGTGCCTTTCCAAATCATGTCCAATCAATTTAATTTACCATAGGTTGACTCCAATCAAGGTGAAGAAATATGTCACCAATGATCGAGTGTAAAGGGAGGCACCTGAGCTAAAGTTTCAAGTGTTGCTGCAAATGGTCTGAATACATATGCCAATGTGAGTTCTGTTTTTAATAAAATGTAAAACATTTAAAAAATCCTATTTTCACCTTGTCAATATGGGGTATGGAGTGTAGATTAATGAGAAAAAAAAAAGTTAAACAAACACTAAAAAAGTGAAGGGGGTCTGAATACTTCATGAATGCAATGTACATGGGGCAGCTAAAAGCACAATATTTTTTTTTTTTTTAACGATGTGATAATTTGACCTTTGTTTTTTTTTTCCAACACAATAGACATTCACATTAGTTCAAAAACACTGTACAAGACTTTAGATCTGCCTGCCCCAGCACTAAAGCTAGGTACACAGGTCAAAAGTGGATGGTTCAGCAGGAGCTGGCCAAATTCAGCCCAGGTGTACAGCTGTCTGTTCTACAGAAGCAGGTCTTCCAAACAGCTTCGGTCAAACAGGCATGCCAGAAAACCAACACTGGACCAGCATCCGATCAGCGTTGGCAGCCCATGGCTGCCATCACTGATCAGTGCGTTCTGGCAAAGCAGGGGAGGTCACTGAATTAACATTGCTTTTGTTAGTATGATAGTTTTTGTTCAACCCACTGGGTTGAATGGGGGGGGAGTAGATTCCCTTTATGGTTCTGCAGAAGAAGTTTATATAGTCTAGAATAGGTACACAATGAATAGAGTACTACCCCCCCCCCAAAAAAAAAAAAAAAAAAAAAAAAAAAAAAAAAAAGACTGCTAAACTAAAACCACCACAACATACACAGATCACAAAACAAAAAAACACAAACTAGGAGGAATCCGCAGGTACGTGGGAACCAGTCTACTCACTTGGTCCCTTGACAATGACTTTAAGTTCTCCACTTCCTGCTCCTTTGGTGTAGACCTTGAAGTCTGCCGTCTCCTTCACACGTACACCCTTTGGCTGCAAGCCACGGCCCACAGCGCGACAGGCATTGGGGTTGGAAGCTACCCCAAAAAGAAAAGAAAAAAACAAAAAACAACAATATAAATATATAATAGTGCATATTTCTAAGACTGCAAAACCTTTAGATGGCACATAAAACCATCTATACACAATGCATGCTAATGTAATTTTTTTTTAGCAATACCACTGCCATGGTATGAATGGACATGTGTTAAGACAAAAGCCCATGAAGAGGGCTTCCAAGAACTATTGGAAAGGCAATTGTCCAGACCATGATTCCAAACAAGCTAGTGTGGCCAAGATGATTGTAAACGAGATGCCCATCAAAGAACTGTTCGTGTTCTTGTGTCACTCCTTTGGGATTAATGTGCAAGGTCAGCTGTTGTGCAGAGTCTAAAATCTGTTTATAAATCAACTGCCACATTAAACGGTTGAGCAATATAGAGCACGGTAAAGTCCCTAAGTGAGACTGAATGAAGTTACAAATGCATGTTAATATGGGGGGGGGGGGGGGGAACCAAACTATGCAGTTTAAATGCATCCGAACCCAAAATGTTACATACTGAAACTTCCATACTTTGCAGAACTACCAGTTGAAAGTTAAAAAAAAAAAAAAAAAAAAGTATGAAAAAAAAAAATACAGCCACCACCCAAACACCTCCTGTCCCAGGGTGCCTACATCACTCCTCAACTGTATGGAGGAAGCCATGGCAGTCATCCTATGCTTCACTCCTGATGTAGGACTACAAACCAGTTTATTTCCTCCTCTTACATGGGGTCCCAGGGTAATTTGTAGTTTACAGAAGATAGTTTTGAAGGAAGATGCTCTTCAGTGTAGCTCACAGGACAGGTCAAGGATATTGCATTTTGGTACTGTCTAAACCATCTTTGCTTGGGGGTTAGGGATTGAATGAACACACTTTAGTTATAAAACAAGACCATTGCATTCCCTATAAACCCAAGAACAGTTTACATAGGGGGGACAACCATATTTGCTTGCAACATTCAGAATTTGCTTCCACTTTTGCAGGGCTACACAGTGGTTGAGCTTTACTGCTCCCACTCAACACAAGTCCGAACCCACTGACACGCTGAACACAATGCACCACAAGGCTGATGCATTAACAGTGGTTGAGTTCCAACAGGGACAATAGTACTGTTACAACCAGAGATTCTCTTTGGAGAATTTCCTCACTTCCTGTTTTGGCCATAGGACAGGAAGTGAAGGGAAATATCCCTATAGGAACACAGATGGCAAAAAGTGAGAAAAGGTTATACCCCTCCCATACGCTATCCAAAATGGGAAAAAAAACAAAAAACGTCTAGTTCTAAGTTATCCTCAATGTCAACCCTTTTTGCATCCAAAGTTAAAATTAATGGTCTTTAGATATACAGCAAGGCTAGATCAGAGCAGTCCCATCTCTGAACATTTTTGCAATCATCTTTGTTGTAGCCCTGGAGAACGGTTCTGCTTGGTGAATACAGTTTACTGAATAAGACTGATGGGGCAGAGTAGCATGAAAGACCATAGCAAAAAGCTCTCTGCAGTATGAAGATATCTTATTTTTCACTACCATTGAGCTGAACATAGAAATGTGCTGTGTGATGGAGTTTAGTACAAAAAGGGGGCAGCTGGTCTGTTTTTACAGAAATCCAGTTCATGATCTATGTGCTGTGATCTCTACCCCACACTGTTCTCTCAATTTTTGCCATAAGTGCAACAGAGAAAACACCCTTCTTCAAAATGTACCTCTAATGGTTGTGTGCAAAAGACTGATAACAGTTGCAATGGAAGCACAACTGAAAAGAAGTAGTTGATTAAAGTAGGTGTGATCACAAATGAATGTAGGATGGGTGAATATTTAGATAAAAAGGTTAAAAAGTCCAATGCACACTTCATGCACATATACCGTGAAGACTTCATGTCCCCCAAGCTAGCAAG
The DNA here is from genome assembly GCF_062004578.1 of Staurois parvus. Lineage (NCBI taxonomy): Eukaryota > Metazoa > Chordata > Amphibia > Anura > Ranidae > Staurois > Staurois parvus. The sequence goes on along the minus strand of NW_028317936.1, from coordinate 612,535 downwards.
AGGAAGACTGTAGAAAAAGACAGGAGAGATCCAGCAGGTTGACCTACTTTCCACAGGTGAAGGCATGAGGAAGAGAGGAGAAAGAGCAAAAATACAAGACAGTCAATAGTAAGCCTAAAAGATTAATATGCTGGAAAGAGCAAGACTTTGACACTGTTTAAAAAGCATTTTTCAACTTCAAGGAAGGTGACCATGTGACCAAAGGGATTACTGCTGCGGTCATAAAAATCAAAAACCAGCCATGCATCTAATTGGTTATGGGCAATATCTCCACTACCATATGTGTTGAAACAGGCTGCTAGATACAAAAAGGAATAAGGTAATCTTTTGTAACATGTTACACTCGTATTTAGGGCACAACATATTACTGTTGTAGCAACGTCTACAAGTTTTGCGCCCCCCCCCCCAAAAAAAAATACCCTGTTGCAACAGCAGGCTGGGGATCCACTCCCCACACCCTTGTCAGCATTTTAAAAAAACAAAAAAACAAACAAAAAAAAAAAACATTGCCATGCAGGGCTCAGTCATTGCCCGTTGTGGTTCATCTGTTCTACAGAACTATCCACCATTGCGGCTAACTGCTTGTAGTACTCAATGAATTACTGGGGAGCCGATAAGTGCTCTAGGTAGTTCATTGACGCTTCCTATCATTCAGTAACTGTCAGCCTATACAAGCATGAATACGACTACAGGAGCCTAAGATTGCTGATCTAGTAAAAAAAAAAAAAAAAATTAAAGTTCTGAAAATTTGTTTAATTTCTGCCTGTGGGCGACAAGCCCATTATTTTGGAAAAACAATTTAAGTGAATATGGGCTTTGTTCATGCAGAGCAAAGCAACAGGTTCACTTTAATGAAGTCACCACCTGCTTTCTCTTGGCCAAATTGAGCAGCAGGTGAGAAGAGAAAACCTTATGAGTCAATGGAGTCTTACTTAACTCCCTATCAAACAATGGACCAATCACATACAACTACACCAGTGTTTCTCAACTCCAGTCCTCATGGACCCCCAACAGGTCATGTTTTCAGGATTTCCATTATTTTGCACAGGTGATTTGATCAGTTTCACTGCCTTAGTAATTACCACAGCTGTTTCATCTGAGGGAAATCCTGAAAACATGACCTGTTGGGGGTCCATGAGGACTGGAGTTGAGAAACACTGAACTACACAAAGTATCAGGTATTTTTTGCTCCACTGCCATGCAGATCGGCACAGGGATCAAAAAGGAAAGTTTGTGCTACTGGGGATCGTGGACAGAAAGGGGGTTTAAAGTAATCAGGCTGCAATGCCTTAAGTGGGCAAACACAGCTTTGCGTAAAGATGTCAAATTATGACCATGGAGAGGAAAATTGAATTCATGCCCATAGTGAATAATCTGAGTTGTTTGATTCTCCCATAATACTAGAATATTCTGCCAGTTTACTTGGCCTTCAATATTTTATTAACTGAGAAAAACCTCAATGCAATAACGTTTAAAGTGCAGTGGCTTTAGCCTCTAATGATCATTTGTCAACACCTGCAAGCCAGAAGTCCAAGGACTGCAGTTTTGTTGTGCACAACCAGCTAGCATGTGCTTGCCAAATGCTAGTCAATAGTGTAGAGTCAATGCTTATACACTTCTGTTGCATGTGAGATTCTATCCAGAAGATGCCTGCATGCCAGATTACAAAGCCTTGGGAGGTTTTAAGTTTGATGAAGAATGTTATCTACCTCCACAAGCTTTTGGTTTTTTAATGTACTTTCTGGACCATCTTTTACCATTCAAAAATGTAAGATTCTAAATTCATACAACTTCAGTCTAGCCATTTCAACACTGCTCAGCAATGGCAACTGTACCCAGCTTGCTGATGGTCTGCCCCTTTTGGTTTGTTTTAAGATACTAAAAAGGACATTAGTGTATATAGCAAGGGGAGGGGTATGTCCGCATTGAGCTGTGAAATTAACAAAAAAAAAAAAAATCCCTGCTGCAACTTGCAAACTGCTTTTTAGCACTAGACTGTCCCATCCCACCACCCATCGGGTTCTACTGCAACTTGCAAAGCTTCAACCTACAGCACCAAACTGGCCTAACCAACTATACACATAAGAGTGCATACTTCTAGTAAATTTGGAAAAACGTATGCACTAGTATTTATAAGCATGCTAATGTCACAGGTTGACCCGTATTTGGATTTTTACTAGCCAGGTAGGGAATTTGTTTGAATTCACAAAGGAACCATTGTGATCAGAATAGTCTACAGGTATTACGTGTCATACACAGCCCTGAAAATATTACATTACAAGCAGCATTCAAGAAAAAAAAAAAAAAAAGTCTGCACCTTGCCCAATAGTGACTGTGTATGGGCTCTTGGGAATTTGACATCCAGCAAATGTTATGAAGATGGTGTAAACTCCCTCCATGGTAGGTTTGTAGGTGCAGCGGTAAGTGCTGCTGCCTTTATCCTCCAGCTGGACATCTGCTGTATCCTTCTTCCCATTAGGGTCCTGAATAACTACTTCCACCTCACCAAGACCAGCACCTGCAAAACAGAGGAGGGGGTAAGGGAAAAAAAGAAAAAAAAAAAAAAGTTTTAATTGACATGATTCTGTGCTCCCCCCAGAATTCTCTCCAAATCTGCACTCCAGCAGTTGACTGTCCCTTCATTCATGTCCAGGGCAGGGCTGTGGGCAATGCATTGAACTTTAGGCTACATTCACAGACTTGCAGTGGTGATCGTGACAGAGGAAGGAATCTACTCACAGTGGCTGACGCTTGGCCCACAGAGCTCCTTCCCCATGACAGGTAGCCGGCATGCCTGAAGGTCTCCTGCATGGCCCCGAAACATTGCACTCACTTGGATGTGATCATTCTTGCAAAAAGGATTTTCAAATGGCTTCCAAAAGGTTGTGTGCTTGCAAATATGTACAATGATCTGTCATCGTGAACAGGCTCGGCAGCCACAGATAGCCACTCACAGCATATCCCTGCCATTCGCACTGATCCTATTGATCAGTGCAAATTTAGCTTTTATGTCAGAGGTCCTGCAACTCCCAGAGTGTAGGGGAGAGGAGAGTAGTCTAGCAGTGTGGGCGCCTGCATGAGTGGAGAATCAGGAATGCAAGACTGCTTTTTGGTCCCCTAGATTTAAAATGAGCATTTGACCCATGCCGTGTAGGGACAGCCCCAGTGCAAGAGAATTTTTAGTTTCCATGGAATTCAGCTGTAAACAAAGGTTTTGATTTTCCTGCTGAAATCTATGAGCGAGCAAAAAATTGTGAAAAAACCCCAAACATTCCCATAACTTATGTCACGAGTAGATTCCAGATATCAAGGTACATAGATTCCAGATATCAACCTGCAGAGATCTTTAAAAACCTAGGGCTGTGTGACAGACCAATTACTCTCCAGCTACTCGAATACCAGGGAAGACCAAGTAGCATGACTGCGGATAACCTATTCTGTGAGGTTCTGGCCAAGCCAAAACTCGAGGCTGATTTACTAAAAGTTGAGAACTTCGTTGAATAAATTTGAAATAGTGTTCACTTTGAATACTGTATTATGTGCAGATGTTACAGGAATTTGATTTTAAAAAGAAATAAAGTTTGAATGACTTTAGTAAAAAATCAGCCCCAATGCATTTTAGCTAAAACTAGGGATGGATTATAGTTTTTGTGAGCTTAATAGAAATACTATTCTGGAGTTTACTAAAATTCTTAAACTTTTGAAAATAGCTGCCTGCTGAAATTTACAACCAAATCTGTTCATGGATAAGAATCTTGCCAGTAAGAAACCGATTGGCTGCTGGAAGCAACACAGGACTTTCATAAAGCCTCATGTGCAGATGGAGTGGGGCAAATGCCAGTGTCAGACAAGCCAGAAGAAAATACTTAGAAGTAAACAGCTGGTATAAATAAGATGCCCAAGATAAGGATGCCTAACTGGCTGTTATAAACTATGGGATTAACAGCTTTCAACAGAACCATATGCATCAAGTCAAGGACTAGACTACAGCTGTTTGAAGGAATACACAAAAATGAACTTTGAATTTAACACAGGGAACATTACCAGGTTTTGTTCCTTTAGCATGCTTTCGCCCTAGTGTACAACCCACTATTTATTGGTAGTCAGGTGATCTGGTTTAGAAATTTAATAAAAAGTCATGCCAGGAAGTTGCAAGGTACAGACTGCAGGAAACCTCATACAACCCACATTTGAGGGGCCCTTTGGAATCTACATTTAGGGGTCAAAGCAACGCAGTATAAAGGTTAACCACGCAAGTGCCAAAGTTGCAGTGCTTCCTGACTGCATTAACATTTCACTTGTTGCATTAAGTTTTATATAACACCTTTCAGATGTTCCCTTATACCTGCTGTGAAGATTTCAAAGTAGGTGGCTTTGTTAGCAATGTTTCCAGCGGGCTCAAGTCCAGGTCCCTGTGCAGTTACTTTACTGGGATCCCCTTGGGCTTTGTCAACATTCACTTCAAAGGGGCTCTTGGCGATGTGTTGGCCAGCAAACAGGACAGTAACCTGAAAAAAATAAACGTAATTTTATAAAACGTCAATTCATGCACTAGGATGTGAACTATGAACTAGAAGATGCTTATTTTAAATTGTTAGGTGGCTAAAATTTGTCACCCGTGACCACATTTACGTAGAGCTGTACAATGTAAATGAATGCAGCTCGAAACCAGTTCAACACATGCAATTTCCCCATGTTTTGTCACTCAAAGCTGCATGCACCTGTTAATCCTTCTAGAAATCCAACGTGCACCTATTTCTGGTAAAGCGCCAACAGTGACTCCACTGCAATAAATTGAATGTCGGTCCTGTCTGGAAGGAACTTCTGGATTACAGCCAGTCTTGCATTATGGAGAGGCGTGTTCTGTAGTCCAGAAGGGAGACCTGGGCGAGGCCCGACACGGCTTCCTGAAAGCTCCATTAAAACAGAGGCACTTATCTCACCACTGCAATTAAGAGCTTGCTGGATTTCTGGCAACTGGTATCTTTCTGTACTAGCAGTGTTGCCAACATGGTAAAGTGTGCATGTATTGGAGAGGTGTACTGCATTGGTAAGCCAATGTAAAGAGATTAACCACTTCCCCGCCTCCCTATAGCAGATCTACTGCTACAGGGGTGCGCAAAATAACGTGTATATATACACATACATGTGATTTTGAATTTCCGGGCAGGGGGTGTGCTTCCTACCAGTGCCATTATTCGCGGCTTCCAATCACCAGGTTCCGGCTGGTAATTACCTGCCGGTGCCTAGCGATTACCGAGCATCTCCAACAGGGAAGACTATTTTGTTTACCAACAGTCTTCCTCCCTGTTGGCATGCGCACACTACTCTGGATGGCTCTGCACAGCCATCCAGAGCAAGTGTGCTTACAGTGAAGCATACCTCCCCCTAGTAAAAACACTCCCTACACAGTCCCTCATATTAACCCCTTCCTGCTTAGCACCATGTCAGTGCTTTTTTTTAGCACTGATCACTGCATTGGTGTCATTGGGGATGACAGTGACATTAAGTCAGTTCCCCCCAGTGTCAGAATGTGCACCACAGTTCTGCCAAAAGTTGCAGATTGCCGCCATTACTAGTAGAAAAGAAAAAAAAAAAAACAAAAAAAAAAACAAAAAAAAAACAAAAAAAAAAAAAACAAAAAACAAAAAAAAAACAAAAAAAAAAACAAAAAAAAAACAAAAAAAAACAAAAAAAAAACAAAAAAAAAAACAAAAAAAAAACAAAAAAAAAACAAAAAAAACTCAAGTATCTATGCCGCCATTTGTAAACGCTATAACTTTCACGTAAACTAATTTACATGTATTGTGATTTTTGTTTCTTTTAAAGCAAGACCTGTCGCAGAATACATTTTGGACTAAATTTGATTTTTTTTTTACTGGACATGTTTAAATAGCAAAATGTTTAATATTTTTTTCCCTCAAATGGTCTTTTTATAGAGCAAAAAAAAAAAAAAAAAAAAATCCATTCGAAGAAAGCTCAATTCGTGGTAGTAAAAAAAAAAAAAAAGTTAATTTAATTTGGGTGCAGTGTTGCGGGACCGCGCAATTGTCAGTTAAAGTAATGCAGCGCCATAATGCAAAAAATGGCCTGATCAGGTGGGGGGGGGGGGGGGGAATCCTCAGGAGGGCAAGTGGTTATAGTACAAAGACAGTAATTCTTTACCACTCACCTTATGCATCCCAGTCACTTTAGGAATATAGTACACAGAGAAGGTCCTATTCTTGTCATTGTTTGCAGTCACTTTAGCCTGGGAGGGGACAAAAAAAAAAAAAAAACAAAAACAAGTTACCTTAAGGAAAAAACAAAACATTTGTACATGGTTTATTAGAACATGAATGAACTTAAAGGAAGGATTAATGGAAACCACCATTTGAGGCAGTTCTCTTTCAAGGCTTTTCCAAGTAAACATTTTTAGGGTAACACTTAAAAAGGCACAACATTTATGAATGTTCTTACAACATAAATTAAGTTCTCTTTGGGTTTAGATGCACTTAAAGTGCATCTCCAAAACCAACCACCAATGCTAATGCATCAACTACATCTAAGGACTGGTAAACTGCAGTAGTCTTTATTAGGTTTAGTCATTAAGACCATATTTCTTGAAAGCACCACAACCATGGTTCACATATGCCACATTGTTCAGTCTTACCTCCTCTCTGTGTCCTGCTGGATCCTCCACATAAACAATAACCTCACCAAGGCCGGCACTGATGGTCTCTACTGTGAATTCTGCACGTTTCTTCACCATGTTCCCAGTTGGCTCAATACCTGTTTAAGTAAAAACCATTACTACCTTGAACAAGTCTGAAAAGATTCCACACAAGACTTGCCACATCCTTTTTTGACAAAGCTCAGTAATGACAAAATGCTTAGAACTTAAAGGAAACCCATGCAGCGAGAAACATTAAGGCTTCCATTGCCAACACCATTAAAAAAAATGTTAGCTCCCCAGACTCCATGTTGATCCATTGACTGATGCATTCTGTGCCACTGGCATGGGGACCAAGCATCAAATGAAGCCAAGAATGAAATTACTCCAGGTGTTTGTTGTAAGTCAGTGCCTCAGAAAGAACTGGAGACATTCCTTCTGGGATAACCCTTTACCTGGCTGTCCTGTAGGCAAGTCAGTAATGCACAGGTCAACTCACTTAAACTGGCTCTCAGATCTACAGCATTTATGTGTATGCATAATTTTGTTCTGATCAAGTGGCACAGGGAAAAAAAAAAAAAAAAAAAAAAAAAGAAGAAGTGTTAAGCACCCACCTGGTCCATAAGCTCTGGCCTTCTTGGGGTTGAGTTTGGGTCTCAGGGGAGCTCCAGGCTTCAGTTTGGCTTTGGGGAATTGGGACAAGTAGGTCATGACAGAGTGTTCATCTACATTTGGATCGACGATTTCCTCTGGAGTGATGACCTACAGGGATAACGTCCATTTAAGGATGTACAATATAATGTAAAGCTCTGAGCAAACTATTGGCACTATATAAATCCTGTATATTAGTAGTATTTGCTAAGCACCTCCACAAATGAAGCTATAGGTAAACTAAAATTCACATCACCGATTATACAAGGAGTTAAAGGATTTTCCAAGAAAAAAAAAAAAACACACACACACAAATCTTTAAGTTTTAACGCAATGGTCCCTCATCTTCTGCAACCTCCCTTCGATAGGGCATATACCCTGCTGTTGCAAATGGCTCAGAGGGAAGCCATAAAGTAAGTTAGCCAAAAGGCAGGCAATGGACACTTGCAAGCATTATCTGATCTCCACCTCTCTAGGTTTGTCTGCCGAGATTGGGAGGAGTGGCATAGCTTTACTCAGGAGGTAGCCCCTGCACCAGGTTCTCAGTAACTAGACAGTCTTTCAATATGTCAGATTACTTAATCTCAGAAGGGCTTTACAAGAGTCCCCCATATACTATGAATTGCCCAATACAGCTTTTATCATATTGTTAAAGTCAGAACACCCATGAACATAATTTTGCAGTGTTCCAGCGCAATATTAAAATTTCATCAGTAGGTGGTGCTCCATGTGAAACCTTGTCCACTGTGACCCAAGAAAACCCAGGACCTGCTGGAAAGTGGGGCCCCCAACACCACATGGAGGGCCCTCTTCAGAAAGTACTGCGCATCCTTCTCTAAAATTTAGCTTAGATGGCATTAAGATACTTATGGGAATGGAACAAATTCAGACCAAAAAGTGCTTTTACAAGAGCAGGGGAGAAACTGATGAGTTTTAACCCAGCCAGTCAGAAATCATTTGATTAGTCGAATTAAGCCAGTATGTTTGCCAGCATTCAGTTCTCTAGTACAAGCTTTATTTAGCTGCTCAATTCCCACGCTGACACCATGCCCCCACATGGTATCCTGCTTAGATGCTGATAAACAGTCTATATAAACATGTGAGAATAGGGAAATAAGGGTACACAACACAGAAATGCACTGCAGACCAGATTTACACCACTTAAGGAAAGACAACGGACTGGTAGCAGGTTAACAAAGCACTATGGCCAAAACCAAAACACTTTAAGTGCTGATAATGTTCATACAAAACTGATCTACTGCCAGCATCAGATTAAGGGGGACATTGAGAAAATAGAACACTGACAAATGACCCTGTCAAGTCCAAGAGGGAAAAAAAAACCCACACGATCTCCCCCCTCTTACTATAGGGCACACTCAGTCCCAAGCTGGCTTTGTGTCCCTTAAAAGCATGGCTCAGCCTGACACCCCCCCCCCCCCCCCCTCACTGGCTGAGACTGAGAGCACCAAGAGCCAATGGCTCCCGCTGCTGTGTCTGAGCCAATGAGGAGAGTGAGTGCCGAGAGAGCCTTAGTTCTTGTGCACATTGCTGGATCGAGATCGGGCCCAGGCAAGTATAAATGGGGGATACAGAGAAACTTTCTGCCTCTAACCACTTTAAATCTAGCAGTCCCCTGCTATGGTAGACTGCATATACTCCCCTCTGACAGGGTGCTTACTTTACTACCTCTTGGCATTCAACCTGGGAGGGGTGAAGGTAGTAACTTAAAGTGGTTGTAAACCCTCTCATACTCATGAAGCGAATAGTCTGATAATCCAGTGAAACAAATCCTCCGATATAAAAAAGTTTTACTATTTGCAGTCTTTTGTACAAGGGCTGAGTTTTAGGTAAAATCCTTCTGCATTTCTCAATATCACAGTGGAAGGGGCAGGGAGCTGCAGTTAGCGCCTGTGTAGGGGGGTGTCCCTTTCCTCCAATCAGCTCTATATTCTGAATAAACAAGCTGTCGAGCTTCAACCCCCCCCCCCCCCCAAAACACATTTATCATGTGTCAGAAAACTTCTCAGAAGTGACCCATGCTGATAACAGGAAAAGCACCAGAGAGAAACCCTTAGCACTTTCGAGAGAAACAAGTTGACACTACAGATAGCTGTGCTTTAAGATTCAACAACTGAGGTTTACAACCACTTTAATGCATGCATTTGTGAAAGCCAAGATGCTTATGAAATACAAAATGGTGTTCGCACAGCAATCTGCATTTTACAAGGCTGTCACTCACCTGAGGAATTCCCAGCCAATCATCGGCCTGCTGCATGGCTTCACGTGCATTCTCCACAGGTTTGCTGGTGTCCCAAGAATCCCAGTCGGGGCACAGACCTGACAGAAATCAGAAGGTTAGGTTTTGACAAAGTTGCCACAGTTTCAGGTAAGATGCACAAAAAAAAAAAAAAAAAAAAAAAAGTTACATGCAAAATTACAAAATACAGGGCTGGGAGCCTCGCCTCTTCAAGACCACCCATCATCCTCCCTACCCAGTTGCTATTGGTTAATAGACCTTGGTTCAGATAGGGCAGGTAGATATTTAGAGGCAAAGTACTCAACATACAACACAGCCCAATAGGGTGATCCCCAATTACACAGTTGCAGACATTTAACGTTAAGCTGTTGCAACTTGCTGGGAAAGACTAACAGTAGGGCTGAAATTTTACCATTCCCAAGGGAAAGGCTGCTCGAGGCTCCAATTTACAGGGCCAAAAACCTCTGCATTATCCATCAGCTGAGCGGTGTTGTGTAAAAGCAGCCATGGCAGTGCTGCCAGCTGGATCTGTTTTTGTGAATGACAGGAGATGCTGTATATACCATTGCCACCAATCACAAATTGGTCTTCTTCCTAACAGCGTTGTTAGACTGGGGTCGGTGGGTGTTCCTGTTTTAAGCACATTACTTAGAAACCAAGGAAAGGATTTGAATGGGCCCCCCCAAGTGCCTATAGCACTTGGTCGCAGGTCAGGTTCAATAGGATATAGAGCACCTGGGACCCCTAGGGAGTTAAAACGATAGATCTTTAGTGCTACATTTATAAAAAAAAATCTGAATGTTAGCACGTGATGCTTAAAAAAAAAAAAAAAAAAAAAAAACCACACGTGACCAAGAAGAGCCAGACTGCTGGATGATTTTTAGTTTAAGTTTACAGTCCTAGGAGCAGAATGTATGATAGCTGCTACTTTATCAAGATGAAGTATCTTGACAGGTAACTCCCTCCTCACTGGCCTGCCTCGCCGCTGGCTATCCCCGCTTCAGTCGATCCTAAACACGGCTGCCAGACTCATTCACCTTTCCAACTGCTCCACATCTCTACCACCCCCCTCTGCCAATCCCTCCACTGGCTTCCGATTGCGCAACGGATCAAATTCAAAATCCTATTGCTGACGTACAAAGCTGTCCACCACACTGCCCCGAACTACATCACTGACCTAATATCCAAGTACCGCCCAACACGCACACTCCGCTCCTCACAAGACCTCTCTAGTTCCCTGGTCTCCTCCTCCCATGCCCGCCTTCATGACTTCTCCAGTGTGTCACCCATCCTCGAACTCCCTGCCCCAACCCATCAGATTATCACCTACTCTCCTTTAGGCGCACCCTGAAAACCCACCTCTTCAGGGAAGCCTACCCCACCCCTTGCTAACTTGCCGACCTCCTCCACAGCCATCTCCTCCTGTGCCACCATCCCCTCCCTCCTAGATTGTAAGCTCGAAATAGCAGGGCCCTCGATCCCCTCATGTTTTGCATTGTATTGGTATTGGTCTGTCCCCCTTTGTAATGTACAGCGCTGAGTGAACTATTGACGCTTTATAAATGTTGTATAACAGGTGGGGAATTTTTAATTCTGCATTAAGAAGCCTTTTATTTTTTTTTTTTAATTTACAATATGCATGAATTTGTCTTCATGTCTGCCACCTCCAATTCCCTGCACTGGAGGAAAAGGCCAATACTACCATCTTATTAAACTCTGGTGCAGTACACAAGGGGGGGAGGACAGAGCCCATAACCACCATGTCCTGCTGCCTCTTCGCTGTCCAATCACAGGCTAGGTTTGTTCACATCGAGCAAGTTGAGGTTGATTACTTAGCCATCTCATCTAGGAGGGGTGCTTGATTGGATGTACAGAAATACAAATCGACAGGTAAAAATATTTTTATGTATACATTTCATCCACATTTGGCAGCTTGCATGTAGTTCCACTTGAAAACCCGGAGCTCAGGTCAGCTCATTAGCATCCAAATCCATTCTAATACAAGTTAGACTTGGACTTCTAGCCTATCGCACTGAACTACTGTACCTACCAGGAGCACAGCTATCAACCAGAGCACCCAAAGCTCTGCCGCTTTGCCAGTCTTTGCTGAAGTTGGTGACAGGCAGCTGGGGCAGCTTATTCTGGATCCATCCCAAAAGCCTCTGCTTAGGAGTTTGTTTCTTTGCTTCTTCATCCTCTTCTTCATCCCACATGGGCATGGAGATGGAATAGTGTAGAATAAGGGTCCAGATGAGACCCAGGATGAGCTTGAGGTTCCCATCTACAATAGCTTTGCTGTCTGGAACAAAAAAAAAAAAAAAAAATACTGTAAGCCATTTTGTCCACATACAGTTAAAGCATTGCTATTGTGCCCAAGTAGAACTTTAATTTCCTTTTAGTAGTTTTTAGCCCAAGCAGAGATACAAAGATTACAGCTAACCCTCTATTTTAAAAAAGGAAAAAAAAAAAAGTTGTCAGCTGGCCACAAGTAGAAATATTTGCAGTTTCAGCGTATGAACGGCAATCTGTCTCCTCAAGGATGCATGTGCAGCTCAGACAGTGTTTAGTCTGAGTTCCTGATTTCCTCAAGTATCCAAGCGATAAATTCATTGCTTGACCCCGATTCTGGGAGTAGAAGACTCCCAAGACCATGCTAGACCTTGACCAACTGCATTAACCCTTAAGGAGCATGTAAACTCCAACAATGAATCATTTGCTCCCTTTTGGTCATACCATCAAGTGTTATGTTCAATAAGTTAACTATATGCTAATCCTGCCAGAAATCCAGAACCATGCTGTCCACTGCACCCCCATCTCAAGCAAAGGTTAGCCCACTTCAATGCTGAACTACAGAACACCTCCCCTTACCTTAGAGAGGTGGTGAGAGGGCTTTCCTTTTCTAGGGCGTTACTGCCATTGCTCCATAAAACATCAAGGATGGAGAAATCCCAGTAGCCAATGCAGTTTAAAAAAATTACAGCTTGTGCCTAACTGAGGATCTGTCAATGAAACTGGCTATGAGCAAAACAGATCAATGAATGCAAAGGGTGGTCCTTTCAGTAATCACTACATCCATAGAAGCAATAGCACAGCCAGCTCTATTAACCCCTGGCATGCCAGAATATAGCAGCAGGGCTGGGGTTCTTCAAAGGAGGATTTTAGCTTTGGCACAAAGTGGCAATCATCCCAACCTATAAACAGCCTTTGCAGCAAGAGATGCACATGAAAAGGCAATGCACATCACAAACCAAACATTTCCCAGCACACTTACCAACTAGCCTGCAGAAAAGTGCATTTAGCAAATGGTTTAGGTTTGTTTTATTTTGCAGGCTAGCTGGCCCGTGTGCTGGGAAATTTGCGATGTGTTGCTATGTGCACCTTACTGCAAAGCCTACTTCTAGGTTGGGGTGGTTGCCACTTTTTTGTACAGCTGGTTGAATTTAATGCAGGGACACGCTGGATGTCTTGAGCTGCCATTGTGATCTTGCTAGGCATCCCTGTGCCTGAGGGGTAAGCTACCTCTAGGCAAACCCGCCTTAAAATTTACCCACTGCTATGTGCTCTAACTTGGAGACTACCAAAATTATAGAGTTAGGACCATAGTATACAGAAGAGCCTTGACATGGGCACTGTGGCTTACATATTTGCCACTAGACAGATTTTTACATGAATTGTAAGACAGTCAATTTGTTTTTTGCAGGCACACTGGTAAGTGTGCTGGGAAATTTTTGTTCATGCGTGTTAAGTGTTACTAAACCCAGGAACCACATTCACTATATCTGGTCTCCCCGGACCCTGCATTCACTATATCTGGTCTCCCCGGACCCTGCATTCACTATATCTGGTCTCCCCGGACCCTGCATTCACTATATCTGGTCTCCCCGGACCCTGCATTCACTATATCTGGTCTCCCACAGTACACAGAACATGGAAATGCAATTTTAGTGAATAGAACCTGCTAAATACCTTAGCAGTTAGAGCAGTCTTGTGACATATCCGTGTTAGGCAGATCACTGGTTAAAGCTTGGAGTTTTTTTGCTCTAGGAGGATGTAAAACTCCTGACCTCTGTCTGGACAGTGCTGATTGGCCTTGTGCTGATCACATGCACTCCCAAGAAAACCGCTAGCAATACATACCAAACTGAGCATGTGCAGTGTCTACACAATAGGTCTTATCAGGAGATAAGAGGGGGCACTGGAAGGGGAGGATCAGAGAAGTCAGGATCAAATAGTTTTACCCAATGCAGTGGATTAACCCCTTAGGTTCCACAGTGAGTATAACAAGCATGCTTTACTGCATATACAGACTGATTTTACGGTTGTGCACTTGGTTAGTAAGAAATTGTGCTTAAAGTTACCAAGTACTGTTCCTTGTGCAGGTTTCTTTGATGCCGGCTAAACTTGGGCAGAGACGTCAGCAAAAAACAGGTCTAAAAATTGCAGAATCAATAACAGGCTGACCACATATTTCCCATCTTCTGGATAAGGTCTCATACAGGGTCACAGAACAAGCATTTGTAGGGCATACTGGGCCATGTCATTTTTAAATAGCCGATGACTCCTCACCGATCAATATGGTATACCTAGCCTTTTGAAAAGGGCAAATTAACTTGCATGAGCCAGAGATGTTGGTCTGTATGGCCCATATAGGGTTTGCAAGGCATAGCAGTGATCAATGAACAGTGTACAGTCTTCATTCTCATCACACGGCAACATGATCATATAAAATCCCTACAAAAAACATGTGTCACCAGTCTGAGCAGCATTATACACACTGCCAGACATCAAATAAGGTGGAGAGAAGCCAGTTGTCCAACATCCATGTTTAAGGCATACTAATTGTTTCCAGCTAGGTCGGGATGAGCCTTTTCTGAAGTCTGCTTGGAGCAGTGAACGACTTCATAACAATAACCAGCACAGAATGAAGCCACAAGAACCTTGGCTTAATGCACTTAACACATGGAGGCTTTTTAGCCAATGTAGGTTGGACAACCTGATAATCAGAAGAGAAGGAGGCAGTGGGGGGATAAAATCTTGAAAAAAAAAAAAAATCCACAGCTCAGTCACAACTGGGACGGTTACCAAGGCCTCCATAACAAGCTCGTTACAGAGCATATGCAGGAAACTAAGCCAACGCACTGATCAGAAGCAGAAGCAGAGTAAAAGGTGCTCGTAGAACATACGGCAAGAGCCAAACTCCCAGCAAGGATGGATGTTTGGAAAGACTGAACTATCAGCACATGAAGTAGACTGCTGATTCAACCCGCGTCTTGGAAGGGGTGCAGCTCCCTCAATTTTGTAGGATATGAAGTGACGCCTCATCCATGACTCAAACAGGTTAACAACTTATTAAAAACAGCATAGCCTTTCGGAATCTTCAGTACATCAGTCAAAAGAGCTCGCTAGCTAAAGTGTGATCAAGAGTGGCAATTAAAGTTAACTCTGGAAAATCAGCAGATATGGTCTAAAAGCAACAGTCGTGTGTATTTTTGAATCTGTGCGCATTTCTTCCAGATATCTGCAGTAATCCAGTGTGAGATCTGTGCAGGAGCTTCCTGTAATACAGACCAGTCACTGCTGAGCTCTCTCCTTGTGCAGAGGAACCGGTCTGATCTCCACTCGTTCCTGTAGTGGGTGGGCCTCCAGGCCCCTCCCACAGTTGTACACAGGTTATGTACAGCATAGTGGGGATTCAATGGCTACTTTTACATGTAAATTTGTGTTGGCAAAGCATTTGATGCAGTGTTTAAAATATATTCCTTAGTAGCCAAGGATAAAGTGGAAACTGAAAACTAAAGGGCAAACTAGCAGGATTTTTAAAGCCGAATATGCTTTGTCCCTTCAGAAATAAAGTTACACATCAGCTTTTCCACCCTTGTACAGTGAGCTGCACATGCACGCATAGGTCACTGTAGAAATTCGGCAATACCAAAGGCGATTGATCTCCTGCACATGCACGGGAGTGATGTCATAAATCGGCTAGACTGTTTTAGATGGAATAGAGAAGTGTTCCGACTGGTCAGGTCTTTTTGCTGTGGGTCCCCACTGGGGAGATTAAGGTACCAGCACATGGCATGGATATATGGCATCAGACTCATGGCAGAAAATTCCTGCATGAAGTATGGATCACTAAACCAAGATGAACATGAGAAGTTGGAAGGGGGGGAAAAAAACCCACAAACAAATCCTGTACATCATTCAAAAGGTCTGTACGCAAAGAAACTTGAATCACCAATAGGATAATCTGCTGGTTGAAATTAACTGTCAGGAAGTAGAGATTCTGGCATGATTGGATGGAAAAAAAAAAAA